>NW_020837970.1:11044812-11241151 GCF_003676395.1 Aethalodelphis obliquidens | reverse complement strand
CAGTTGCATCACTAAATCCCCTCCTTCCCTGGCATCGCCCGGCAGCTACTCTTTCCCACCTTCACAGGAGATGTAAAGGTCACACTGTTGAAGGTAAACTGATCTGTGAAAACTGGGCCGCCCAGCTGAACACAGGGAAAATGAGGAAAAGGTTCCCCTCTGATTCGTGAGGCCTTCTAGACTCTGGAATAAGCAGATCCATAAGTGCCTGGGATTTCTTTGAACTCTTGTTTGGTTGTTTGTTTTTCCTCCAAAAGAAAACTATGCAGGATTTCTTTCTTTCTTTTTTTCTTTTTTCTTTTTGGCTGCGTTGGGTCCTCGTTGCTGCGTGTGGGCCTTCGCTGTGGTGCATGGGCCTCTCATTGCAGTGGCCTCTCCCGTTTCAGAGCACAGGCTCTAGGCGCATGGGCTTCAGCAGTTGTGGCACGTGGGCTCAGTAGTTGTGGCTCACAGGCCCATTTGCTCCATGGCACGTGGAATCCTCCCAGACCAGGGCTCGAACCCGTGCCCCCTGCATTGGCAGGTGCATTCTTAACCACCAAGCCACCAGGGAAGTCCCTGCACGATTTCTATAATATAACAAGTTTGTTTTACTATTTTTAAAAAAAAAAGATTCCCCCAAATCTTCAAAAAAAGTGAGGATTTAGGAAAAGTATTTACTTCAGAGCAAGAAGCTGGCTTTCAAGGTTATTCATACTCTGTTCGTATGGATTTTTCTGGCTTCATTTCTCACCATTCTCCCCCATATGCTTTGTGCTCCTTTCATATTGGTCCACTCATACTTTATCACATTCTCTGCATTTTCTATCATTTCTCCACCTCAATGTTCAAATTAGTATTTTTATAAGAAATGCTCTTTATCCTCTCCTGTTCGTCCTCAGAGGCTCACCTCAAGTGCCATTTGTGCCCAAATGCTTTACCCTCCCTCATCTAAGTCATCTACTGTCTTGTTCATATTTCTTTTTTTTTTTTAACACTTATCACTTTATATGATTTATTTATCAAACTCTGAGGCACCATGTGCAGGGTCTTGTGTGAGGATCTAGAATACAGTCTCTGAAGGGTGAGAAGTGAGTGTTGCTCATCTTAGGTGTCTGATATTTGCATATGAGGGGTATTAAATACTCAAATACTTTCCCTTACCTCTGGTGTCTTGTTTTTCTGGTTAATCTTTTATACCTCTTTACAAAGGAGGTATAGTTATTCTAAATCAGAGATCTGATCATGTCACTACCCTACTCAGAAACCTTTCATTTTAAGTTTTAAGATGGCATTGAGGACTTTCCTAATGTGGACTCACCCTTACTTTTCTAGTTTCTTTTGCTGCCCTAACCACTCCTTGCCCATCCCTACTCCTTCCTGATCTTCATGTTGCAATTTACGGTCCATCTACCCCAAGACCATCGCCCATTCTCTTCCTAAACCGTCTGTTTTCTCATTTTTATTGTTTTGCTCATACAGTTTCTTCTCCCTGAGATGTGTTTTTCTCCCTTCTTCAACTGTTAAAATTCTACTCATTTTTTCACACCTTGTGGGGAGGTGGTGGGAGAAAGAAAGGAAAGTACATCCTTTGTGAGACTCCTGTGATTGCCTTCTCTCTTTTCTTGCTCACAGATCAGAATCCAGATTGATTACTAGGCTTACACTGATACCACCATCTCAATTCACTTTAAAAGTTGTAATCTATTTGAATTAAAGATCTGTTACTTTAAGCATATACTTCAAAAATTAATTTAATTCTTTAACAGTGAAGTCATATTGTACTCTAAATGAGTAAGGGGTGAATTTCGGTGCCCCTACTTCCCTACGCCCCAGTAATTCTTACTGCTAAAACTGGGGGGGAGTGTCCAATTCGGAAAGACATCCCCCTCCCCAAACACATCTACAGTTTTAAACTTGACCATTTTCCTCTAAGCAGTAATGAGTTTTTAGGGTCAACCCTTTGCTAAAATAAGTTTTAGATCACAATAACTGTGCTTATACAGTGCCGGGAAGGGCTTTCCTGAAAAATTTTCATGCAGCATCCTATCTCGCATGGAAGAAGTCTGTGGCCAAGCTGGAGTTTTAATCTGCCTGGGAGCTGGCTGTTACTACCTCATCTCGTCCTCTCCCGGTTGTTGGTATCCTTTTCACAATTTCATCAAATGTATTTTTTAAAATGATTTTGGTGGGAGCATTAATCAGAAACACAAATTAACTTTTAGAACTTAATGCAATTAATACAGAGAGGGAAAAAATGGCTATTTTCTACTTTTGCTCCTTTAAAAAAGAAGTTATTCATCTTATAATGTCTTAGGTGTTTGTCTGGCAACCTGTGAATCCTCTCTATTAATGTTGTTTGCAGACAAAAGTTATTCCTAAGTTAGTGTACTCTTCTCCACATAAAAGTACTGGGAAAACTGATAACAGTATTAAAAGTATAATGGTGTAATTTTAACTGTATTAAAAGTATAATGGCCATTTATTGTCTAGAGCTTGTTAAAAATAATCAATATTACAAGCAGCCTTTTGTTCCCAAAATGCAGGGTTTGTTTTTTGTTCATTATCAAAACAACCTATATTATATGAAAATTAGAAACAGTCATCTTTCTTTTTTTTTTGGCGGAACACGGGCCTCTCACTGTTGTGGCGTCTCCCGTTGCGGAGCACAGGCTCCGGACGCGCAGGCCCAGCGGCCATGGCTCACGGGCCCAGCCGCTCCGCGGCATGTGGGATCTTCCCGGACTGGGACACGAACCCGTGTCCCCTGCATCGGCAGGCAGACTCTCAACCACTGCACCACCAGGGAAGCCCAGAAACAGTCATCTTAATACCTTAATACATCTTTATGTATCCTTTTCCATGCATATATATTCAGCTATGTACATATATATATGTACGTTTATGTGTATATATAACCTTTACCTACATGTATTATTTAAAAAGTAGTCATACTATACGTACTTATAACTTTTAATCAGTCAAGGTTTTGAGTGTCTGAGATGTGCAGAACATGGTCTTAAGCACCATAGGGCATTGATAGATCCATTAAATAAAATCGCTACTCTCAAGATATTTATAGTCCAGCTGAATAAGATAGGACAAATATATAAGAAGCAATGTGAAGTCCAGTGCAGTGGCTGAGCTATATAGTCTATACTAAGCACTCACAAGGAATTAAAATTAGCCTTCAAGGACTAGTGGAGTTGAAGAGGTAAAGGTAGCTAAGTACCCAGCATGTACTGTGGGCTCACTAACTGATGGTTGTTGCTCTTATACTCACCCCAAGTTCTGACTCTAGATGTCTAGTACAGAAGAATATTGATTCCATTTCTGTAAGTAGAGAAGTTGAGAGGAAAAAGGTTACAACTGCAGGAAGAACTTTGAGTTAAGTGTTGTCTGGGTGGAGAGCTGTTTCTGCATATAGGTGAAGATGTAGAGCTTGAGTGCTGGTGAAGAGTCAAAACAGCTTTGAGAATCATCTGCTTAGAGACAGTAGATGAGTTTTCCAAAAGGAGTAGGCCAATAATTGGTTTTATTTCACACTGTCCTTTATGCCAACTAAAGTTGATACTAAATACCATGACAAAAAATAAGAAAACCTTACTTGTCAGTGAGTTAGAAAAATGAGGGTTTGTGTTTTTTGTGCCAAGAGTTAAAATCTCTCTATCTTTGTAATTCAGGCATTTCTTCTTCTTGGGTTGCCTCATAGCTCAATAGTTGGGAAATATTAAATAACAAAATGTGTGTGTGACAGACAAAGAGATTTGTTTTCTTTTCTTTCATTTTTTAAAAAAATATTTATTTATTTGGCTGCGCCAGGTCTTAGTTGTGGCATGCGGGATCTTTGTTGCCACATGTGGACTCTTAATTGTGGCATGCAGACTTCTTAGCTGAGGTATGCATGCAGGATCAAGTTCTCTGACCAGGGATGGAACCCTGGCTCCCTGCATTGGGAGCGTGGAGTCTTAACTACTGGACCACCAGGGAAGTCCCCGAGATTTGTTTTCTTTAAAATAAAAGATTCTCATGTCTAGCTTAAATTTTCAAATTCTCAAGCTGTTTTTGTTCTTGTCTTGCTGGGGCTCATTATCTCTGTTTGGCTTTTCACTTACAAATCATGTTTCATATATGTGAACAGCGTTGGGAATGTGACCTTTCTCATGACCCTGTAAGCTAAGATTTTGCTTTGCATTTCCCAGAATAAATGTCACTAAAACATATACATTCTGCTTTTCCCCTAGGTAAAAATCTCTACACCAATGAATATGTAGCTATCAAACTGGTGAGTAGAATCTGTATTTGTGGTAATTATGTCTTAGTGCTCTCACCCTTCACA
The DNA here is from genome assembly GCF_003676395.1 of Aethalodelphis obliquidens. NCBI lineage: Eukaryota > Metazoa > Chordata > Mammalia > Artiodactyla > Delphinidae > Aethalodelphis > Aethalodelphis obliquidens. The sequence goes on along the minus strand of NW_020837970.1, from coordinate 11,236,833 downwards.
TATCTTTTTACAGGAAATAAATGTAACCATTCACAAAAATACTAATGTTATTTTTCCTTGCATATGATCCCACATAGTCATTTCCTTCAAATATATATAGTGTTACAGTGATGAATCACTGTATACTGTAAAACACTATATAGTTAGAGGATGCTAACTATAGTGTTAGCAATGATAAATCAAAAAAAGTTTATAAAACATAGCTGGAAGGAAAAAAAAAAACCCTAGTAACTGCTGTAAACTTTGTACCTTTCACAGTGCTATTTTTTTTTATAATTTTCTTATTCTTGAATATGACTTATCCATTTTAAAAATGTAAGGTATTTATTAATATACTTCTGAATGTGATCATCTAATCATTGCCTTAAAAAGCTGTCAAACGTGAAAAAGACATTACGTGGTCAGATTTGAAGCAAAGAGTTCAGTTGGTTTTGTCATTGCTAATCTTATGAATAACTAACCTAGTCATTGAAAATAACATCCTGTTAAAAAAGAATAATTCTGTTATTTTTAAGGATTAATAGTTTTAGAAGAAACAGTTCTTTATCTTATATGTAAGGTTGATGAAAAACCATTTCTAGCCATATGAAATGCTTTATATAACTAGTTTCTATGAAACTGTATAAATATTGTCCTCCTAATAAATCCTAGTACATTTCCCAGGATCTGAAGGTAGTTTTGGGCTTTATTAGTTGGAAGGCAGAGGCCTTAATAGTTGAAGGAAGTATCTTGTGGTAATTGCTGTTCTTTTCTAATGAATTGCCCCTACCACATCCACACCTGCTCTGTGGTCGGTCCTTTCCTCTCATTAAGCTTGTCTGTGGAGGAGTTAGTGTTGTCCTGTGAAGAACTGACAGGCATCAGATTAGTTTCTCTACAAAGAGGTGGACAGGGAGCAGGTCTTAGAGCAGGTAGCTCCTTGGGAACCAAGTGTTTTGTTTGTTGACTTGGAACTTTTGTTGGAGAAATTGGAGCAGGAAGAGAGACAATGCATGTAACAATGCAGACCAAATATTTTTCTCAGCTTGAATGTCAAGGAATTAACTGTATATTTGTATCTATGGGAATTTGATTATTCTGTGAAAGTGTTATCTAGTTCATCTCTTTTTTACTTTTTCTGTTTTATTGTTTTGTTAAGTTGGAATAATTTTTTTTTTTTTTTTTTTTTGCGGTACGTGGGCCTCCCACTGCTGCAGCCTCTCCCACTGCGGAGCACAGGCTCCAGATGCACAGGCCTAGCGGCCATGGCTCACGGGCCCAGCCACTCCGCGGCACGCAGGATCCTCCCGGACCGGGGCACGAACCCGCATCCCCTGCATCGGCAGGCAGACTCCCAACCACTGGGCCACCAGGGAAACCCCAAGTTGGAATAATTTTGATTCTTTGGGACTAGTAATAGGGAGAAGCAGCCCCTAAAACACTTTAAAATGTTGCCTCAATACTGTATATTTGTTATTGTCCCCTTATTTATCAAGACTTCTTCTGAGGCTTTCTGTTAGGGGCAACTCATTCTATCTAGATTCCTCTTTCCAGGTTCATACTAGTTGACCTGTTTAGATAAGGTTGCATAACATTATTGACATGACTGACTATTGCATTTCACTTACATTTTATTAAAGTTTTATTCTTTGTATGGCCAAGAGTTAAAGGTAGATAGACTTCATGTCATCTAGTATGGTGTGCCTCAGTACCTCATTTCTCTTTCAAATAAACCTTAAATAAAGGCTTTTTAGAGGATGACAATCTTGTCTATGGGCCTCCTCTTTTGCTGTGGGGCTGTATTCTCTGTGGGAGATATGATGGCAGTAATTGAGCTCTTTTCACTGTAACAGCAAAATTTGCCTTAAGCATTACAGTCCTACAAGGTAGCCGTCTGCTGTCAGTTTAGGATTTCAGGCAGGCGTGTGTGTTCCAGAATAACCATGATTCTGGCAAATAGCCAGCCCTCTATGGAAATGTAATCAGCATCTGGCACAGAAATACAAGGAAGCCGGGGCTGGTAGTGTTTCAGTTCTACTTTGTTTGGATCTTCATTGTGGGCTCTTGTTTCTTGGATTTCTAGGAACTTTTTTTTAAAAATCAGATACAGTGTAAACAAACTAGTGTGATGAACCCCTCCTTTACCCCTATCACTGAGGTTTCTGGGGTTCTTTTTAACAGAGGTTTTCTAACAGTTGTTTAAAGAGTTTTCTCTCCATGCTGCTAATCCTACTGCCTTTTACAATCTTATAGATTGTTTGCAGTGTCCTTTATTCATAGTGCTTTCAGAAGAGCACTTGAAGCTCCAGTTGGTTGAGCAGGCTACGACTACGTGCTGAAGGGGTTGGCTGAAGGATGTAAGTCCTTCTGTCTGTGATAAAAAGCCCCTCATGTCTGAATATATGTGATGTGTATGTACACCCACTTTTGCCCTATAACTCTAAAGAGATATTGCTTTTTTTAATCTGTTAACTTATTTACCCAAGATCAGATTGAATATTTCCTATTAATGTTTCCAGTATGAAGTTTGAAGGTATTAGGTTTGAAGAAGGATCTGTGTTTTTTAAAATTCATTGACTGTTGTGGTTTGTTCGAATTCAAGACTGTTTCTCCAGAAAGAACACTCCTCTTTCTAGTGTTTAGATCAACCTCTGGTTTCATATCAATTTGTCATCACTGTCTCTTTTGGTTTCTTGTGAATTATTAATGATTCTGAAATTGGCTGCTTTGATGGTGATATATTAGAAGATCTAAAACCTGAATGGAGACTCTATAACTGAAGAGATAAATGAATAAGGAAGTGACTCTACAGTATAGTCTTCAATACATTTTTTTGGAATACAAGAATCTTGAGAAACTTGAAGGCCAACTCTGATGCTTGCTGATTTTGCAATCAGAGAAGGGTATGAGTTCTTTCATAGAGCTCCTTAGGGCTTTGAAGTATTCTAGCCTACCTGAATTGATTTAGATAAAACCTTCCTAGAAGCAAAGGTGTAGACTAGATAACTTCAAGGAAAGTTCTGAATTCTGTGATTTATGGATTCTATATTTTAAGAAAAATGCAGAAAACTTCAAGGGGGTTCAGGAAGAGCTTTCAGGGGTGATCAAATAACTAAAAAGTAGGACCAGTGAGGAAAGGTTAAAAAAATTTAAATTACTTTGCCTGAATAAAGGAAGTTTAAGAAATGACTGAATAGCTTTGTTATTTGAAGATAGCTGTTACAGTATTCACAGGTTATTCGGGAGCTGTTTTGTCTTTGTTATTGAGGATATAAGAGAAATAGGCTAAACTTTCAGTAAGTGGAGATTGCAGTTACATATAAAGACCTTCTAAACCATGAAACTTGTTAAACACCAGCATGAATTAATAAGGGAAGCTGTGGAACTCTCCTTCCTTTGAGCCTATATTAAAAATAGGACAAATAACCATTCAATGGGGAGAGGACAGTTTTTTTCAACAAATGTTGTTGGGAAAACTGGAGATCCACATGCAGTGAAGTGAGACCCTTTACATCATACACAAAAATTAACTCAAAATGGGTCAAAGGCCTAAACATAAGAGCCAAACTATAAATATCTTAGAAGAAAACTTAGGGGGAAAGCTTCATAAGGTTAGATTTGGCAGTGATTTCTTGGATATAACACAAAAAAGCACAAGTAAGAAAAGATAGATAGGTTGGACTTTATCAAAAACTTTTGTGCATCAGAGGACTCTGAACAGAGTGAAAAGATAACCCATGGAATGGGAGAAAATATTTGAAAATCATATATCTGATAAGGAATTGATTCTCGAATTTACCATTTTAACCATTTTTAGTTGTACAGTTCAGTGGCATTAAGTACATTCACATTGGTGTGCGCCCATCACTATCATCCATCTCTAGAACTTTTTTTTCACCTTCCTCAACTAAAATGCTGTACTCATTAAACACCAGCAGCATTCCCCTCTCCCCCCAGCTCCTGGCAACCACCATTCAACTTTCTGTCTATGAATTTCACTATTCTAGGTACCTAATACAAGTAGAATCATGTAGTGTTTGTCCTTTTGCGTCTGGCTTATTTCACTCAACATACCATCCCCGAGGTTCATACATTTTGTAGCATGTGTCAGAGTGTCCTTCCTTTTTATGGCTAAATAATATGCCATCACACATATGGAACAAAATGTAACCACATTTTATTTATCCATCCATTTGTTTATAGATACTTGGGTCGCTTCCACCTTTTGACTATTGCGAATTATATTGCAACAGACATGGGTCTACAAATATCATTTTGAGTCTGAGTTTTCAGTTCTTTTAGGTGTATATCCAGAAGTGGAATTGCTGGATCATGTGGTACTTCTATATTTAATTTTTTGAGAAATTGCTGTACTGTTTTCCACAGTAGCTGCACCATTTTACATTCCCACCAGCAGTGCACAAGGGTTCCAATTTCTCCACATCCTTACCAACACTTGCTATTTTCTGTGTTTTTGATATTAGCCATCCTAATGGATATACAGATGTACCTTTCAGGGTAATGTTTGATTTTCTTGTGAACTAGTTGCCTGATATACTGTCAATTCAGAATGATTAGCCAGCCAATTCTTGAAGTTTGGTATAGAGCAAAGTGTGGTAGTATGGCTGCTTTATCTTTGGGCTCTTTAGAAAACTCTATTTTTAAAAACTTGAACACTGTATTAATTAAAGTTACAAGTTACATATCTTAGTTGCATTTACAGTCTTTAATTCTCTAAAGTGTAAAAATAAATATACATAACACTGTTCCTACAGCTTTATTCATAATACTGAAAACTGAAAACAGTTCAAATGTCCAAAAGTTAAGGTTTGTGTGTATGTACACACATGCACACACACACACACACACACACACACACACACACTAATATATAGTTTTACTTACTGTTATGGAATGATATCATCATAACATGTTAAATTTAAAGACATAGAACACCAAATATAGTATGCTCTCATTTATTTAAAATACATTTTCGAGTCTATATTATATATAAATATATGTATAAATCAATATTTGGAAGAACATTCACCAAAATGTTAATAGTGCTTTTTTTAAATGATAGAATCTCAGGTTATTTTTACTTTCTTTCTAATTTTTGTGTATATGAAATTTTTTTCCTGAGCATATATCATTTTTCTATAAATAATAAAACCATTTACTACCCAAAATTCATAATAAAACAAGAAGGAAATACTTGCTGGTATTTTTTTTTTTTTTTTTTTTTTTGCCGTACGCAGGCCTCTCACTGCTGTGGCCTCTCCTGTCGTGGAGCAACAGGCTCCGGACGCGCAGGCTCAGTGGCCATGGCTCACGGGCCCAGCCGCTCCACGCCATGTGGGATCTTCCCGGACCGGGGCACGAACCCGTGTCCCCTGCATCGGCAGGCGGACTCTCAACCACTGCGCTACCAGGGAAGCCCTACTTGCTGGTATTTAATTAAAAGATTTGGCACCTGGTTTCCTAGGAGAATATATTTCAGAAGAATACTTCATGGTGAGAGAGCTATCCTTGAGTGATGTCTCATACAGAGTATTTTTATTTAAACATCCATGGCAGGGATTGTATATAATTCAGCTTCATCTTCCCCTAGATGTGCTTTCAAAGAGAAATTGTGGTAAGAAAATGCTATTATATATGAATATCATCTCTAAAATATTAAGTGGTCTTAGCCCTGGTTTACTCTGAAAACCTAGGAATGAAAAAACTGTCTAAATCTGATCACAATTTCTCTTCTTGGGTTTCAGGAACCAATAAAATCACGTGCTCCACAGCTTCATTTAGAGTACAGGTTTTATAAACAGCTCGGCAGTGCAGGTAAGTCAATGTTTCCTCCATTTATTCAGCATATAGCTTAGCTGGAAGCCCTAACATATGTAAATTTTCTTGTCTACCTTTTTTCCCCTACTTGCTGGATAGGTAAATACACATAGTCAACTAAAAAGCTACTTACTCTCTGGCATCTAGAAGGGCAGTTGAGTTGATTGGGGGTCTATGCTACCATGCCTGCCCACAGACCAACCTGTGAATGCTTTCATTCACCTGAAATACACATGGAATGGTTTTTGCTTTTTGGTAGTTTATTCATTCTCTTTTCATTCCTTTGTGTATACAGAAAGAAAGGAGGAGGTGTTGGTAATTTTCAAGCTGTTTTTACCACATTGAGACTATATATCCATTTTAAAGACATACTACTAAAATATATCTTCTGAAATACCTTAACACTGTCACTTTATCTATTGTTCTCATTAATTTAGAAGACCTATCTATATGATTGTAATAACCTATGACCTCTGAGGATTTTTAAAAAATTAAGTTTATAATTTTTAAAAACATTCCTGTTTTTTTACCAAAAAGGTCAAATTTCTGAAATATTTTACTGGCTTGCAGAAAAATATATTGACTGAACAAATGTTACCAACTCTAAGGAGGTTGAACCCATAGGATTCCTATTGCAGAAGATGAAATCCTCCAGTGCTAGTTTAATTGTTTGACATTAATAGACATTCCTCTGCTTTATGCTTCTTCAATGTGACAGTTTTTTGTGAATGACTGAAACATAGTTTCTATTTCAAGTACCATTATTGAAGGTACTGTTGAAGGAATTTGAGTTTCACTTCCTAAAATATATACAATTATATAAGAGCCACTGGGTGTTATTCAAGTCATCTTATACCCTGACCATGGCAATAATCAGCCATAGTCATAACCTAGGGAGGCCAGGATGAGCGTTTGTCTTTCATTGAACCTAACATGAGTTCTTGCAGACAGCTCAAATGCATTCATCTCAGCTGTTATATGCTGCCCCTCCACTGCTCACCTGCAAGTCTTCTTTTAAGCTGTGTGTCTTCAGTTCCTTCATTTTTTTGCGTTATGTGATTAACAGGTACTTCACTGTCATTGCTCCACTAGGAAGCATGAATGTACACACACACACACTCCTGGTTTTGTGATGTCCCTCTTAAATGAGCCTCATAAAACAGCACCAGTAACTCTGGATTTGGAGGCAGTGGGATTATTATCTTCCTTGATCTGGACACAATAGTTCTATTAATTTAGGTTAGCTATTTTTTTTTTTTTTGCGGTACACGGGCCTCTCACTGTTGTGGCCTCTCCCGTTGTGGAGCATAGGCTCCGGACGCGCAGACTCAGCGGCCATGGCTCATGGGCCCAGCCGCTCCGCGGCATGTGGGATCCTCCCGGACCGGGGCATGAACCCGTGTCCCCTGCATCAGCAGGCAGACCCTCAACCACTGCGCCACCAGGGAAGCCCCTAGGTTAGCTATTTTAACAGCCATTTTACATAGTTGACTTTTGTGCATTTGTGGAGTTCTACTCAGTTGAAACCTTTATGTCTTTTTTACATAAGCTGCCATCAACCAAGGCTTTCTGAATTTTTCTGGTTATATAATTGATTTTGATCACCAGAACCTCCTAAGTGTCATCTTATTTTATCCCATTATTACTAAGTATTCGGATGCTTTTCAATCCTAATTCTGTTACTGATGATTACACATTGACTGTTTTTTAATTATAACTGCATATCCACCCTGCCCCTTCCCTAAGACTACTATAAGCTCCTTAAGAACAGGCTTGTGCCTTCTTCACCCTGGTGTCTCAAATGTATCTCAGGGCCCTACATAGTTCTTTCACATAAGAGGAAGCTGGGAAGAATTCTGGTGACAGAAGGAACTTAGGAAGATTTGATAAGCATGCGTTTTAGATTTTTGCCAAGTTATTAAGAAAGATATTCCCCTGAGGATGGCTGAAAAGGGGAAATTATTTATTTATGATAGGTAAAAAGTGGATTTATTTAGAGAGATACACATTCCGTAGACAGAATGTGGTCCGTCTCAAAAGGTGAGAACGGCCCTGGGAGAAACACACTCCACAGAGCGTGGGCCATCTCAGAAGGCGAGAGGCCAGGAAATTTATTTTGAAAGTAGATCAGTTGACAAAGTAGACAAGATTTCACCATGTCTCCCTATAAATGTGAGCATGAACACTAGAGCTTCTTCCTAAGTTACAGGCACAAGCATTTCTCTTCCTATTTTTCTAGAGTGAAGTTCCCAGCTGCCAATGTTACTCCTCAGTAGTTAATGTATGAGCAGCTAGAGCACATATGCCCTTCTCTTCAGAACCAAGGTGATGCTGTGGCACTGTAAATAAACAGCCTTTCACGCTGAAAGCACACAAACCAAAATTATGCAATCGTTGTTTTTACTCATTGATGCTTCGTCTGTCATTATTCAGCACAGGCCGAAGATTTGCATGATATTTGGATATCATGACAAGGAATATTTAAAAAGAAAAAAAAAGCCCATTGTGACTTAGATTTGTTCAAGGAATTAATCAGTACTTAAGAAATAAATGGATGAAATTTGGGGGGAGAAATGAGTGATTATGAATTTAAAGGACACTGGTATAGCTTGAGACTTTAAATTCCTAGAATAAGAACTTCTGTGTTGGCTTGAGAATAATTTGACCATTTTTTCCTTAAGTACAAAAGTCTTATTCATTACCTTGCTTTTTGACCCCTACATTGCCCTGACTGTATGATCTGGAAATTCATACCAGTTCTCTACTCATGGGTAGATAGAATAAAAATGGTAGTACTGGATGATTGTGAACATGGTTTAAGGTGGAGCTCTTCCTGATTGTCCCTTCTTTTCCTTGTTTGATCTCTAACTTCTTCCCTTCTATACCGTCGTGTTCTCTAGTGGACAGTCACACTTCAAGCTTTCTTTGCTGATTGTAACTTTGCCATCAAGAATTTCAAGACCTGATTATTTACTGTGAAGGTTATCTCTAAGATAATCAGGGAAGAAAGAGGGCCTTGAGAGTCTTGAAACTGAGAATGAGGATTTTGGTCTTCCTAAAAGCTGTCATTTTTTCCTTTTTTCATTTATTGTAGAAACCAAATTATGAAATATTAAAGGAAATTTTGAAAGGAGATGGTGGTCCATGTCCTTATCACCCTAACTCAGCCACATTTTATTTGAATATTTCTCTTTTTCATATGCAGACATATTTCATAGTTAATCTCAGTTCACATGCAATTGCATGTCTTCATTCACTGAACATTGTAACATTTGTCTTGATGCTGCATTAGATACACGTTTCTAATCATTGTATAATATCCTGTCAGCTTTGTAGACCATAATTTAGGCATGCATTTAGCGCTGTCAGACTTGTAGCTTGTTTTTATTTGAAGAAAGCATTTCTCCTATTGATATACCTGAGTATATAACTCAAAACTTTTCCTTCTTATGTTCTGCCATTTACTCCGCATATGATACAATGGTGATTTTCAAATGTTTAAAGATCTATTAAATGATAGATTAAGTTTATTCCAAAGGATTCCAGAATAAAAATTATAGAAAGAAATTTCAGTAAGATAAGTTTGACTTTGTATCACAGCTAAAACAGTGTGAAAGTAATCTAAGTGTCATCAATATGGGTCTGGGTAAATAAATGGTGATATATTTATACCACGGAATTAGCTATTAAAAAAAAAGCAGAGGGCTTTCCCTGGTGGCGCAGTGGTTGAGAGTCCGCCTGCCAATGCAGGGGACACGGGTTTGTGCCCCGGTCCAGGAAGATCCCACGTGCCGCGGAGCGGCTGGGCCCGTGAGCCATGGCCGCTGAGCCTGCGCGTCCGGAGCCTGTGCTCCGCAACGGGAGAGGCCACAACAGTGAGACGCCCGCGTACCGGGAAAAAAAAAAAAAAAAAAAGTTAATGATTATCTTTGAAGAGAATGATTAGAAATGAGAAGCAGTCTTTAGGTTTACACTTTAATCCTTTCACGTTGGTTGTATTTTTTGCCCTGATCATGTATTATTATTGTATTGTTATTATAATAGCTAATTTTTTAAAAGACTGCAGCAGTGGATTTATGGTCTCTCTCTTACCTCTTCCATCACCAAGCAACCTGTTTCTGTCCCCATTTATCTGGAGCCATGTGTTAACAGTTTCAGGCATAAGGTCAACAAATGATGATAAAGTGGGGCAATACTGTGTTTCCTTTCTTTCCAAACACCTTCTTGTAGGAAGAAAAGAACCAAATTGTGTACTGGAATAAGCTGTCTTATGCAATAGGATTTCCTGTCTCTTAGCAGGAGGGCAGTTTTCAGGCAGAAGTTAAACAGTTATACATTCTGGATGTTATAAGGGAGATTTGTGCACTGGGTAGAAAGTTAGATTACGTGACTTTTTAAGACCTATTTGAACACTGAGATTGTATTAAAAACTTTAAAGACCATGTTACCATGCAAAAAACATCCTGGTGCAGATATTTATACTTGGGGTCTTACTCAGTTTCAGAAGATATAAACTTATTTTTCTAAGTTAATTATATCATAAATATAACCCTGGCAAAGTGGACACCCAGTAGTCAGTGAATCCAAATGGGAACATTATCTACTATTTTCACATATTTGGATGGGTGCAGGTGGGGTAGATTTTTATTTGCAAATTATGGTTCAGTCATTGAGCCTGATATTGCTGGAGAATTTACAAATTTATTTCAAAGCAAAACAGTATTTTTAAAATGTGAACTCTGCAACTATATGTAATGACTATGGAAAATTATTATATTATTCTTTTCCTCACTGTTGGAACATCAAAGTTTTAGGTTTTCTCCAGTGACTAAACCAAATACATTCTTCAGTTTTGTCTTATTTTTGCTTCATTTTTTCTTATATCATTGTTTTGATTTTTCACAGTACAAAGGGCTTTGGCACTGAGCACAGTTATACTTTTCTTTTCAGATGTAACTTTGTATAGGTTGTTCTGAGTACACAAGATTAGAAATAAGGGACTTAAAGATTGACTCTGGGTTCCCTGGGGCTGGCTTGCCCTCCTGGTAGCTTCAGTATTTGTTTGGTACAATGGGCCAGCTTCACAAGAAAGAACAGTATTTAATCATGGTAATTAAAGACTGTAAGCCTTGCATTCAGCAGATGAAAGCACCCAGTGAGTTTTAACCATCTTTCTTATTTTCTTATCATTTTCTTCAGTGATCATTGTTGGGTTAATTGTAATATAGTCACCATGGGTAAATCTCAAACTTATTTTCCTGTTATGGGAATGTTTTTAGGTTTCCCTGTGCTCCGAGTGTCCTTTTTCTTAGGAGAGTATATACATTGTCAGTTTATAAATTTCCCAGCCAACAAATCTTTTATCCAGCACACCTCCCACTTTTGCTTATGTCCTAACACACAGGAACAGGACATGTGGATGACAGGTTTGGGGCAGAGATAAGCAAAACCAGTGGCCTCAACAGAGAGGAGCCCTAAACATAAGAGAGGGACAGTATGAGCACGAAGGTTCATAGCTAGATAGGGACTGGTCACATAATACGGGTCAGTATATGTTTGGTAATTAACTAAAAGGTGAATAAACCAGAACCAAGCATGCAGCTGAAGTGGCAGGAGAGAGAGGGAGGAAGGGAGAGGGAATGAGTCAGCAAGAGCAGGAGCAAATGAAGGAAGATGGGGGAGGGGTGAATAGGCAAATGGCAAGAAAATAGGATTCTAGAGACAGAAATGAGAGTGCAAGTGATAAAATCTGGTGGAGGCCTCTGAAGTAGCCAGAAGGAGCAATAAAGTTGCCTTCTGTTACTGTTCTCAGAGTTAGCTGTTTCTTAGGAACAGTGGTTTTGAACAATAGCTTGGATATTTTTAGTAAAAGTAGTAAGGTAGGTTATGGTAAATTCCCATCACTTCACTTGGCATTTGGAAAGGCCTAATTTATAATATAAACAGATAATACAATGATCTCTTTGCTTCTGGAGGCTTCTTAATTGTATTGAGAGATCCTAAAGGTAGTAGAAGTAGTCACCGTGCTCTGGTTAAACATTTATTTCCACTTCTACCCAGCAACCTGCCTGGGAAAAATTCTCAGGGGCTCTGGGAGTAAATATCATATCATAGACAATCTAAGCCTGAGCTGCCATGTCCTGGCTTTCCAGCAGCTATTCTAATCTGCTAATGACTATTCTGCTTTGCCTTTCTTGTAAAGGAGATGGTAATCCTCAAATTAAAGACAGCAAAAGGGAATTCCCTGGCGGTCCAGAGGTTAGGACTCCGCACTTCCACTACAGGGGGTACGGGTTCTATCCCTGGTCAGGGAACTCCCGCAAGCCTCGTGGTGAGGCCAATAAATAAATAAATAAAATCTTTAAAATTAAAAAGACAATAAGATACTTACTGAAATTTCACAGTGTAACAAAGCCCAGGCAAAAATCTCATTGGAAAGAGAAAGCAAGTGAACTTAAGTGCCCACTAGGTACTTTATATGGTTATTTCATTTTTCCCATTTTGAGCACAGGGAAGTTTAGTAACTTACTTTACCCAGGGTCATACAGTAGGAAAACCTGAGCTAGGAATGTGTTTGTCCCATGTTTTCCTACAGATTTCTGTCTTGTATGGATACCGAGCAGAGGCCAGATGCCGGGCACCTTCTACCCATTACCCCTTGCCTAATTGTAATAGAATAGTGGGACATAGTTGTTAAAGTGTTAATTGATGCAAAGCCCCAGAACTTTCCCCCAGCGAAACAGTAGGATTTCCTGTTTCATACGGTGCCCCCAAATTTCATGCCTTTGTTACCTCCAAAATCTTTTATGGCCTTGGGTGATCTAGGTTTTGAAACATTTCTTTCCAAAGTAAATTAATCATTTGGGTTGAATACTTGTGCCATATGTGCAACTGAGGAGCTCAGAGCTACCCCACCCAAGCCATTTTCATCCACTGAAACCTTTATGCTATGAATAAAGTATTCATATTCCGTAATACCTATATGGGAAAAGAATCTGAAAAAGAAAGAATATATGTATATGTATAACTGAATCACTCTGCTGTACACCTGAAACTAACACAACATTGTAAATCAACTATACACCAATAAAATTTTTAAAAGAAGTATTCATACTCTGCAATTTTGAAGTTTCTGGGAAGGAGTGGTTTTATATGTCATCAGAAAAGGTAGGAGGTATAGGTTGGTACCAGAAAAAGAGCTTTGAATCTAGGCACCTGTTAAGTTAACAGGAACATGGTTCTACTTCAAGAGAGAAATAAAGCATAAATCTGAAGAATATCATGAGAAAGTGTGAGATTGGCAAAACCGTCCTGTAGTGTTGTGGACTTCCTTAGGAGTAAATTATAAATAGGCTGGGCAAACACAGGAAGCAGGACACAGGAAAATAAAAAATAAGAACATCTGAAGAGATGTTGGAAAGATGGGTATTTTACTGAAAATAGAAGTGAATCCTACAACAAGAGTAGTTACGAACAAATAACATGGGTCAGCGTAGATGTTCAATAGTTAGGAGTGCTTTAAGGAATTGAGAAGAAACGTTTTCATCTCCAGTTGGGCAGAAAGTTTTCATAACAAGAGAAGAAAGGATGAAATAGTGACCTTGGTAAAAGAAAGTGAAATCTGGATTCTTTCTTGCCATATATAAGTTTTTCAGAAGTCTCTCTGCCAGAGGTATTACAGAGAGAGGAGACATATACCACTAAATTCAGGGAAAACCAATCTTAATTAGTATAAATGAGCAGTCTTGAAATTACATTTTGAGAACTGGAGATTTAGACACTTGCCATCTCTAATTATAGGCAGTGTGCGTAAGTGGAGACAGCCAAGAATGGGAGCAAGGAGAAAAGTTTAGCCCAAGTTTTCCCACTGTTTTTCTGTGAGTTACTATTAACCTTGTGCCCCTGCTATGCCTCAGTTTCCTTATTCATGTAACGGGAAACCTCCTCTTTCTTACTGAGTTTGCAGAGCTTCCAGGGATGAATGAGGTAATGTCTGTAAAGGCCTTGAATCCTTAAGGAAAAAGTGCTATATAAACACAAGGCAGCATTGTTTTACATTGAAACCAAAGATCTAACTTTCCGTAGAAATGGAAATATCCTATTTACATTTCTTATAGCTTTGAAAAATATCAGAATGAAGAGATAACAGTTTCATTTTTGAAGAATTTTTGATGGATTCTCAAACAATAGTGACTTAATATTTCCCAGTCCTTTCTCTGACTTAATAGAGCAGAATTCTGCTGTGGTGAACCCATCACATCTGTGATCTTGAGATGTTTGTTTCTTTCAGAGGAGCTCAATGTGGTCGTGTTGAAATACAGTTATGAGCCTGCTTGGTGAGAATGACCACTTTTGCTTCTACAACTCCACAGCCTTTCGTGCCAGTTTGGAGGGGACACTTGGCCACAGCCATCTTGTACTACCTGGAAAAGAACCCCAGAAAAAAAAAAATCCAATTGCCGTACCTATTTTTGTTTTGTAAAATGGAATTGAAACCACTATGCAAGGGCCAGGCCAAAGGATTCATTAATATTTGGTCCTTACCATAACTGGATTCATCTCTGAATTCTCAAAGGAAGTGGTCTTACTAGTGATGAACTACTGAAACATCACAAGTAAGGTTTATTACAGTAGTCTGTGGAAATGTTAGTGAATGTCATTGCCCCCCAAAATGAAAGATACAAATGGTTGAACTGCCTCCTGCCTGCAGTGTAGAAGGTGAGATTTCTTAGGAAGCCAGACAGTGTAAAGGGACAGATAGTAAATACTTTAGGCTTGGTGGGCCACTTGTCTCTGTTGTAACTATTCAACTCGTGTTATCTATATTCAGCTCTTGTTGTCCTTGTAGCACAAACATAGCCTTAAACAGTTTGTAAATAAATGAGCTATATTCCAATAAAGATTTATTCATGGACACTGAAATTTCAAATTTATATAATTTTCACTGCTGAAATATTCTTCTTTAAATTTTTTTCAAATATTTAAAAATGTAGAAACTATTCTTAGTTCTCTAATCATGCAAAAGTAGTTGGGCCAGATTTGACCTAAAGGCTATAGTTTGCTGATCTCAGCTCTAGCATGGCAGCTACCAAAACTCCTTATTCTTTTTTATCGCTTAGTTCAGTTTGCATAACATAAGAATTACCTCGAGACTTCCCTGGTGGTCCAGGGGTTAAGACTCCATGCTTCCAATGCAAGGGACGCGGGTTCAATCCCTGATGGGGGAACTATCCTGCATGCTGAGTGGTGCAGCCAAAAAAAAAAAAAAAAAAAGGAATTACTGCAAGGAATACTTCCTTATTCCTTATATATAGTCCACCCTTTTATAAAAAATAAATTTATTTATTTATTTATGGCTGCGTTGGGTCTTTGTTGCTGCACACGGGCTTTCTCGTTGCGGCGAGCGGGGGCTACTCTCGTTGCGGTGTGGGGGCTTCTCTTGTTAGGAGCATGGGCTCTAGGCGCGCAGGCTCAGTAGTTGTGGCTTGTGAGCTCTAGAGCGCAGGCTCAGTAGTTGTGGTGCACGGGCTTAGTTGCTCTGCAACTAAGTTCCCGGACCAGGGCTCAAGCCCATGCCCCTGCATTGGCAGGCGGATTCTTAACCACTGAGCCACCAGGGAAGTCCACATTCTACCCCTGAGGCACTGTAATGAGAGAACTTACAGAGAGAGAGCCATATCCCTCATTCTGTGGACTTTTCACAGTGTAATATGCTGCTGGATTGTGAACTTATTTTTCCATTTATTTTATTGAAGTATAGTTGATTTACAATGTGTGTTAATTTCTGCTGTACAGCAAAGTGATTCAGTTATACATTCTTTTTCATATTCTTTTCTATTATGGTTTATTACAAGATATTGAATATAGTTCCTTGTGCTATACAGTAGGACCTTGTTGTTTATTCTAATATTATAGTTTACATCTGCTAATCCCAAACTCCCAATCCATTCCTCCCTTACCCTCCTCCCCCTAGGCAACCACAAGTATGTTCTCTATGTCTGTGAGTCTATTTCTGTTCATAGATAAATTAATTTGTGTCATATTTTAGCTTCCACACATAATTGATATCATATGGTGTTTGTCTTTCTCTTTCTGACTTACTTCACATAGTATGATAATCTCTAGGTCCATTCATGTTGCCACAAATGGCATTATTTCATTCTTTTTTATGGCAGAGTAGCATTCCATTGTATATATGCACCACATCTTCTTTATCCATTCATCTGTTGATGGACATTTGTTTCCAGGTTGTTTCCATGTCTTGGCTATTGTAAATAGTGCTGCAGTGAACATTAGGATGCATATATCTTTTCGAATTATAGATTTCTACAGATATATGGCCAGGAGTAGGATTGCTATATCATATGGCAACTCTATTTTTAGTTTTTTTGAGGAACCTCCATACTGTCTTCCATAGTGGCTGCACCAGTTTACATCCCCACCAACAATGTAAGGAGGGTTCCCTGGGTTGTGAGCTTTTTAAGGGTGAGAAGCATCTTTTATTCATTATAGTATTATTTGCGTATCACTTAATCCAAAGAAGAGACTCAACAGATGTCAAATTGATGAAATCTCAGTATATAAACTCTTCCAGCAGGATTTCACTGGCAGTGAGATCACCAAGTTAAGTGGCAGCTTCTTTCTTTTATGTGTACACTCTCCTCTTCAAGATCTCAGCCTCTTCTTTATTTGCTTATGCTAGCAATTCTTGATTAACTGTATTAAGGAAGAAGAATAGAGATATGAATGAATAATTCAAGATATTAGAATGAAGTCCTCCAAATTTTTTCTACAGGGATTTGGTGTAGTCAGAGACATGTATATTCACTATTACCTATAAACTTAGAGCATCCAAGAACTGCCTGGCAAAAGTTCTGGAATTTAAGCCTTTTGAAGGTAGGAATTATGTGTGGTTCTCATAAATATAATGGCTGTAGTAGTGCACATCTTCATACATAAATGGCCCATCAACGGGTAGAAAATTATTTGGACACAATCACATTGAAACAGTTGTCATAATTTGTCAACGTATTGCTTGGCTCCACTCTCAACAGTTATAGTTCAGAAAAGATAGGACTCTAGATCTCTTACTATGCTACCTAAAAAAGAGAGTAACATTTTTTTTTAATATTTATTTGGCTGTGCTGGGTCTTGGTTGCGGCATGTGGCATCTTCATTGCAGCATGCGTGTGGGATCTAGTTCCCTGACCAGGACCGAACCCAGGCCCCCTGCATTGGGAGCATGGAGTCTTAACCACTGGACCACCAGGGAAGTCCCAAAAGAGAGTAACTTTAAAGAAGGAATGTACAACTATCTGTGTGCAGCTTGCCCAAAGGAAAAAATTTTTTTCACTTAAAAAATTATTTTGTTAAGTTATGGAGAAAACTAATATCATTGAAGGTTTAGAAAAATACATAAAAGAAAGATTTAATCTCTCTACTCACAACTACTATTCTCATGTGTACTTCCTTAGTATTTTTTTTTTTTTAATTTATTTTTGTCTGCGTTGGGTCTTCATTGCTGTGCGTGGGCTTTCTCTAGTTGTGGCGAGCGGGGGCTACTCTTCGTTGTGGTACAGGGGCTTCTCATTGTGGTGGCTTCTCTTGTTGCAGAGCGCAGGCTCTAGGCACGCGGGCTTCAGTAGTCATGGCACGTAGGCTTAGTAGTTGTGGCTCGCGGGCTCAAGAGCGCAGGCTCAGTAGTTGTGGCGCACGTGCTTAGTTGCTCCGCGGCATATGGGATCTTCCGGGACCAGGACTCGAACCTGTGTCCCCTGCATTGGCAGGCAGATTCTTAACCACTGCACCACCAGGGAAGTCCCCCTTAGTCTTTTTTTTTTTTAATATTTATTTATTTAATTTATTTATTTTTGGCTGCGTTGGGTCTTCGTTGCTGTGCGCGGCCTTTCTCTAGTTGTGGTGAGCGGGGGCTACTCTTTGTTGAGGTGCACAGGCTTCTCATTGCAGTGGCTTCTCTTGTTGTGGAGCACAGACTCTAGGTGCACAGGCTTCAGTAGCTGTGGCACGTGGGTTCAGTAGTTGTGGCTTGTGGGCTCTAGAGCACAGGCTCAGTAGTTGTGGCGTACGGGCTTAGTTGCTCCGCGGCATATGGGATCTTCCTGGACCAAGGCTTGAACCCATGTCCCCTTCATTGGCAGGCGGATTCTTAACCACTGCGCCAGGGAAGCCCCCCCCTTAATCTTTTTATGTATATATTTTCATTAAAAATTTTTCTGATTTAAATATAAGATGGGGGTCTGTTTATCAAATGGGAAGGTGTAAGTTTCAAACAGTGCTGAGGTTCTTTTAGCTTTATTATCCAATATGGATTTGAGAGATGAGATACTAAAGGGATAGAATGAGTTAAATGTCAATTTGAATATTATGATTGGAAAACAGTTGAAATATTGAAGATATTGAAAACAGTTCTAGGCAGATAATAAAAAATGTTAGAGAATAAGTTGCTGGGGCCCATCTATGTTTGTCATGTCTCCTGTATTGAGGCACCATCAACTATAGGAGCTTCGTAGCCTAATTTGAGTATAAAGGCTTTGTTCAAAATCCTAAGATAATTCTCAGAACACCATATTTCAGTTCAGTTAGCTGCTGGGATAACCTAATAATCAGTCAATAACTAGACCACCACCAGCTGTCACAGATCATACCTCACTTCTATATACTAGTTTATAGGTATCTTATTTAAAATTCTAGGATTTCGGGACTTCCCTGGGGCGCAGTGGTTAAGAATCCACCTGCCAATGCAGGGGACACAGGTTCAGTCCCTGGTCCGGGAAGATCGCACATGCCGTGGAGCAACTAAGCCCGTGCTCCACATCTACTGAGCCTGCACTCTAGAGCCCACGAACCACAACTGCTGAATACCACGAGCCTAGAGCCTGTGCTTCGCAAAAGAGAAGCCACTGCAATGAGAAGGCCCCGTGCCGCAATGAAGAGTAGCCCCCGCTCGCTGCAACTAGAGAAAGCCCGCATGCAGCAACGAAGATCCAATGCAGCCAAAAAAGATATAAATAAATAAAATGCTAGGATTTCAAGGGTGACAGATTTTCTAAGGAAACCAACTGTTAAATACAGCGTAGTCTTATTTGAGTTTAGGAGCTAAAGTTGGCACACAGGTGAAAATCACACATAATCAGAGTCAGCCTTGAAAAATCTCTCAAATTGCCCATGGCGTATAGAGTGTAGTCTAACTGGATTTGTGTATATGATCATACTCAGTAAATATGCATGGTATGGATGTTCAGTATATAACGTGCTGCAGAATTTACGTAATAAGGTATGCATCTTCAAAATATGGTAGTTTTTTTTATTTCTTAAACTTTTTTTTGGCCAAGCATATATCATGAAATTTAAGTAAGTGGATTTGATGCTTACACCATTCCACGTCTCACTCTTTTTGCTAATTTTTATGGAAGACTTGACCTAGTACTATGTTAGCTGTTTGCCTCTCTGTTTTCTATCTGTAAGCTCCCTAAGGAGAGAGTCTGTGTCTTACTTATCTTTGTTTTTTCTTCTCTCCCTAAAGCATCTAGTGTAGTGTCTTGCACATAGTGTTTAGGAAGTGATGGTTATAGAAGAGCAAGAGGAACAGTTATGTGTGTGTATTGGTAAACACCATTTGATTACAAAGAACAGAATCTATTCCAATTAGCTATGATTCTAAAGGAGAATTTACTGAAAAATCATAGGGACATATCATGGAACCAAGGAAGGAAATATACAGGTCTCACTAGGGATTGGAACAAAGCACTTAGAAAGCCTCTAGGAACCAAAACAACTGCTCTTTGTCCCTGGCTTTCTGTCTAACTCTTCTGGACTCTGACACTATATTTGACCCTCCTTCTGCTTAGTGTCATAAAATCTTATGCCTTGGCTTCTGTTAGCCCTCTTCATCTGCTATGTGTTACCAGCCTTCCCTGCATCTCCTTACATTTGGTGGAAAAAAGTCTTTTATGCAGCCCTTCTCCATTTAAGCACCAGCAGAGATTGACTGGAGTCCTGTATCTCAGTTGCGAGCTCTGGCACTTCCCTGGTCGTCCAGTGGTTAAGACTCCACGCTTCCAATGCAGAGGGCACAGATTTGATCCCAGGTCGGGGAACTAAGATCCTGCATGCCACACGGCATGGCCAAAAAACATGCAAGTTCCTAGGAAAGAGACCGGCTGACTTAGCTTGGAACAGCCTTCCAGTTCTGGTCCCAATGCTGTGATAAGGGTGCGCAGGATCACATGGACTCCATCGCTCAGCATAGAGCACGTTCTCTAAGAATGTGGCTTAAGAACTGGGAGAAGACAGTTGACAGTGTGACAAGAAAATGGTGGACTCACAGACCATACTTTTCTTTCTCTTCATGTAACCGTTGCTAGAAAGCAAAACATTTTGCCTTAAGGCAGTTCAGCATCTTGAGAGTCTCAAAGTGGGGAGTAGAGCCTGAAAACAACAACCGTGTGATGTCCTGGCAAAGGGCAGTGAGTACTCCCAGAAAAAGAACTCCCTCTTTCACTGCTGATTGTGCCTGTGTTTATTGTACTTATCATACGCTTGTTGGGAAAGAATAATCTTAAGAGAAAAATCTGCTTTGGGCCTGTGTTAAGAGAGACAGAGCTTCTCATACTTAGAAGGGTCTGGAATGATGAATTTAAAGCCATTTCTGCCAAACTTTCACCCTTTGAAGGACCTGCTCCTTTCAGCATGAGTGGCATATTTGAAATAAATAAACATTAGGGCAACAGCAGAAGCCTCATATTAAAAAAAAACAAAAAGGGTTTCCCTGGTGGCGCAGTGGTTGAGAGTCCGCCTGCCGATGCCAGGGACACGGGTTCGTGCCCCGGTCCGGGAAGATCCCACATGCCGCGGAGCGGCTGGGCCCGTGAGCCATGGCCGCTGAGCCTGCGCGTCCAGAGCCTGTGCTCCGCAACGGAAGAGGCCACAACAGTGAGAGGCCCGCGTACCGCAAAAACAAACAAACAAAAAAACCAAAAAAGTTAAAGTCCTGTCCACTGGGTAAAGGACGAGGAGTATATTTGGATATACTTTGCAGAAGAAACAGCACCAGTGTCACTGTTGTTCCTCTCAGGGAGAAGAACCTAAATATGAAAGTGTGCTTGGGTTGGTGAGTCAGTAGCAAGAGCCCATTATGGGTATATGAAAACCATCTCTGTCTTGAAACAGACTCACAGACATAGAGAACAGACTTGTGGCTGCCAAAGGGGAGGGGGTGTGGGGGAAGGATGGATTGGGAGTTTGGGATTAGAAGATGCAAACTAGTTTATATAGGATGGATAAACACAAGGTCGTACTGTATAGCACAGGGAACTATATTCAATATCCTATGATAAACCGTAACAGAAAAGAATATAAAAAGAATGTATGTATATGTATAACTGAATCACTTTGCTGTACAGCCCAAATTAACACAACATTGTAAATCAGCTATACTTCAATCTTAAAAAAAAGCTCTGGGGGACTTCTCTCGTGGCGCAGTGGTTAAGAATCTGCCTGCCAATGCAAGGGACACGGGTTCGAGCCCTGGTCCGGGAAGATCCCACATGCCGCGGAGCAACCAAGCCCGTGCGCCACAGCTACTGAAGCCCATGCGCCTAGAGCCCGTGCTCCGCAACAAGAGAAGCCACCGCATTGAGAAGCCCGTGCACTGCAACAAAGAGTAGACCCCGCTCGCCACAACTAGAGAGAGCTCGCTCACAGCAACGAAGACCCAATGCAGCCAAATAAATTAAAAACAAAAACAAAACTCTGTCTTACAGTATATGGAGCAAACTTCAGACAAGGGAAAGTGTGTTGTGCTTTTCATCTTTTCCTCTTAAAGAGTGTGTGTGCATGTGTGTACATTTCCAAATCTACCTACCTTGTCCAGAAAACATTTTAAAAGGACATTTAAATGCTTCTATTGATTTTACAGCGTAAATCCAATCTGTAGCAAAAATTTTGTGAAGCAAAAATAGAAAGGATTGTTTCATTTGCTGGGCTTGGAAAGGCATAATTGTCATACTCCGTACTAGGTTGCTGGTCTTTGATGGAGCTAATTTAGTCATGATAGCACTATGAATTCCTTTTCGTTCTTCCAAGGACAAAACATCATGACTTTTAACCTTTATTAGCTAGCTACAGTAGTTAGCCATAAATAGGAACAGATATTTCTGAAACTCAACACTCAGCACACTTCTGGACTAGGATAAATTCTTTGGTTGTGTGTCCTTTGTGTTATTTTCCATAGTTTCGAGCATTGGGACATTTCTCATGTTACGGCTAACAATGTACTCTATAGTATCGTGAAATATAAACATAAAAGTTCATATGTAATGCTGTGAGAGACTTGTTTATCTGTTAGAGCCAAACCCTTATGACCCTTCTCTGCTCCTTAAAACTCTCAAATAGCTCTAAGTTACATGAGGCATAGAGAGTAATTATCTTTAATTATGTACATAAAATTTATTCCTCTCTCCTGCAAAAAGAAAAAAGCACCACTTCTATTTTAGATACTTAGCTGGTGAAGACTTGTTGGGCCAGTAGTTCCTTTAATTGCAAATAGGGAGTTGTGAGTTTATTATAGAAATTGTGTGGCCTGCATGCACCTCACAGTTACACAAAGTACTGACACCTTTTCGGTGCATTGTTTTGCAGAGTACAGAACTGCTAGAGATATTTGCTCAGTGTGAAGGCAGAATTTGTTATTTGAATTTTGACTTCTTTTAAGGATCTTCATGAAAAATAGAAGGCAGAGTTCCAAAAATAGACCCAAGTAACTTATATGTACGTGGCCTGGGCTGGAGTGTGGTGATTAGTTCCAGAAAACCATTATAGTGCTTATGCAGGCAAAGGTTTAGAAAAGGTCAAGCACCGAAGCCTGTCAGAGGAAGCTTGCTTATAAGTTTGCACAGACCCTAAAGTTTCTGACGTCATTTTCTCCCTTTAATTCTTGATCATACTTTACTTTTCTGTCTTTACTCACATCTCTCTTACTATGTACCTGCATGTTTCTCTTCCTTCTATGTCTTCAAAGCCATTCTTCAGACATTAAGAATAGCTTAGTGGCTGCCCTTAGAGAATGCTTTTTGAAGGAGGGCAGAGGCAGAAGTCTCAGTGACCATCATAGGACTGACCACAGCCCTCAGTCACTCCCCCTCCTTAACTCATAGTTTGTCAAGGTTAATCATTAAGAGAGAAGGTAGCATTTAGCATCCCCAAAGCTATGGAGTACTATGGAATGAAAGAGATGAGTCGTTGAAGTGAATTATTCCTATGGGTTATGAGAAGGTGAAAGCCTGTATCTACTGTCTTGTATTAAAACTCAGTGAATTCCTTTCCAGTATCTCTCAGTGTCATTGTGAGAGAGAATATTTTCCTTAAGTTCCAGTAACAGACTACATGACGATAGATAACGCCTCACATCTGTTATCAAAATGATAATCCAGTTGCTAGCTAAGCCCTTTTGTATTTGTAGAATATAATGTATCTATATGCATACTTAAGACAAAAACCAACAAAAAAATCAAGTTGTTTTTTTTTTTTTTTTTGCGGTACCCGGGCCTCTCACTGTTGGGGCCCCTCCCGCTGCGGAGCACAGGCTCCGGACGTGCAGGCCCAGCAGCCACGGGCCCAGCTACTCCGCAGCACGCGGGATCCTCCCAGACCGGGGCAAGAACCCTAGTCCCCTGCATCGGCAGGTGGACTCCCAACCACTGCGCCACCAGGGAAGCCCAAAGATCAAGTTTTAACCTTTGTGACCAATATTTTCATCTTTCAATGACTTCTAAGTAAGTGCTTTATATTCCACCCCCTTAAAAGAAGAGTTTGTCAGCTCTGTACACCTCTGCACTCTTTTGTGCTTTCAACAGTCTGACACACTTTTAACTTTTCTCTCCATTTTCCTCTTTCTTTATGCTTCATATTGCTTTAATTCACCTTTTCTTACCAACCTGTAGAGTCTCTTACTAATAATTACTTTAGTCATAGTGCAAGGAGATGAAGTTTTCACTAGCAAGAACTCAGCATCAGCTGTGTCCATAGCACTACGGTGAGTAATTTGAGGGCCACAGAGTTATAAATAACATGATCACTGCCCATTGGAAGGAAAATGTAATGTTTATTGAGCTTTCATAATGTTTTTTGTAAGACATTGTTGTACTACTCTCAAGGAGCTCACTAAGGTATGTAAGTAACTATAACACACACAGAATGTGTGGAATGTTATTTTTTTAAGTTACATATAAAATTATATGGAAGTTCTGAAGGGAAAAATGGTTTCTAATTATGGGAAACAGGGAAGGCTTTTTAAAGAGGGTGGTAGCTATGGGGCTGAACTTTCAAAAAGAGGTACGATTTACTCGAACATGTTCAAATAGAAGGGTAAAGAAAGCTTTCCAAGAATAAGCTAAGGCCCAGAGGCAGGTATGTGTCTGTTCATACATTTATTAAAGAGGTGTTCACTGAGCATCCCACTTGGGTTAAGTACTGGTCTAAGCTAAAGCCCTGGGGATACAGTGGTGAATAAGAGTAGGCATTGCCCCTAACTTACATTCTAAATTTATTTATTTACTTTTTATTTTCGACTGTGTTGGGTCTTCGTTGCTGCACACAGGCTTTCTCTAGTCATGGTGAGTGGGGGCTACTCTTTGTTGCAGTGTGCGGGCTTCTCATTGCAGTGGCTTCTCTTGTTGCAGAGCACAGGCTCTAGGCACGCGGGCTTCAGTAGTTGTGGCACACAGTCTCAGTAGTTGTGGTTCACGGGCTCTAGAGCTCAGGCTCAGTAGTTGTAGCTCACGGGCTCAGTTGCTCTGCAGCATGTGGAATCTTCCCAGACCAGGGCTCAAACCCATGTCCGCTGCATGGGCAGGTGGATTCTTAAACACTGTGCCACCAGGGAAGCCCCCACTAACTTACATTCTAAGAGGGAGACAACCTGTGATTGGCTCCAGGTAAACAGAATCAGCAGTTCTAGAGAGTTTCAGAGGAAGGAGAAGGTTATGGGCTGGAGAAAGCTTCTTGGTCGGGATCATACAGATTGCTAAGTACAGAACCTCTTGTCTGCTCCATTATTGTATGTAAGTCAGCCTCACTTATATCTTTCATAACTTCTCACAGAGCCGAACCACTAGCCACATGTGACTACTGAGCACATGAAATGTGGCTAATCCGAATGTGCTCTAAGTATAAAATACACACTGGGGGCTTCCCTTGTGGCACAGTGGTTAAGAATCTGCCTGCCAACGCAGGGGCACAGGTTCAAGCCCTGGTCCAGGAAGATCCCACATGCTGCAGAGCAGCTAAGCCCGTGTGCCACAACTACTGAGCTTGTGCTCTAGAGCCCGCGAGCCACAACTACTGAAGCCCGCGTGCACAGAGCCTGTGAAGCCACCACAATGAGAAGCCCGCGCACTGCAACAAAGAATAGCCCTCGCTCGCTGCACCTAGAGAAAGCCTGCGTGCAGCAACAAAGACCCAATGCAGCCAAAAATAAATAAAATAAAAGTAAATTTAAAATACACACTGAATTGCAAAGATTTAGTATGCCAAAAAGGGTTGTAAAATATCTCAATAATTTCTTTTAAATTCTTATTGAAGTATAGTTGCTTTACAATGTTTTGTTAATTTCTGCTGTACAGCACAGTGAATCAGTTATACATATACACATATCCACTCTTTTTTAGATTTCCTTCCCATTTAGGTCACCACAGAGCATTGAATAGAGTTCCCTGTGCTATACAGTAGTTTTTCATTAGTTATCTATTATATATATAGTAGTGTATATATGTCAGTCCCAATCTCCCAGTTCATCCCCCCTTTCCTCGTTGGTAACCATAAGTTTGTTTCCTACATCTGTGACTCTATTTCTGTTTTGCAATCTCAATAATTTTTAAATTGATTACATGTTGAGGTGATGATACTTTAGATATGAGTTTAATAAAATCTTATTAAACTTAATTTTACCTGTTTCTTTTTACTTTTAAAATGTGACTTCTAGAAAATTTTAGATTAAATCCATGGTTGTCATTCATGGCTTGCATTATATTTCTATTAGTGCTGTTATAAGGCAATGCTAAGGTCCTAGTGTATACTTAGTTCTGTTATTAAAGATGTACTAAGGCAATATGGGTGTATAATACTCAGATAAAATCCTTATTTTTCCTTTTCTTCATTCTTTTGATCTTTTTATTTACTCAGATATCTATCTCTGCCTTTTCAACTTTGTTAATGGCCTTTGCCATAATTTTTAGAGACATTTGCTTAACTAGTAGGTGGTTCAGAATTTAAAGAAACTCCAGGTGAGAGTAAAATAGTCTTAGTTTTTCTAATTTCGGAGAGCTGTTACCCTGCTTTTGCCGCTGTGCTTTGAGCTACCTGTATCCTTGCTGGTCCCTCAGCCTGCAAGATTATTCCCTCTCCCCACACTCCAGCCTAATCGGCTCTTAACCATCCTTCAAGACTCAGCCTATAACCCCCGCTCTCTGTGAAGCCGTCCCGAATCCCTTCAGTCAAGGTTATATGCTTCTCTTTATTGTTCCCTTGGCACTCTATTCTCACTTGTGATGTTTGATGAATGGACAAACTGACCACCAGACATTTTAAACTTAAATGAATTTGAAACTGGAAGCAGGGACATTGCAGCACTTATTCCTTAGATTAAGTGAAAATCAGCAAGATAAGTAAGTTCACTTTGCCTCCTTGGAAGTCTTCATACCTCCTTGGAAGTCTTCATGCCTCCTCAGTGACCAGAATTATAAGGTCATCTCAAATTTCCCACCAAGTCACATCTGTTCTGACTGGAGAGGTGTTTGCGTGAAGGCTCAGATGAGGAAAGAATGGCAGCCTATAGCATCTGTTCCATTGACCAGTTCTGTGGCAATCCAGTTAACCTCTACTTTCCCATTCAGAAAATGAGGGTGACACTTGGTACTTTACTCTTCCATGACTATTTTGACGCTTAAGGAAGGGTATTAAGTATTAAGAGAGTTCAATAATAGGGGACACTCTGCTTCTGTGCTATGATTAGACTGTATACTTTAGTGGGTTTGTTTTTTTCAATCAGGAGACTTCTGGGAAAAATTTGTTAAATGGGTCCAAAGTTAATGAAAACATATGCTTATCTTCTTTTTATACTTTCTATATTAATCTAAACATATGCCACATTGCCCTCTGAATTCCTAATGATATGTTTAATTTATTAGGTGTAATTTAAAGATTGGTATTTGTATTAGAAAAATACTACTAATGCACTCCTGATAGAATCTTACCTGTGCTTTTTGTAAGTAAAAAATTACTCTTTCTTTATTACTTGAGTTCATAACCTATCAACATCATCAGTATCTTGTGATTGTCCCTTAGGTTCACACACAGACTACGTTTTACTGACTCTTTATTAAATTGGTTAATCTCCTATGAAAGTAATGTGACCCAGTAGTCCTCGCTGCCACTCTAGATGTCCGTGGACTTCAGGGTGCAGATAGGTGTATGTGGTATAGTAAAAGAGGCTGGGGGACTTCCCTGGCAGTCCAATGGTTAAGACTCTGTGCTTCCAACGCAGGGGGCGCAGGGTTCAATCCCTAGTGGGGGAACTAAGATCCCATATGCTGCACAGCACGGGGAAAAAGAAAAGAGCCTGAAACTTGGAGGCGGAAGTGGGGTTTTAGGTCTTGGCTATTACCACTCAGTGTATGACCTGAGCAAGTCACTTCAAATGAATTTCCTTACCCATAAAATGAGAATAGTAATTCCTATATGTACTTGGTAGGATTAAATGGGAAGGCCTATGTAAAAACACTTCATAAACTGTAAAGCAGTTTATGGCCAATAGACTTTTGTGATGCAAGTATGCTTTGAGTGGAAATTTCTTATTGTAGTGTTGAACAAATAATGGGGGAGGAAGGATTCTCCTGACTTTGAAATATCAATGATAATTTTGACAAAAACCTAGGAGACTCCTCCAAACATGCTGCTGCTGGCTACGTGTAAGAGAGGAGGTAACCTAGTGCTGGGGCTTTGAGAAGAATGAGTCAAGGCAGCTTCTGAAAACATTTTTAAATACTCTATGGGCCTGGATACTTAAGTAATAGGACGGTAGTACTAAATGTGAAAAGAGCACTGGAAACAGACCAGGGACCAGAGAGGATTTAGAACTGGCAATGTGACAACATATACTAAAATGTTAAATGTGCATGACCCTTGACTCAGCATTTCCTCTTCAAGGAATATACCCTCAAGATATATTTGTATTCATGCCCCAAAATGTAGGCACAAGGATTTTTTTTGCAGTGTTGTATGCGTATCTGTCTAGACACATTGCATTTTCAAATGGTAGAGTGCAAGCTCACTTAATTGAGGGAGTGGGGGGTTGGGGAGAGAATTTCTTGGCTCACAGGACTGAGAAGTCCAGAATTCTCACCTCAGGCCAGCCAGATCCAGGACCCGCATTGTCCTTGGTCCTCAGGTTTGTGGTATACTTGTCTGTCTGCTTCTCTCAGCTCTGCTTTCTCTGTGTTGGTTTCATTCTCAGATAAGTAGTCTACCTGTTCTCATGTGGTTGTCTCTGGTAGCTTCAGGCTAAGCTCCTTCCAGTTTAGTGATCGAGGGGGACGAAAATCGCTCCTCCTTCTCTATAGTTTCAAAAAGGCCCAGAGTTGACTCTTATTGTACCGACATAGTTCAAGCTCCTATCCTTGACCCAGTTCCCCAGGGCAGGAGGATAGAATCCTCTAATTAATCTGGCTTGAGTCATATCCTTGGGGTGGCAGTGGGAAATGGCTTGACCCCACTTTAACCACATGTAGTAACAGTGAAGGAATGGTGCTTTCCTTCTGGAGGAGTAAGATGTTATCAGAAGAAGGAAGAAAGGATGCGTGTCAGGCGAAAGCAATAGCTATTCACTATAATGTCTATTTCTAATAACAAATATACGGTTACAACTTAAATGTCCATCAGTACAGGAAAACTTAAATGTGATACATCATAGGGGGAGATATGATGTAACTTTTAAAGTGAATGATGTGCATACATGTGTTGACAAGGAAAAATGTCCATTATATAATATTAAATTACAAATGAAGTTGCAGAAAAGTATTTTTAATTATGTGTATGTGTATCATCTATTATGGATATGAATACTTTTTATTTATATGTTTCTGTACTGCTTTTGGTTTGCTATTGTATTTATTTAAAATTAGTATATATCACATTTATAATTTAAAAAACTAATGTCCCAGGTGGCCCCCATTCCAGATAAGGAACTGGAATTGACAAATCAAGAACTATAGAGATGGACTTCCCTGGTGGCACAGTGGTTAAGAATCCGCCTGCCAATGCAGGGGACATAGGTTCGAGCCCTGGTCCGGGAAGATCCCACATGCCGCAGAGCAGCAAAGCCTGTGCACCACAACTACTGAGCTTGTGCTCTAGAGCCCGTGAGCCACAACTGCTGAGCCCGTGCACCACAACTACTGAAGCCTGCGGCACCTAGAGCCCGTGCTCCACAACAAGAGAAGCTACCGCCACGAGAAGACTGCACACCGCAACGAAGAGTAGCCCCCACTCGCTGCAACTAGAGAAAACCTGCGCACAGCAATGAAGACCCAACGCAGCCAAAAATAAAATAAAATAAATAAATAATAAATTAATTAATTAAAAAAAAACTATAGAGAGATGGACAGATGATGCAAAAACTGTAAAATAGTATTCAGGTAACTGATACAAAAATATCGGGACTTTCCTGGTGATGCAGTGGTTAAGAATCTACCTGCCAATGCAGGGGACACAGGTTCAAGCTCTGATCCGGGAAGATCCCACATGCCGCGGAGCAGTTAAGCCCGAATGCCACAGCTACTGAGCCTGCTCTCTAGAGCCCGCGAGCCACAACTACTGAAGCTCTCGGGCCTAGAGCCCGTGCTCTGCAACAAGAGAAGCCACCGCTATAATAAGCCAGCGCACTGCAATGAAGAGTAGCCCCTCCTCGCTGCAGCTAGAGAAAGCCCGTGGGCAGCAACGAAGACCCATCACAGCCAAAAATAAATATTGGGAACCAAGGAGGTGGGTAGGACAGATTAACCAGATTCATCTGCCTGTGTAGTAGGGTGGCAGATTTATATCCTGGAAGGATAATGGTAACCAAAAAGGCATGTGGTTTGGAAGAAGTGGGGTAGGGAGCACAGAGAATAACTTTGGCAACCACATGAATGAAAGGGAAGAAGAACGAAGGCGGAGAATGTTGGCAGCTTAGTATAGCGACGTGAGCAGTGATTCTGGAGTTGAGAGGTCTGGTTGTGTTACGTGGGCACCCTGTCAGCTAGGAAAGGTCACCCGATGTCTCTCAGGGTCGCTATCTCATATGTAAAATGGAGTCATTAGTATTTTCCCTGTTTTGTTCATAGGATGACTGTGAAATTGAAGTGAGTTGGAAAAGGGTTATGTATGTAAAGAAAAGACCATATAATTCCAAGTTAGACAGGACCAAAATAAAGAATGTGTCTAAAAATGGAGTGGGAGAAGAAAAGGATAGGAAGATGTCATCAGACTTCCTTTGCACATTAGACAACTTAGATGGCTAATTTCGTTGGTCATTTAATCTATTTGGATGGGCAGGTGCTTTATTGAGAGATAGGAAGACGTTTACATTTGTTTGTGTGTATGTTTTTCAGTACTGTTCACTAAAATGAATAATTATAAATAGTTCACCTGCATGTGGGAACAGCAAAGACATAACTGCACATACCATATACAACCATCATGGAAGAAAATACACAGAAGAAAGTCCATGTAGAAATACTACAACTCTGAATTACTTGGAATCTTCATATTGGTGGCTTACCCAACAGAACTTCTTAAATATCATTCCCATGAAATCCAAATAAGAACTACTCAGAAATATCAATTATGTTAGCATTCCCACACATTTAAAATCTGATTAATTTGTTTTGCTCTGTGTATTTTAGCATTTTGAGGTTTAAATATTGTGTGTTCCAAATAGAAAACTCAAGTCAATTTCACTGAATTGTATTTATTTATTTACTTAGTACTTATTCTGCCCTTATCTACCATGTGTTTGGACTGGTGCTAGGCACCGATATACAAACATAATTAACACATAGTAGTCACTGCCTTCAAACAGCCTTCTCTTAGTTCATAGGGAAGGCAGATACATGGACAAAGAAAGTGTGATGGGAGTGGCGCAGGATTGTCAGGAAGAGGTTCACTGTACTTTGAATAATCTCATTTTTTTTCTTCTTCTTCTTTCTAAATGCCTGCTATAGCTTTCTTTTTAGTTGTTATTGTTCAGGTGTGTGTTAAGAAGAATTAATCATCTCTCAGCTTTTGAAGCTCAGTAGATAGTCTGTCTATATAACTTTTTTTTTTTTTCCCTTGGCTGTGTTGGGTCTTGCTGTGTGCAGGCTTTTTCTAGTTGTGGTGAGCGGAGGCTACTCTTCGTTCTGGTGTGCAGGCTTCTCATTGTCGTGGCTTCTCTTGTTGCGGAGCACGGGCTCTAGGCGCGCAGGCTTCAGTAGCTGTGGCACGTGGGCTCAGTAGTTGTGGCTCGCGGGCTGTAGAGCTCAGGCTCAGTAGTTGTGGCGCATGGGCTTAGTTGCTCCACAGCATGTGGGATCTTCCCGGGCCAGGGCTCGAACCCATGTCCCCTGCATTGGCAGGCGGATTCTTAACCACTGCACCACCAGGGAGACCCTGTCTATATAACTTAATCACAGGGACAAATTGGTAAAATTTCAGAGATTGGGTTTTTTTTTTTTATCCTATAAATTTACCAGTTCTGAGCTGAGTTGTTAGTCTTTTGGAGAAGAGAAAGGATCCCCTACCCTTCAATCCCACCCCCAGTACACAACACACTTTTAAAACATTTTTTATCTTTGATGCTATCTGCTGCAGAAGAAAGATGTCCTATCTTGGACTTTCTTTCCTGACTCCTTTGGATAAACAAAACTTTGAACCTGCTTTGAGGCTTAAGGCCTTTGTAATTATGTGTGTATGTAATAGAGAAACTGTAAAAGCTCAATTTCTCTGGCTCGGAAATGTGAGATTATTCCTCTGCTCTGCCTTTCCTCACCTTCTCTTCTCCCAGCATACAAATTTGAGCTCATGTTAGGAGCATATGTCTGGTGATACTCCAGTTCCCAAGAGGCCAGTGAACAAGACAGTAGTAAAACATTTTTCATTATAGGTAAGGCAAAGTAATCCTGATTCTTTAATTTTGGGTCTAGCTGTTTCTGTTATTAAATCAGCAGTTTAGTTGAAGTAGATTCATATGTTGAACTGGTTCTTATTGTAAAAAGCCATTTTTTTCAGAGTCAGAGAAATGAGAGGGATTCTTTTCTTTTTTTAAAAGAGAAACAAACACATGTATTGTCTCATATTTTTGTAATAATGCATTGTTTTTATAGAGTTATTTTCTGAGTTTTAAAGCCTATGCTTTCATTTTCCCCTTTCACTTCTTCCCATGGAATATTATCATGTTTGTCTGCCTATTCTTTCTGCTTTCTTGTTAAGTGGACTTATTTAATATTATTATTATTACCCCTGGTGATAATTCCCTGTGTGTCAGTAATTCCCTGACCTCTCATAAACACTAAGGAACATCCAGTAGCTGTGCTAAAAGCCACTACCATTGATGGGACCAAGGACAGCTTAACTTTGGAGAAAAACTCTCCTCTTTTCTTTAAAAATTAAAAAGCAAACTGTATAAATAAAAGAAGGGAATTGCCAAGGTCATTATGTCCTTAAAGGTTTTTTCCTAAAGCCCTGACTTTAGAAGACAGTCATCATCAGCATATACTTATTTTTTCATAGAAATATTTATATGATGTTATTTTTTTACATCCAGGTATTAATGTAGGTGTGGGACTTATTTGAGTTTGCTTCACATCTAGGTAATTTAGTTTTTCAAAAATAATGAAAGGCTAATTATTAGGCAATAATGTGATCAAATTACCAAAAGCTTCAAGGTGGTTCTATTTCAGTTCTCAGCCTGATGTGTATTTAAAAATATCTCTGCTTAGAGTAGTTACTGTTCATAATACATTATGGAATCTTTTTAGGTAACAGCTTGGATGATAAAGAAGCCGTTACCCTTGATTTGGTGTGTTTAACCCAAGTTAAATTTATGACAGACTGAAAATTAGCTGTAGTGTTATACATCTCGCTTCCTGTTCTGTGCAATTTGATATATGTGTGGGCCATATGTCCAGCAGGAGTTATAAGAATATGTTATTGATGGATGGAAAAGCTGTTTCATAGTTCCCTGTGAAAATATACACTGTAACTTGTACAGTGTGTATAGAACCTTGCAGTTTTGGTTTATGAGAGATTTAACCTGTGGCTAAAGGTAATATAATGAAATCTGTTGGAAATCCTTCAGAAGAGGAGAATTTGGAATCTACTTCTTTAATTTTCAAGCTTTTATGCAGTTGACCAATTTAGGAGGGAGACCTTAACTAAGTGCTTTTATTTTCAGAGCAGATGAGAGATTATAACAGTACCTTAGTTTCTGAAATACCATGGATCAAAGAATTCAGTGCATATCTACATTGCTTACTTCCCCCACTCCATTGCCTTTACCTCAAAATTATTTGCAGGAAGTACCTTGTTTTCAGCATGTTTATTGCATTTACGGCTTTGCCCTCATCCCCAGTCTTATTAAAGGAGTTCCACCATAACGTTGATTAATTTAAAATTTCCTAAACAATGGATTAGCGATAGCTCTGCAAAAGTAGTGTGAAACATAATATACAGGATTTCTCATTTAAATACAGCCCAGGTGATAAATCATTACTGTACAGTAATCTCTGACCAAAGAGGCAGACTTTCTTAGTGGGCCTGTGTCTGTGTTGTTCACCACCAGCACTGGCCAGTTTTGGGGCAGTCATGTGTGAAACCAGACACAGATTGGAACTTGTGTGGGCATCTTTATCTGTACAGACAGTTCTAATAAATTAAGGCCACATCCCCCAAAGAGACTTCTATAGTCAGCAGCACATTTTCTGTAATACCTAAGAAACTCTAAACAGGTCTTTCAAATAGCCTTAAAATGATTCCTTTCAGTAGATGTTGAGTCCAGTTGTTCCGATATGAGAGAACTTCTGAAACAGATTAGTCTGTCAGTGTTTTCTGAGTCTTCATAATATATTAGCCATAAAGCAAAGCAATGCCCTTTATTTCTACCCTCTAGGTTGCACTTCTGAATCACCTGTGGAGCTATGCTTACATCCACTACTAGAAATTCTGGTTTGGTAGGTTTGAAGTAAAGTCACTGTATCTGTTTTCTAAAGTTTTGGAGATATTTCTAATATACACACTTTCTGTTGAGTACCACTACCAGTTACCACTACAAGCTACATTTGAATTTGTACTATGCATATTTTATATAACATGAAGACAAGTTTCATTCATACTGGTGCTATGGCTTTACAAAGAGGAACCTAGAAGGTAGCTAGAAGGAAATCCTAGCTATAATCAGAATTTTGGATTTAAAAGAGAACCAGTCTAGGGACTTCCCTGGCAATCCAGTGGTTAAGACTCTACGCTTCCACTGTAGGGGGTGAGGTTTCGATCCCTTGTCAGGGAACTAAGGTCCCACATGCCACGCGGCGTGGCCAAAAAATAAAAAATAAAAGAGAACCAGTCTAAACCCCTCCTCTTTACAGATGAAAAAGAGCAAAGAGGTGAAAGAATTTTCAGAGTTGGTAGCAGAACCAAATCCATGACTCTGACTTGAGCTCTTTCTACACTAGCATCTTGGACCTAGTCCATCTTTGAGAAAAGCCTCAAGTCCACTCAGTAATCTAGAAATTGTCTTGAGCATCCCAAAGCCCAACAGAGTATTGTGAGATTCAGAGTATTTAATAAAAGGAGCAATAATGCAGCCAGCAGGAACTCCTCGCATCTTTGAAGTTACTAGGCAGGAGTTACGAGTGACATTACTCACAGTTAAAAATTATAGACATCACCTAGAAAGGTTTTGTGACTTTTTTGTAAACATGGAAATTTCTGACAAGAGATGCCTAGATTTGGTACCGAAGATTGTCAAGAACAAGATGATCATCTGTCTTATTTTTAAACTGATCCTTAAGTCTTGGCAGCAGGTCTAGAAAATTATGCCAATATTATATTTCTACACAGGTCTGACTTTTAGCTTGTACTTCAGAAGGATATTGTGCCTAGATTTGCAATTTAACCAAGTAAAGGAATAGTATGTTTATTAATTAGGCTTAGATTTGGTTGTTAAAAAGAAAAATCCAAATAACAGTAGTTCAGTCAGGTAGAGATTGATTTTTCTTTTTTTTTTTTAAAGCTACATG
This sequence comes from Aethalodelphis obliquidens, assembly GCF_003676395.1. NCBI lineage: Eukaryota > Metazoa > Chordata > Mammalia > Artiodactyla > Delphinidae > Aethalodelphis > Aethalodelphis obliquidens. The sequence goes on along the minus strand of NW_020837970.1, from coordinate 11,201,689 downwards.
AGAGATATATATTTTTTTCAAATTTATTTATTTTTTATTTTGGCTGCACTGGGTCTTAGTTGTGGCACATGGGATCTTTAATTGTGGCATGCATGCAGGATCTAGTTCCCCGACCAGGGATCGAACCCGGCCCCCTGCATTGGGAGCCTGGAGTCTTACCCACTGGACCACCAAGGAAGTCCCAGATTGATTTTTCTTTTGGATTAAAATAGTCCAGAGGGAAGGGAAGCCCAGCATTAGTGTGGTTGCTTCATAGCTGTCAGGGATGGGTTCTTCTAATTTTGCTCCATCCATCTTGGTACTATGTTAAATCTTCAGGGTATCTGATGGTTCTAGATGCTTCTGGAGCTTCGGTCATCTCAAAGGGGCATACCTCCAACTTGAGTCAGCTCCCTTTTTTTTTTTTTTGAGTCAGCTCCCTTGAAAGAACTTTCCTAGAACCACCCTATCCAACAATTTCTGCTTCCATCTCACTGGTCATTCCTATTATCGAGGGAGACTGGAAAGTTATAACTGGGCGAATTGCTATTCACAATAATTAGAAATTTTGTTGTTAAGAAAGAAGGAGGGAATGGATATTGAGCAGGTAACCAACAGATCTGCCACACCTGTTTTGAAGAGTATAATTTTTATATTAGGAAAATCAAATTTTAGTCACATCAAAAACTATTATATAGGATATAAAATTTTAAAGATCTCCAAACTACAATCTACCATGTATCTGATTAATAAAAGCAATAAATCTCTATGGTACTGTTCTGCTTTGGATTTCTCAGTAGAACTCATTGGGAACAGCTGTTAGGTTTTATATATTTTAAATGAACTGAAGGAGTTCTTCAAAACAACAGGAGAAAAAAAGATAAATTCAACTCTGTTTCCTTTTGGAGATAGGGAGAATCAAAACAACCACAAGGACAATTCAGAGTATACTATATGAAATGGTATGAGACAGGAATGAGCCTATGAAACACTAAGAAAGAAGTTGTTTAGTATTTAGATGGAATAGGATAGACTATTGCAACACATGAAATAAACACATATCATAGCAATGAATCATACAGATTCCAGATATACAAGACCTGTGCTGGAGAGAAGGATGGGCACATTGGGTTAAAGTTCCAAGTATTAGACATTGTCTTAATCCAGTTGGGCTGCTGTAACAAAGTACTACAGACTGAGTGGCTTATAAAAACAGAAATTTATTTCTCACCGTTCCAGAGGCTGGAAGTCCAAGATCATGATACCAGCATGGTCAGGTTCTGGTGAAGGCCCTCGTCTGGGTTGCAGACTGCTGACTTCCTACTGTGTCCTCACATGGCTGAAGGGGCTAGGGAGCTCTGTGGGGTCTCTTTTTTAAAGGCATTAATCCCATTCATGAAGGCCCTGCCCTCATGATCTCACCTCCCAAAGGCCCACACCTCTTAAAACCATCACACTGGGCATTAGGTTTTCAACATGCGAATTTTGGAGGGACACAGACATTCAGATTACAGTAGATATAATTACCTCTTCCTGTACCATATCTGTACAAATAAAATACGAAGATGGAGAGAATTTTGTTGTCCAAAAAACTTACAGACAGGAGCAAGCAGTAATCTGCAGCGTGTACAACTGTAGACCGTGGTGTACATAAGTGTATTAAGATGGAAGTGTTCTCACTGTAAGACCAGATTTTTAGAAGTTCTGTAGCCTCATTCATACCTACAGTTCACATGGTGCCATTTAGCACATATTTATTGAGTGCCTCATATTTACAATACACTTTAAGGAGGAAATTCATTCACAAGTTGCCACGTAGGTGAGAAAGTCTAGATTTTGGCTGCTTATAACTATGAATTTCAAATCTGGGGAAAACCCAGCCATGTATTTTTATTCCTTTTCCTTTCATAATTACTTATCAGTAACCAAACCCAGTCTGTTGACTTTTCTCCAACTGATAGAAAACAGGAAACTCCAGAGACTCCCTATGAGAAAAGGACCAGGCTGCATCCTCTGTGACCTCAGCCCTTAGGTCTGAGCTCTCCTCAGAGCAACGGTTGGAAACAGTTCCATCTCCTTGTGGCTTTGGTAGTAAGCATAGGGAGTGCAAATGAAACCAGCTAATGCAACAAGGTGTGTTAGCCTGGCCTTTGAGCTCATGAGCCATCTTTTGAACCTTTTATGCTAGTGCGCTTTTGGGCATCCTTGGGGGAGAATAGTTTACGCTCTGATCCAGCAGTGGATCAGGGACCATTCTCTGTCCTACATAGCAGTGGAAATGCCTTTGGCACTCTGGTATTAAATAACTGCTTATTTGAACATATTGTGCAATGGCTTAGCCTTTCCCACACATTACTAGTTCCCTTTGAAGCTGTTGTGCTCAGTTTGAGTTCTCCAGTAGGGACTATGAAAGAAAACAAAAATCTCACAAGTTATATTTCCTTTTTATCTACTTAGTGCTGTTGCAGCTATCTCATATTTTGGTTTTTGTGTCCCTCACTCTGCACCCTATTTTCCCTCTGCTTTCAGGTGAAGGTCTCCCACAGGTGTATTACTTTGGACCATGTGGGAAATACAATGCCATGGTGCTGGAACTTCTGGGCCCTAGCTTGGAGGACTTGTTTGATCTCTGTGACCGAACTTTTACTTTGAAGACTGTGTTAATGATAGCCATTCAGTTGGTAAGTTGGCGTTGCCATTCTGCAGAAGGATAGGCGGGGCGGGTCTCCCAGCCACATCCTTGTGTCCCTGTTGGTGATTTACTAGCTGTAGTGACACCTAGTGAATGCACACTTACTGGCTGGGTGGCATTCTAGGAAGCTGGCTGGGGCAAAAAGGGTTAATCCAGAGAAGTCGCACTGCATTTGCTGTTTTCTCTATTTTAAGAATTTGCACCTTGGAGCAATACTCTGACCTTGACTGAAGTGGAAATTTATTTAGGGAGAAAGAGGATGATTAGGAAAAATTGTACAAATGCAAGTAACTTCTTTGTTGTTTTATTTATACGTTTTAAACACATGACCGTAAAGTTTTGTCATGTCCTCCCTCTCTCCTTACCATCGCATCCAAGAAAAGATTGGAGATGTAACCCACTGCCCTAAAATCAGATTCTGAAGTTGTGTGACCAAGAACCTGCCTTAGTTCTCTTGCCTCTAGTTCTCACAGAGACTGAGACAGCTGAAGAGGCAGCTTTCTCAGCTCCTACCAAATTACACACTAGTACCACTTTAAGGAACAGTTAAGACAGTTCCTTTGAGAACTTTGTCATCCCCTAAGCAGAAGGATGTCTTTATTGGTCTGAAATGGTGATGGTCTCACCCAGTTTAAAGACTTGGAAATGTTAGAAAATTGATCTTGACTTTTGAGTCAAAAATTCAAATGCTCATGCTTCCCTTTCTTTACTAAGTAGAAAAGCTTTGAAGATAGAAGTGAACTTAATGAAATTTGAATAATTTTATGATTATTATTTTGGGATATGTTTACTTTCTCATAAAACCTATACTCCTACCTCTGCTGTTAGTTAGCTCTGTGATATCAGTCCAGTATTAACTTCTCTGGGCCTCACTTCCCTTATTTCTGCAACAAAGAGAGTATAGGAAGGTGTGGGCAGGAGGTGAATGTGGCAGTGGCACCTGTCTTCAAAGGCCACCAACGTATTCTGATTTCCTGCCTGGGAGTAATTCTTGCCTCTCAAATGCTTACTTTCTGAAGTAACATAAAAACACTAACTCTATTCATCATTTGCAAATCGTTGCATAACGAAGTAAAACTGTGTATTATCATTTTAGATGAACTGTACTATCCTTCTCTCTCTCTTTTTTTAAATTTTTATTTATTTGACTGCACAATATCTTAGTTGTGGCAGGCGGGCTCCTTAGTTGTGGCATGCGAACTCTTAGTTGAGGCATGCATGTGGGATCTAGTTCCCTGACCAGGGATTGAACCCAGGCCCCCTGCATTGGGAGCATGGAGTCTTAACCACTGCGCCACCAGGGAAGTTCCTATCCTTCTCTCTTTTATCTTGATGTTTGTCATATATGTATTTGTATCAGGAAATATATTCTGGTTTACAAGAGTAAAGTGGCTCTGGGTGGTGAAGAAATGAGTTTTATTTTAATTTCAAAGCTTTGGGCTGATAAAAGAAAACGTTCTGATGTATTTTTACAGTAAACTTTTTTAGAGTAGTATTTCTATCATTGTTTTTCTCTCTTTCAGCTTTCCCGAATGGAATACGTGCACTCAAAGAATCTCATTTACCGAGATGTCAAGCCAGAGAACTTCCTGATTGGCCGACAAGGCAATAAGAAAGAGCATGTTATACACATTATAGACTTTGGACTGGCCAAGGAATACATTGACCCTGAAACCAAAAAGCATATACCTTATAGGGAGCACAAAAGTTTAACTGGAACTGCAAGATACATGTCTATCAACACGCATCTTGGCAAAGGTGTGTTTCTTTTCAGCTCCATGAAAGCGGCAGGTTGTTAAAACACCTTTTTATTCCCAAAACACTTTTGTACCCATTGTGCATTACAACTTGTGATTCTTATTGCTTCACAGGGTAAGTGATTTTTGTACTTGAGAAATTAAGATAGTAAGTTAGTGACTTTCCTAAGTATCCTGTTGACAACTTAAGGATTTTTCATTCTTTGTTTCCAAATGCTTAGTTTCTCGCAGTGTGGTACCTGAATTGTTGAATTAAGATGATAACATTTTAGTAAGTTTAGTGATAAGTTTGATATTTACATACAAATGGCCCCATATATAACCTGAAAAGGACATCAGGCTGATATCTGCTTTGAGGAAGAGTGCTTCACTAAAACATGGACTAGCCTTCTGTTCTCTGTGCATAGTTTCGTGACTCATTTTTCAGGGAGAAGCCTATGTCTTATTCAGTGAAAATATATTTGCCTTTCCATGAGTCTTGAATTTTACGCAGGATAGACAATTTGCATAAATATTGCTAAAAGCTGTAGTCTCACTTGTTAGAGGGACTAGTCCAGGGGAGAGTATTTGCGAGGGAAGCCTAAGGAACAGTGAGAAGGCCCAGTCGGTAGGGCCCTGGGCCCTTGCCAGCTTCTCCAGGAAAGCTTCCCTTTTTATCTGTTTTATATATTGGGCTTTCATTGGAAGATTATATTTGAAGAAAAGCTTCTAAGGTGATTGAAAAGATATGTTCGAAAATCACCACCCTAGAGAGTAGACATATAAACAGAATATTAGACTCCTAGACGTAGCTAATTATGTAAGGTATTTAAATACTAACAAACAGTTTACACAATAAGTATTTTACACAATAGTACATTAAAGCTAATGTAAATCGCTATAAAGTTGCCTCATCAAGTAAACTGCTCAGATATTCACATGAGGATTCTAGTATTAGTGAAGAGTAAAAATGACATTATAAAGTGGTATGATACAACCCGAGTTGAAATGAATGCTGTCAGGATTTTTTCGGTAACCACATGGATATTCTCACTTAACATGATAGTTTAAAATAGTTGAAAATAAGGTTCTCTGGCACTTATTACTGGTGTCACTTTGGACAAGTTACTTAATCTCCCTGAAACTTACCTGTAAAAATAGAGTAACATTTCACAAGGATGTTTTGCAGGTTGAATGGGTGATAATATATGTAACATGGGTCTCTTGCATAGGGCTCAGAATTCCCTTCTTCCTTCCTTTTTACAAGGAGATAGAGTGTGTGGTACCTAGTAAAGTCATGATTGTTTGGGTTAACTGACAGAGTCTAGAAGTTGTTCTAATTCCTGCCTCCTGGGCTCAGCATTTGTGTTCTGATTTTGTTATTCTTGTCAGGAAAGGCAAGAACAGACAAAAGATGCATATCCATGTTGTTTGTATAAGGTACAGTGTAACAGTTAAGAAAAAGGGATGTAAATTCTGGCTTTTCCCCTTAAACCTATGTGGTCCAGTAACCTTCCTTCATCAGCATCAGTTATCTCACCCACCCTGAAAGATGTATGGTAATAGTACCTTATACCGTAGGGTTCTGTGAGATAATGCATATAAACTGTTTAGTGCTTGATGATAGTAAAGACTCTATAATGTTAGTTATCATTTATTCAACAAAATATGTTTTAAGCATCTACTGTCATCAGACTCAGGTTCCTTTATCTCTTGATGTAGCCATTTCTGCTGGAACTTTTGAGTGTATCTCCACGCGTGGACTTCCTGAGTTCCAGAGTTTTTTTCAGGTCAGATCCAACCTGTCACCGTATTTGTCTATAATGTCCCTATTACAGAGAATACATATAGGTGGTTGTCACATGCCCTTTAAACTCTGGCCATGGTCTCAAACCCAGAGAGGTTTCTGTAGGAACCCTAATCCTATTGGTCTTCAAATGTGTTGCATCCTTTATGTTGTAATGAAGAAAAAGGGAAGTGTATCTTCAAATGACCTGGAAAGAGTTGCCTATTAATTTTGTGAGGGCAGAAAACAAGGGAAGCAGCCCCCTAAACCTGATATTTACTACATTAGATTAGCCACCTTCCCACTGATTAAGTCTGCCCATTTTGTATTCCTTAATGTTTGAAGTTAGGGCGAGGACACTGGGTCACCTGGCCCCTTTCCTTCAGCAAAATATATTTGACCTAAAATCAGGGATGTGATGCAGGTAAACCAAGCACCTCTTTCTGATTGGTTGAAAAGCAAGCCTTTATGGTGTGGAAGAATTTTGTGTCCTCCTGGTCTCACTGGTATTGAAACCTTTTTTCTTTGAAAATGAAATATCCTGCATGAAAAAAACAAGGGAAATCCTGAATTGAAATCCTGAATTGAATGAATGTGGAGTGTTCAAAGAAATGTGGAAATAAAGCATGGCTCTGATTTTCACTCTCATGTTTTTTGAAAGGCCTTTATGATTTAAATTATTGTAGATTATTTTAGAATTTTAGAAATGGAAAATGACTTTTCAGAGTATCTAAATCAACCACTTGTTTTTCAGATGAGGACATCGAAGCCCAAAAGGTGACTTGGCCATGCTTAATTTTGTGTGGATTAATAAATTAATAGAAAGGACAGGCCAAGACCTAGATAACCTGACTCAGGAACCATTATTTTTCCTGTTATCCCATATTCCACAGCTTTTCTTCGTGGTTTTAAGTATTTGAAGAGTTACTTTATTACTTATTCCAGTGAGTTTAAATGTGTTTATTACATTTTTTGGTTTTTGATTTTATTTTAAATCTCATTTTATAATGGCTTTGCTGTGAAGAGAAGCTGGGCTTATTTCTGTAGGGCCGATCAGTCATTGAAAATGTGGAGAGTTTCGCCCTCTAGTGCTCAACTGTCTAAAGTACAACCATTTGTCCCCTGAATTATTTATTACCAAGGGGCCCCCTTACAGGAAGTGGATATAAAAATGGAGAGGCGATGAGTAGGTGTGATATAGTGTGAGAACCTGCAGAGTGTGGTTTCTCTATCTGCCCTGTTTTGTGGGAGGCCTCAACTCACCCTGCTTGTTCTTTCTTTATTGGTGTATCTTTAGGTTCTGTTAACAAAATCTGTTTTTGTCTGTTGACAAAATCTGTTTCTTTAAGTTCTGTTAACAAAATCTCTTTTTGTTTTCAATTACATATGAAATTTATTGCAAACTTCAGGCAAGCCTTGTAGTCAAAAGCTTCTGATGGCCTTGCTGTTTTGCTTCATTCTTTTTAAGATTATTTCAGTTGCTCTGTATCAGCTCAACTTTATGTTATTTATGTCTCTTGTCAGGGTGCCGCCCCTTCCCATTAGTGACCTCATTTCCAAAAACCTCCTTCAAAGTACAATTTAGAAAGTTGCCTTTTCTTTCTTCATCTGCCCTGTAGAGTACTATGCACTCTTTTTCATGCAAATTTCCTGTAATTGGAGGCGGCAGTTAAATGTGTTGTGCTTTTGTATTTTGGGTTACCTGAGTAGCTTTCCCTGCCTCCCTGACTCTGTTAGGTTTTACTTCCTGCACAAAGAAGACAAAATCAAGTTTAAGATAGCCCCTTATTCTTGCATCTGTCATTTCTTTTGATAAAGCCGAGAACTCGATTCTGAAAAATAAACACATGAAATGTCTGAGATAAATTGTAATTGGCAATTAAAAATGGAAGAATGTACTACTTCTATTGTCTGACAGCCAAAGAATGTATACGATGTTTTCTGAGATGTAGTTACAATTTTTTATTAACTATTCTGCAGTTCTTTACCATCCTTATCTTCCCAGTTTAAAGAAAAGAAAGAAAAATCCAGCAACTTGTTTTACATGATAAGCTCTCTGAATGCAGGGATACTGTTTTATGTGCCCACAAAGGGCACCTTAGTAATAAACTTTAAATGTTTCTTTAGGTGGCTATGGGACATGGTACAAATGGGATGAGCTGAGGATTGTGCCCTGACGTTGGCTTACGTTAAACTAAATTTTAAGTGTTAATTTTTATGGTGAATAACAAGCACTAGGCATGTATGCTAGGCATTCTGCAGCTTGTGTCTTTGCGGGCCTAGCCAGAATGGACTCTCTTAACAGCCTCAGCTACTCAATCTGCTGCTCACTTTTCGTGATGGTAACCAAAGAGTAATTGTAGCCCATGTACTAGAAATAACATTTTGTTTAAATTATCTTACTTTCAGGAAGGTGACGGCATAGAGTGAGGGGTGGTTACTCACCATTTGGTGATTTGGACTTGGTTTTAGTTTAGGATTTGCTCTTTTCACTTGATATTTACTTGCCAGTAGCAGATCTAGGCAAAGGAAGTACACGTTGTTTCTGGTTTTGATCTAAAATACTATCCCTGATTTAGATATACAAAGAATTAGTAAGCAGAGCCTTTCCAGAGCAGACGGGTTTCTGAAGGGATTACTTGGTTTTGAACCCCTTTCTGCTTTAATAACTGCAAACATAATGTGTCATCTGTCTTCCTTTTTAGAGCAAAGCCGGCGGGATGATTTGGAAGCCTTAGGCCATATGTTCATGTATTTCCTTCGAGGCAGCCTACCCTGGCAAGGACTCAAGGTATCCTTGGAAGTGCTCAGTGGAGGGCTTTGTTTAAATACTCTGTTGATAATGAAGGGGTTGCTTACTTGATGTCTGTAGGAAGCACAAAGGGGAAGATTGGCTGCAGGGATGACAGGCAGGAACGACATTAGTCTATAATGTAAATGCTCACCTGGGCTTTGGAAGCTCTGTTTTGCCCACGTTTACTTCTTCCCCTTCTGATCCTTCTTCCTTATTTTCGAGTTTTCCATAATCTCTTCCCTCATTCCCTCCCAGCCTTGGCAGTGCTGCTTTTCTCTCTGTGTCAGTATGCCTCCTTCACTAACATTATGTAGCAGGCATATTGTTCCCAGGGTGTTGGGGAATTTCTGGAACAAATGGATGATAGCAGCTGCTACACATTTTACCAGCAAGGCCAGCAGGACTAGGTGTGCCCCGAAGGGGAACTGGGAAATACTTGTTCTTCCTATATAGGCTAAGGACCCACCTGAACTAAAACGAAAATCCAGGTTTAACATTGCTGTTCAAGTGTTTAATTGAATAAATGCCTTTGCATAAAATAGCTGTTCCTTGTAAAATGTGTAGTTTAAATAGCCTTCCTTAGGTAGGTGTCAATACAGTGCATTTGTGTCGAAGTTACCTATTAATTATAGTTACAACCATTGTAATGATTACTCTGTGCCTCTGGCGGTTAGACTAGGAAATGGTGAGCTTCTAACCCATTCTACGTCCCATTAGATAGTTAAATGCAAGATATTTTTGAGTTGTGATTTATTTCAACATGTTAGTATGGAAGGAAACTTAATTGGTAGCTTTGGGTACTACTATACCCCTTCCCTCCCGAAGGGCAGAATGATACGTTTTGCTGTGCTTTCTTGGACATTGTCCTGAAAAGTGAGGCTTTTATCCCTTCCCTTTGGGAAGATTTTATTTCTTTCCCGTTAAATTCCTCTCCTAACATCTCCTCCATGGTCTTCTCCTAGTCACATATACCTTCTCATTGATATTGACAGCTGTCAAATAGAGTTTCACATCCGGTTTGCTCATTATACAGCCAAATAATGCATTTGTATATGATTAATTGCTTGAAACTTTCTCATGATCCATGAATCATTTTAGTGGTAGTTGTAGATTTAAAACTCCTCCAGTATACTTCAAAACATAATTGCTTAAAGCCTGGTGCAGCAGGCTAGGCAGAGCCTAATGAGAATCCCTTGAGACCACATTATTGGTCCATGCTCCAGGAGCCCTCTGTCTACAGTCTTGAGCAAACCAGACTTGGCTACTTTGAGCCACTGACATATAGCAAACCTGTCTGTTAGCCATGCCTGTATCATAGTTAACATTTTTTCCCTCTGGAAGCACATTGTGGAAAGGCAGTTGTTTTTTCCTTTTGTTTTAATTTAATTCAATTAATTTATTTTTTATACAGCAGGTTCTTAGAAAGGCAGTTTTCTTACATCTTGTTCTTTTTCTATTCAACTTCACAATAAATATGTTGTGGAGCCATCTGTCTGTTTGCCCCCATTTGGATTAGCAGTGTTTTTAATCTTATCTAGAGCTGATCTAAGGATGAGAAGGTCGAATAAATTTTGAACCCTAGTGGCCATGGGTCATTACTAAGCTGTTATAATTTTGAATTTATTTTCTTATCTTAGCCTCTCATCTCATTACATTTGGTGGTGTTTATCTGAGACTACTAAATGTATTTGCAAGTAAAACTTTCCAGAACAGATGTTTTGTACATATCTAAATATATCATCTCTACTACATTTCTTGTTTGTTAGTATTAGAAAAAACTTGAGACTATCTAACAAATCCTGCCAGTTTGAGTGAAACAGTCATTATGTCCCGAAACATATTGGACCTCCCATACTTAACACCTCTTTCCAACTAACTTTCTCTCTTTCTTCTCTACAGGCTGATACATTAAAAGAAAGATATCAAAAAATTGGTGACACCAAAAGGAATACTCCCATTGAAGCTCTCTGTGAAAACTTTCCAGGTAGGATGCTGAAAGGACACTCCAGCCAGTGTGACTGAAGCTTTGAAGGAGGTGGAGACCATATCTTAGTATTTCTAGATACTCTCCAGAAAATTTATGTTTCCTTTTATTGTTATTTAAATCAAGATAGGTTTTATCACTTTGATTTGGTCCATAAAGAAAACATCAGTGTCAAATAGTCTGTACAGATATTCCTTGCCTGGCCCAAAGCTTCTCCCCATGAGAAGCATTCAGCTAATGAGCATGGCCTTTAACCTCTTTCCTAACAGAGGAGATGGCAACCTACCTGCGATATGTCAGGCGATTAGACTTCTTTGAAAAACCTGACTATGAGTATTTACGGACGCTCTTCACAGACCTCTTTGAAAGGAAAGGCTACACCTTTGACTACGCCTATGATTGGGTCGGGAGGCCTATTGTAAGTATCTTCTTTTTAACGTTCTCGCCTCAGACCAGCACTGTCTCACTACCCTTGCCAGACTTTCTGCTTAAATCTATGGGGGAAAAAAAAACAACATTCCTTTGACTGTAGACGTTCCATTTGCCAGTCTTTTCAGGGTGATGCCAGGGGTCACTCTCACTAGAGTAATAAAGGAGTTACTAACTGTGTTTTTAAGATTATGACCACTGTGTCCTAAGATATCAGAATTTAAGTCAGTTTTTAAGAAGTTTTCTTTGAATGATCCAGGAGCTGGTGCTACATAAGCTATTAAGGTACTTGATTTCCGTCGGGTGGAGCCCAGCACCAGAGGAAACTTCTGAATTTTTTCTTCTGGCCTTGGGTTCACAGGGCCTTAGAGCATACTAACAGTCATCACTGTAGGATGTTATTTTTCTTTTCGAAGGCAAGCTACTCTCCAATGAACTATTGAGGACCAAACTGTCTCCCTTTTGCAGATAAGCAAACTGAAAAGGCAAGAAGACTTGAAACTGGCCTTGGTGTAATAATAACAGTAATAATAATTACTACTGTTCTGTTAGAATTAGAATGATGCTGTCCTTTGCGGAGGCATTAAGTTGGACCTGTTTTCCCCATTTGACTTTTTGTTATGTATTTTTTCAGCCTACTCCAGTAGGGTCAGTTCATGTAGATTCTGGTGCATCTGCAATAACTCGAGAAAGCCACACACACAGGGATCGGCCATCACAACAGCCTCTACGAAATCAGGTATGTGTTGGACCTTCATTGTTTCAGAAATCCCCCTTCTTCGTGGCTAATATTAAAATCCAAATTCTTCAGCTTCTCCACTTAAGCGTATATACTGAAATTAAAGACAAAGGGCTTAGCGTTACTCACTGTTGTGGTGTGGCATTCCAGCATCCCTCAGGGTTGTGTAATAGCACTGAGATGTGGCCAGGTGTCTTACATGAAGCATCTACTCTAGAGAAGCTGGGCCTGTCAAAATCTGTTGGCTGAAAGGGACAGTCTGCCACAGGCCCAAAAACACACTGGATGGACAGGGTAGCCCACTTTGGGTCTCATCTGCAGTCCAGAGTAGAGCTCTCACCCATGCCGGTTTTCCCTTGCTGATTAAGAAAGGTGGGTAATTTGGACTTCCAGCTGACATAGGCATGGACTGGCATCTCCACCCCACCTCTGTCCCTATATCCAGGTTAACTTTATAGCTGGCCAGGATCTGGACCTGTAGTGAAGATTCAGCTTTGCTTTAGGCCATTCCAGAGAAGGCCGTGTCATCCATCCTTCAGTGATCATGGTTTGGGAAGCTAGTGGTTTGGATGAGAGGCTTCTCTCTGCCTAAAGACAGAGGAGGCAAACACCACCCCCTCCCCTGCCAAAAAAAAAAAATCAACAAATTTGACAACGTTTAAAGAAAGGGGTAACTGATTGGGAAGTAAATATGACAGTTTTAATCCTCATTACCCTATATATTGCTAAGAGGAAAATGAGTACCTCAATAGATAAAGAAGCAAAGAATAATAAACAGATAACACACACACACATAATCATATCAAATTAGCTTGTTCCCCGCTCATCCCTGACCTCACAGACATTTTTACAATAAAATGCAAAAAACACTTATCTCACAGATGTACATGTGAAAGTACATAGGTTAAAAATAGAATATAGAATCCAGTTGCCCCCTCTAAAACAAAAACAAACAAAAAAGTAGTATATTTAGGTATACACACACACACATACATACAGTAAAGTATGTACACAAATATAGATAGACTCACCAGTGAGTACATACTTTTGGCATGTATGTGTGGCATGTTGGGGAAGAAAAAAATATGTGAAGGAAGGAAATCTATATATTAGAGAGTAGATAAAAGAGAGAGTAGGTAGGCAAAAAGATGGGGTTTAGCAAACTATGACCCCTAATTGGGTCCAGAGTTACATACTTTAATCAGAGTACTTGGCTAATGATTCTATTTTGACTGACTTGTGATTTGACAGCAGAGTACTGTTGACTTCTGCAGTCGTTCTCCCCTACCCCCCTTTTAAAAAGTGTAGAGTGCACAGTTCAAATGACATTCTCATGCATTGCTCTTGTCTTTGCAAATTGTTACAAATTCTCTAGAAAGTAATTTGATAAAGTTACAATCCTCTCTGATAGAATAATTTTACTTCTTGGAATCATAATAAAACAATCACAATAAAACAGTCCAAGATACAGATTTACTTATGTGCATTAAACTGTCACGGTGCTATTTCTAGCAAAGTTTTAGAAATGATCCACCTATCCAATTATAAGGGAATGGTTATGGATCCGCTCAAATTTTTTATCAAACTGGGTTATAATAAAATGAATTGTAATGCATTTATTCAGTGGAATATTATCTAGCCACTTAAAATAATATTTAGGAAAACTTGTAGCAACCTGAAAATGTTTATGGTTGTCTAGTAAAGAAATCACAATACAAAATTAGAAACACCTCATAATTTTTCTGAAGGGGAAGGGAAAATGAGAAAGTCAATGGGAGGAGATAATGCCAAAATATTAACAGAAGTAGTGTTGGAAGTTGTAGTATTGTGGGTAATATTTTTCCAAACTATTTTTTTTTTTTTTTTTTTCCCCGCGGTACGCAGGCCTCTCACTGTTGTGGCCTCTCCCGTTGCAGAGCACAGGCTCAGGATGCGCAGGCTCAGCGGCCATGGCTCACGGGCCCAGCCGCACCGCGGCATGTGGGATCTTCCCAGCCCGGGGCACGAACCCGTGTCCCCTGCATCGGCAGGCGGACTGTCAACCACTGCACCACCAGGGGAACCCCTACAAACTATTCTATAATGGAGTTATGTTACCTTATAATGAAATATACATTTAAATAGTAAAGGTATGAAAGAAATAAAAAAATAATTTAAGTAGTCAGTGAAATCATAACATACCTGCCCATCATAAATATTGAATACTTATTCAAATAATTCAATATTTATTTGAATAAATATTCAAATAGTTTTAGAATATTTGAAAACTAAAATATGTGTTTCCTTTAGTTTCCCTTGTCTTTTCTGCTTCAGTGAATTCATAATCAATGTTGCTGTTTTGAGTGAATTTTAAAGGTATGGGGAAAAGAGATGGTTGAAAACCTAGATTTCCGGGGTGGAAAATGAGGTCATACCTAGTATCTGAGTAAAAGTACAGTGAATTTCAGTATACTTTCAAGTGAAAAGTCATTAAACCCGGGTATGTAATTAGGAAATCTCATCTACAAGGCAGTAAGCTTCTTTGTGAAGACTTGAGTCTTGAAAGCGTGTTTGATTTTTTTTTTTTCTTTTAGGGTTTTTAGTATCCCATGGCTGCTAAGGGATTGAAATTCCCCACATCAGTGCAAATTTTATACCTCCTTTCCAGCAGGATTCTGAATTCTAACTGGGTAGAATTCTTTCTGTACTGTGCACTGTGGGTAAATGGATTTCTAGTGTCTTTTCAGCCTTTACACTGTGTCTTAGTCTGTGGTCTCATTGCTTTGGTTCCACCTTCAGGGTTTTTTCCTTATGCATTTTTTTTTTTTTTTAAGATTAATTCTTTGCAAGTTTTGAAATCAGCCAAAGAAGACACTAAAATCTCTCCTTGAGAGAGATTGAAAGGTATTAACTTTAGGGACAGCTAACCTTTCTTCAGCAATTTTGACTCGGTAAATCTAGCTAAGGACTTGCTATGTGAAAGTATGTCCTGGAGATACCAAGATAAGTAGGGAGTCCTTGTCCTCAAAGAACTGACAAGCAGATAAGCCAGGTGGCCAGATAACTTATAACACAAGGCAGAACAGATAAGCATCCCAAATCACAATCTTTAGGGACTGGAAGGAGACTTTTCATCTAATCTGAGCATGACAAAGAATTTCATGAAAGAAGCTGCATTTGAAATGCTCTTGGAAGAATTGGGTGGAAATGAAAGAGGCATTCCAAGCAAAAAGGAAATATGAGCAACAGCAAGTTATCTAGTTGCATTTTGCTAAAATATATTCTGTGAATAAAGGAGACAAGGCTAGGAAAATAGGTTGGAGCCATTCGATAAAGCTCCTGAAATGCTGGGCTACTGGAGAGTTAGTGCTTAATTTCAGTAGGGAATAGGTACTAAAGGTATTTGAACAGAGGGGTGATAAGATCAAAACTTTGCTTTAGAAATCTTTCAGCATAGAAGGTGGTAGTAACCTGGCAGCCAGCATGGAGACCAATAAGACAGTGAGTTCCCTTGAGAGGTAAAGGGGGTGCATATGGACTGTAGTGGTGAGAATGAAATAAAATTGAAAAATGATACAGGGATATAATCTATCAGAATTGGGAGCTCACATGTATGGCAGGGTTGAGGGAGAAGGATGGGTCAAAGCTGTTGCTGTGCGCTTCAGCTGAAGATGGCTGGCAGGCAGAGGACGACTCTCAAAACCTGAGAGCTCTTTGGAGATGACATTGATGATAATGCTTGAAGAGCCTACTTATTCTGAATAAATCTGCCCATCAATTGTGTGATAGAGGAGAAGGATGAGGAGCTCAGAACTTGGTTTTCGCTTATCCCAAGCCTTAGGCTGCAGGACACTTAAGCTTTTGGGGGCCTCAGCTTCCACAAATGTAAGCCTTGTAAGGGCAGAGATTTTTGTTGTTTTGTTCACTGCTGTGTCCCTAACCCCTGAAAGAATGTCTGGAATAGTAGGCACTCAGTAAATAATTGTTTGAATGATGAATGAATGAATCTGTCAAATGAGGAGTTTAGATGAAATCAGATATTTGTTTAAAATATAGATTTTTGGGCTTCCCTGGTGGCACAATGGTTGAGAGTCTGCCTGCCAATGCAGGGGACACAGGTTCGAGCCCTGGTCTGGGACGATCCCACATGCCGCAGAGCAACTAGGCCCGTGAGCCACAACTACTGAGCCTGCACGTCTGGAGCCTGTGCTAGTGAGAGGCCCGTGCACCGCGATGAAGACTGGCCCCCGCTTGCCACAACTAGAGAAAGCCCTCGCACAGAAACGAAGACCCAACACAGCCAAAAAAATTAATTAATTAATTAATAAGGAATAAACTAATACTGTAATTTCAAGATGTTTCCCTCTATCCACCTCCCCTTTAAAAAATATAGATAGATTTTTATTTAACCTTCCAAGAAAAGTAAATTTTAAACTTTTCTTCCTACTTGTTTTTTCTATTTCCACAAAGAGCCATCCTGCCTTGTTTGGCAGCCAGAGTAGGGCTGGATTGTCTGCTCAAAGGGAAGGGTTTGAAAAAACACAGCAGGATCTTGCTGCAAAGCAAGTTCAGGAGATTGTATTAGTTCTCCTCCATCATGATGGGATTTTTCAGGGAAAGTTTGCTTTGCTGGTCGACTGACCAGCATACTGAATTGAATTGAGTATCATTTGGTTCCTAGATACAGTACTAGAGCCCAAACATGGTGGCCAGAGAACTGCATTTAAACTCACCTATATTGAATCTGTCTGGTATTTTAATACCAGGTGCTTAAGATCAATTTCTTTGAACATTAATTTACCCAGCTAGAGAACTGTAATTCAGTCATGAGTTTGGGTAGAATAAATGTTCCTAAAAGCTAGATCCACTCAAAAGGATCCCAACGGGTTAGTCTTTTCTGTCATTTTACCCTTGGTATTTGTCCTTTCCCAGTTCCAAAGATGGTCAATCTTGCCATGACTCAGGTTCCTCTTAAAGAATTCTGCATTACCATTCATCAGGAAGACGATGAAAACTCTACTAGTTCTTCCTATTTCTACCCGGCAAAGCTTCCCTTGCATTCGCTGATCAAATTCGATCAGGAAGTAAGTCCTGCCACTATCCAGATAGCTCATATTAAAGTGCAGTACTGTCGAAGGTCTTATGCAGTGTGTTTGTTCGACACACAACAAAATATATATAAATTTATATATATATATATATATATATATATATATATATATATATATATAGCATATTGCATTGATTAGCACGTGCATGCAGCAATACACTTCCTTTCAGAACCTCTAGCTTGTGACAATCCTTACTCAGGTAGATGCTACACAAATATATACTACTGTGGTTCAGCAGTTTTGATAGTTTCTCTTTTCTCCCATAGACCCCTTTTATTTGGTAGATTTTCTGTGGGCATTTGAAGAAGGGGTACTTGACCTAAAAGGTTAGGGAGAACAGATCTGTTTTGAGGTTGGAAAGAGTCATATTGGCCATCGAGAATTATTAAATTCTACCAGACATGGTATCCTACCCCTGATAATATTGAATCCTCAAATATTACTTATTCATTTTTATAGGACCAGCATATGTTTAAGGGAAAGAATGTCATATTGAGTTCTGAAGAAGATATGTCCCAATAAAAGAGTAGTTCAGATTTATTCTGTTTGTGTCTAGGCTCCAAGGGATTAGATTTAAGTCCAGTAGCCTTAAAAAAAAAAAAAAAAAAAAAGCTGATGAATTTTCCATTCCCTTCCTTTTACAGAGTACTTCTTTGTTTTCAGCGAGGTTCAGAGTTTGCTAGTTTAAGGAGCAGATGAGTTTGCTCAGCGATCACTTGCCTACTTCTGACCCGTGTGTGATTTCCTGACTTGCTGCCTGCTGTCTAGCAGGAGCTCAGGTGTGGAGATTGCACACTCACCCTGCCCCGCTCCAGCACAGAGCTCAGTGCAGAATGAGCTGTCCCTCCTCATTTCTGGGACCTTAATTCCAAGGGGGATATTGCAACAAGCAAGTGCAAAACGGAAGTGCAGTCCTTTTCTTAGCTTCTCCCACTCTGTGACCTAGTCTTTGCTGCTCACCTCTGCTCCTAATTCTCTATTCCATATTAAAAGTTTTCTTCCTCTGTCTGTATGCATTGTTCAGTATTTTGTATATCAGCATATACCCTGTATTCTGAGGCACCTCCTTGTAGGAGGTGATTCCAAAGTAATCTTACCTAGATAAATCATCATTCCATAGGGGAGGTGTCTTATGCCATTTTGAGTAAGAATAGGGCAAGATTTGAGTAGAGAATTTCAAACCTCTAGGATGGTTCCTGTGATTTTTTTTTCAGAGCTTCGCAGAATTGATGCTGCCGTCTCTGTGGGCCTATATAGTATTGCGCTTGGAAATAATCCTTCCAGGTTCTTATCAGTGATTTTCAAATATCGCTGATATTTGATCAAGTTTGTAGAAAACAGGAACTCACTATTGGTACACCTGACAGATTGCACGTAACAGTCCCTGTCTGGCAGAGGAAAATTGGTTCTATTTCATGAGCTTAATGGAGGAGTTTTTGATTTTGTTAAAGTATACACTTTATTAACTTTACCAACTTTTTTTCATTTCATACCTGAGGTCTAACACATAATATAGTGTACTTAATATACTATATTAAAATTTTGTTTAATCTTGGAAGTGTGGTAAGACAGAATGTAGTCAAGTGTATTTATTACTAACCTTTTGGTACTATTCAGTCTCTATTCTTGTTAATTACAGTTGAAGACTGTAATTATATAAGGAGGCCTAGAAGACTGACATGAGAGGCCAAAATGTTCTGTATAGATGGCAACTTTTAAAATATTTTAAGAGCCATGAAGTAAAATGGATAAAATCCATTTTATGGATGCAATCAACATTAATTTTTCAAAATAACTTTACGTAAAGAGTAGGATTTGGTGATCTGTTTGTTACAACAGGAGGAAGATATTTGCCTGCCTTCTGCTTCAGAAAAGTAGCTTTATCTCCAATAAAAATTTGAGAGAATTTTCAAGCCATAGATGGAACTGGTTATCTGAGGTGTTTTCAGACTGTATTTTCTTGCCCTCCTGTTAGTGTCGTTCTCTGTCTGACTGTGAATCGCTGCCAAATGATTGCTGGGAGAGACTTGCTTCCTCTGCCCTAGGCACATGTGGTGGTTTTGACTTTTTACACTAGGCTTCTATGTTTTCCCTTAACTATTTTTTGTAGCTTTGCCTTTGATTTATGTTCTGCTAGGTTGCTGCTTTTTTGATTTCCACATTCACCTACTAGATAGTAAACTAAGCATTTCCACGCAGGTGATGCAATCACAGCTGAAGATTTTAAAGCATTATCCCAAGGAATTCCCACTACTTGAGATTCCTGCTCCTGCCTTTGGGGATTTACACACTCCATTTGGACCTTTGCCTTTCAAGTAATGCAGAGAGATTGGTTTTGTTGAATGACTCTTCTACCCATGGACGCTCCTGATTGCTTTTTAGATAGACATGTTGCATGAATGATTTTTAAGAATGAAGGGTTTACATGCCGATCTCCTCTGCTGGTTTGCTTGGTATAACTGGCTCCTGTGCTGATTATGCCTAATCATAACCTCTGTGTATACAGCATTGCCTAGAGGACCTTTCAGGAACAGGTAGACTAGCAGAATTCTGTAGTTGTGAACATTCCTTGGTTTCATTTAGTTTCTAGGCACTCAGTTGCTTTCTAAAACTGGCAGATGAACACTTCTGCTACATCAACCTCTAGATACCAGTCCAGGCCCTTAAATTCCAGAAAAGAATAGCCATAGAGTTTAGTATTATGGTGAAAGTAGTTCCCAAAGTAATAAACCAACAACCCCAGGTTCAGGTCTGTCCCTTGGTTTTGTTGCTTTCAGTGGATACGGAAGGCGTTGGAGAGCAGTAGAATGGTGCCATGTGTTCTTTACTTGTCACAGTGCAAGCATTTATGAAGCAATCTGGAATGCTAGCATTGTTTTTCTTTCCTCAAAAGATAAATAGAACATTGCATTGAGGATGGAGATGGAGTGTAACTTCTGGGCCTTTGAAAAAATGTCTTGCTATTTTCATTTAGACAAAAATGTTAATTATTCCAACAAATTACCTATTTAGCTAGAATTAATATAAACAAATACACAGCCCAGGGAATCAGACAGTAGCATCAAATCAGACTTCTGACATGTATTTCAGTAAAAATAGAAATAATAGCTGATCCAGCTGTCCAGGGTTTTGTTAAGCTTAAAAGCATATGAGTGTTTTACATACGTTTCATCTGCCCTAAAAACAAATGCAAAACAGCGTTCATGAGAGAAGTAATTGCACTGAACATGTATCATGGAACTCAAAACGGCAGCAAATGACTTATAAATGTCTGGATATTTTTTAAGCATTTAAATTTTTTGAGAACAGACAATTCTATGTAGTAGTTTAGGAGCTTAAACAGTCTACTTAAATATTACAAAAAACTCCTAAAGTCCTAGAGAGAACTGAAGAGGCTATCACTAATAGATATTAGTTATAGATATTACTCATAATATTAGAAGAACAGATATATTCTCAAATCTCCAGTAGTGAGAATAAATGAGATTAAGTGCTCTGAGATATGGATGTTGGTTTATAAAATAGTTATGATTATGTTATAAACCACAGTCTTATTTTGGGAAAACGAAATTTTTTGAACTTCTAAACTGAACTTCTCGGCAGAATTAATTGGGGTGGGGAGATATTTTGAGTAGCTTTGATTCTCTCAAATGTGACAGTATAAAACTAAACTCCTCTTTTGTAAGAGTATATAGCAAGCAAGTTAATACAGTTGCCTTCTTACAGAATATGCTCATTCCCTGAGGAATATCAGAAAACGTGGCCAGGATCTTTTATAGTGCTGTTACCCATGTCACCTCATATTCCATTACTTAAAGAAGATGAGTAAGTTGTAGCTGGTGTACGATGCTTTTTTTGAATGGGAAAAGCCTTTCTGATGATTTATAGATGAGCTTTAAACAACTCTTGTCAATGAGTTACAGAAGGGCGTGAGTGAAATGAAGCCTCAAATTACTACTACTTCGGTCTTCCTTTTCTTTTTTATAGAATACAACATTTATAGCTGTGAACATTTCTAATATTTATAGCATCCTTACTGGTTTTCATGCAGAGCAGCAATATCACGTCCCAACCCCTGCTGCTGTTTATATCAGCAGCAGTTAAAATTTGACTTACTAATCCCTCATTGCTGCCTCTCCAACACCTCATTTTTCATTTTTGTAGAGCCTTAGGACTGTTACAGCTGAGCATCATGATGTTAACACCTCCTCAGCCATCTGGCACAGGGGAAGAGGCACCTAAACAGATTCTTCAGAACAAATATCACATAGGAGCAAGATCAGAATAGTGTGAGATCTAAAAAACAGGTAAAGAAGGAATGAAGAGAGCCTGAATGACAGCAAAGATGAAAGCAGAACCCAACGAGGTTTTGAATTGCAAGCCCTCCTTTTGCTGGGAAAAGATCTGCCTTTTGCTTTATAGAAGAAAATAGTTCGTAGTAGTCTTATCTAAACTTTTTCTAATTCCAGACTAGAGGCTGTTAGCTAGAGGAATCTGAAAAACATTGTAGCCTTATTTCCCCCCATCTTTTCATATTCTTGACCTGTGAACCTGCTTTTGAAGAGATACTTTGTTCATCCTTTTAAATAAGAAAGCATATTCCAGCTACTGGTCATTTTATCGTAGTTGAAAGTCTTCTGGAAGTTTATGTTGAGGGTAGTGGGCTCCCTATTCAAGGAAAAGGCGTATTACCTTGATTCCTAATGCTGGGAATTTTCTATATTGACTACTGTCTATTTAGATAGATAGTTAATTAGTGAAATGACTTGTAAGTATGATTATTCCTTTGTCCAACAATCCTAACTTTCTAAATTGGGTCTGCTTAGTGGCTACTGAAATTTTACTAATATGGAAGCTGAAAGGTGATTCCAGCTTTTGATAGTTTTTATTTTTTTTAACCTCCTCTTTTGGTGATCATTGTTTTTCTGTGTCTAGGCAAGGATGGTATGCTAGAGACAATTACATGTTGGCTCATTAGGCTGAAATGAATGTAGCCAAGCTATCTTTTTCTCAGTGCTTTGCAGCAGTTGTTCAAAATCCAAAACAAAAACAAAACCCTTAGGGACACTAATGTACTTGATTTTGATATTGCTTGCTGTTGCTTCACCTTTCCTTCCGTATCTTGCTCTCATGCTTCCTAACGCCTGAGCAGACTGCATCGTCAGAGCGCCGAGGAGAGTGGGAAATCCAGCCCAGCCGGCAGACCAATACCTCGTACCTGACGTCTCACTTGGCTGCAGACCGCCATGGGGGATCAGTGCAGGTACTTACGGCCTTTATTGCCTTTTCATGGCCCTCCCAGCTTAGCTGGTAGAATGTTGGCTTGCTTCTGAAACCCAAGTTCCTTTAGAATGGAAACTTACAGCAAGGTTGAGCTGCTTTTATAGTGAATTGAATATCTCTGTGCTGATTTTCTACCTAGGTGGACTTGTAAGACTCACTTGTTGAGATGATTCTGGGTAGTTGTCATTGACTAAGAAATATCTATATGACTTCTGATACTGATTCCTGGTTAAACTAATCCTACAACCTTGATCCACTCATGATAGACCATAAAATAACGTCAAGGTAGAAGTCTGTTAGTGTCAAGTCTGGGAACTGCAAAGAAATATTTAAAATAAGTATTTTGGCGATAGAGGACTGCATATGTAGCTCATTCCATGATGATATATGCCCTAGTACGTAAGGTGAGATTGTTCATTGGTCCAACTCAACCGTTTATGAGTGGGAATCCAAGAAGTTGGGCTATTTCTTTTTTTCTCCCTAGAATAAGTGTGGTCTTAGAGAATTATTTCTGATTTCATTTGGACTGTTTTGAATCTCTATTCTCTCTTGTACTTAAGAACACCTTGCATCTCTTAATTTTTCATATATGTCACTATTTTAATAATCTTTACCTGAATATTTTTCTCATAGTGGTAAGTGACACCACCAGTTGGGGCACACAGGTGAACCCAGAGCTACCAAATGTAAATTCTTATAAAGGGATACGCAAGCCTTTTTCACATAGAAACACATCTTGATAGGCTGATTGTTTAGGATATGCCTTTACATGGAGTGACTCACTGAAGATTGTGTTATTCACAGGAAGTTAGGAGACAGTTTTGTCCTCTAAACCAAAAATGATCTCATAGGAACATCTCACAGGTAAAAATGATGGATTGAACACACCCACTTCTGAAATAGCACTAAAAAAATAAGGAGATTTTTTTTTTTTTAAGGTATAAATCCATATAAGAATGGAGAAAACAGGCTTCCCTGGTGGCGCAGTGGTTGAGAGTCCGCCTGCCGATGCAGGGGACACGGGTTCGTGCCCCGGTCCGGGAAGATCCCACATGCTGCGGAGCGGCTGGGCCCGTGAGCCATGGCCGCTGCGCCTGCGCGTCCGGAGCCTGTGCTCTGCAACAGGAGAGGCCGCAACAGTGAGAGGCCCGCGTACCGAAAAAAAAAAAAAAAAAAGAAAAAAAGAAATTAATAGTGATTGCAGCAAAATAAATTGTCAGTATTCCAGATATACAAATAACGCTTACTTTTTAATTAAGTTATTCTAAAATAATAAATGGAAAAGTATAAAAATGATAGTTTCAAATACTAATAATTTGTTACATTCGTTAGGTTCTTTACAGTTTTTCAAATTGCTTTTTTTCCTAAACATCATTCTATTTAACTACCATAGTAATTACAAGGTAAATAGGACGAAGGTGGTTATCGGCCTAATCTTACAGAATTAGAAACCAGGGCTCAAAGAGAATGTTGATGGTAGAGCTAGGCCTGGAATCCAGCTCTTGGGTCACCTACATTAGGTTTTTGTTCCACTGTTCATCTAGGCAACTGTTCAGCGGTTTGACGAACTGTACCTTCAACCTGAAATAATTAAGTGGATGCTCTAGAGACCCAGATTAGTTGCCATTGATTCCCAAGTATATTCTAGGTTAGACAGCTGGTGGTAAGGTTACCATTTGTGCCTGATTTGTTTGAGACCAGATACTCATGGATACAGACAAGATGTCTAGTCTGTAAAATGGGGATAACCTCTTCTTCCTTAGATTGCTCAAGGACATTGCTTGTGGGTCAAGCAGCAACATAGTAAGGAGAAATTAGAGAGTATGAGACATGCAAAACACTATAAGGAAGTGCTGTGACCCAAAGTCACCAAGTAATTCACAGCGGTGATGCTTACTATTGCTTTGTTCACATCAGTAGAGGCCAAGACATTTTATTTAACATCTTGTCTAGTGTCTGAATTGTCTACTAAAAAACTTACTGTGATTTCTCCTTTAGCCCTTGTGCTCACAGAATGAATTTACCATCATTATCACTAGTGTGCAGCCAGAATGTGCCCACAAGAAGCATATATAGGCTGAGGAAATTAACAGGACAACATTAGCCTGACAGGCTGTGGTTTCTCCAGTCTGTAAACATTCTCTCCTCAACTTTTCATTTTGAAATTTTTAAATCTACAGCAAAGGGCTGGGGCGGGGCGGGGGGTGTGCAGTGAGCCTGTGTGTATCCTTAACCTAGATTAACAAATGATTGACTTTTGCCATATTTGCCTTAACTCGGGAGGGGTATGTTTTCTAAACTATTTGTAAGTACATTTTATCCCAAAATACTTCAGCCTGCATCTCCTAAGAATGAAGCCATTCTCTCATGTAACCAACAACACCATTGTCATATCTAAGAACATTAATAATTCCATAATAGCTAATGGACAGTCATATCACATTTCCCCCAGTTGTCTCCAAAATTAATTTTATAGTGTTCAGGATCTAATCAGGGTTCTTGCATTGTATTCGGTTGTTATGCCTGTTGTCTTCTTCAATCTCTTAGTCTCTTAATCTTTTAAAATCTATAACAGCCATCTCTGTGTTTAAAAAAAAATAAAAAGATTTTTGAGGCATGTCTTTTTTGAAGAATCCAGGCTTGTTGTCATATAGAATGTCCTGCATTTTGGATTTGTCTGGTTTTTTTCCATCATACTTAGATTCAGATAAAACTTTTTTTTTTTTTGGCAAGAATACTATGTAGATAATGTTATGTAGTATTCATCATATCATGTCAGGAGACAAATAAAGTTAGGTTGTTCCATTGATCAGAGATGCTAAATTTGATCACTAGCAGAAACTTGGGTCTCCCCTGGGTTAAGTCCAAGTTTAATATTGTATGTTTCCTTGACTAACTGTACAGCATTGTTTTAATTTTTTTAAAGCTTGTATAATTAATAAGAGTAATAAATAGTTCTGGTTTAGAAATAATGGTGGGTATAGACTTCTGGTAAGTAGTATTCACCTTGTCTACCCTTTCCTCAAAGACTCCTTATACTAAACATTTCCTTCCACCTTCCTCTTTGTAAGTGTGCAGGAAATTTTTGCAAATTAACTGCTAATGAGGACCCCAGATCTAGAGGGAGATTAGAGTAAACATTTATGGAGGGAGAATAACAGTACTATGAACATTTATTGAGCCATTACCGTGGACCATGGCACTGGGCTAAGCACTTTCTGTGGATGGTCTGCACAGTAACCCAGTTAGGTAAGCAGCATTGTTTGCCCATTTTACAGATTAGGAAGCTCAGGCACAGAAAGAGTGAGATCTTGCCCAAGGACCCACAGCAAGTAAGTGGTGGAGCTAGGGCTCAGAGCCAGGGCTGAGTAAATCCAGAGCCCATTTCTCATCTGCTGCACTGTGCTGCCTCCATTACTGTGTACCAGCTGTTGTACCACACACTGTCTCATGCATTTTCTTGTATAATTCTCACATCAGTCTGTAAGCAGCAGTCTCATATAGATGAAAAGTTACTTACCCGAGGGCGTATGGTATCTGAACCATTTATCCTATTTTGTTGTTCTCTCCCATGTTTCAGCCTTTTAACAGCAGAGTAGTTTGTCCAGCGAGGTCCCTTTTCCCACTTCCCAGCACCCACATAAACAGGAATCATGTGCTGGAAATGAAAGCAGGTGACAGAAGCAGCTGCACAAGCAGGAGAAGCCTGATCGGTTCCACCTAACCAGATGACAGGAGTGAGAGCCTTCAGTTACAATTCGGGGACCGTCAGTGAGAAATGGGATGACAGTGAACCTGAAATAAAGGTTGTTGAAATAAGACTGGTCTTCCAAGGGAAAGTGTTTCCTTACTGTCTGCTGTCTCACCAGAGAGGATATGGCAGTCTTAATTGAGTAACTTCAAACCGATGGTCCAAAGCCATGAAGAAATTTCTGAAGGAAAGTGTGATTGCTTATAGTTTTTGATGCTCACTATTGATTTCCTTTTTAGAATTTTTTTTAACATCATCACTGAGTCTGTATATAATTATAGCATAATAAACTGAGAGGAATAGAATTAAAGACAGTAATATGACCAAAATTTTTTTACGATTTTTGTGAGGATTAAATTGATATACACACACACACAACACAATGTAGCAGAGTTCCTAACACAGAGTAGGCATTCAGTATGAAAGTTATCATCATTATATAATTAAATCATTGAGTTTTGTGTTCTCACATGATACGGGTCTGGGAACATTCCCTAAGTTAGGACATTTAGCCCCCCAACCCAGGAAAACAAACATTCCAAACACTGCCTGGCTGTCACCTAAGCTAGAGACCAGATCTCCCTTAGTGACCCTCTGTGGCACTGGCAGGAGGCTCCGATTACCGCGGTGTCAGTCACACTCTGTCCTTCTGTTTCAGGTGGTTAGCTCAACCAATGGAGAGCTGAATGTCGATGACCCTACGGGAGCCCACTCCAATGCACCAATCACAGCTCACGCCGAGGTGGAGGTAGTGGAGGAAGCTAAGTACGTTCATCTTTCAAGGGGGCTCTTGAGTTATAGGTTGAAAAGCCTTTTCTCTGTCTCTTCCTCTCGTGTGCTGCTCATTTCAGACTGGATACCTCATGCTTGTGCCCACAGCTTTCTTCCTTTGGCCATTTTATTTTTTGCATGGTACCTTAAGGCTGCTGCTGCCCTTCTTTAGCTGTGATTTCTGAGAAGAGAGTCACATTTTTAGTCCACGTGGATGAAAAGACATCGTGAACTAAAAGAATCCTGGTATGAGAGCTACAGCAGATAGCAGTCCTGAGCCTCTTGGGGCCCTGGAGCCTCTTGCTCCCTAAGGGACACAGAGAGAAATCTACTTGTCTAAGCCATGGGCCATGCTGAACAGCATCTGATTTCTGGTTCTTGGCTAACCACTTTGCATCTATAGTCCTAGACAGGGGTCTCAGAACCCTTTTGTTCTCACTTAAATGATTCTGACTTCAGAGAGACTCAGATAAGTCAGTCAAGAAAAATAGTCTCTGCACCTGTTGAATGAAAGAGTCTTGGGATGGAGAGGAAATTACACTAATCCCAAGAAGGTGAAGAGGTTACCCCACTCCCTTTTCTGCTTCTCTTGCATGTTAATGTCTTGCCCTGCCCCTACCACCAGCCCCTTGGTGCTCTCTGCATGGTCTGTGTTTAAACTCTTAGAAAATGGGGTAGAAGGTGAAATAACGGCTGATTCTGCGGCAAAAGCAGCATTTCTATCACTTCTTTCCCTTTTTGCCCCACCCCAAATTCAGGTCCAGATTTAAACTCCAAGGCAACATGAGGTAGGGAGAGAGAAGTCCTTCACCAATCAGTAACTGCTGCCACACCTGACATGGATGACTTTTCTTATAAACCCTTTGGGAACATCCAGGCTATCCCAGTATCTTGTTTTCAGAAGCAGGCAACATATTTATAGTGATATTGTGCCTTAAGTGATCTCTTGAGCCCCCAACTAGCCTAAGTACAAACCAGAACATGCTTATGCCTCAGTAAAAGGTAGAGGCTAGTCAAGATCTGCGTTCTTCCAGATACAACTTTTCATGGTTGTCCCCCTGCCCACTCCTCTGCTCTGCTGCCCATCTATTAGATGAGCTCACTTTCCTTTCGAGAGGTCGTTTCCTTTAAAAGCCAGGACTTGAGGATTCCTACCCAGTAGATAAAAAGCAACCGAGGGTGACTTGGACTCTCTCTTGTTGAGTCCCTACTGACTGTAGGCAGCTTCAGATGCTCCTCTCCTGGTTAATGTAAGGCCCTAATACGTAAGGAGGACAAGGGAGTGGGGGGTCAATGCCAGGAAGAGACCATTTTTAGTAAAAGGAAACATGCTCCCTATTCTCAGGGGCTTTGGAAGTTTTAATGGTTCTCACAGTTTTTCAGTTTCCATGACAAAACTTCATTCTCCCACATAAACAGTGTGGTACTCCTACCCTCTGAGTTCTCAACCTTGGCTGCACTTTGGAGTCTCCTGGGGCATGTTAGAAAATACAAATGCCTGAATCCTGGCTCCAGAGATTCTGGTTTAAGTTATCACGGATGTGGCCTGAGCATCAGGAGTTTTTAAAGTTCCGGTGATTCAAATATGTCGCTGAGGTTGGGAACCGCTGTACTGGGTCTGATGGCAATGTTTGTGGTCTGATCCAAACATTGTCTGGGCTTGAAAGATGGCTGCGCCCGTTCCCATCCCCACCTCACTCCCAATTCACCGTTGCGGCTATTACTTTGAAGGCCAAAAGTTGAGCTCTGGATTTCATACTATACTTTGAGTACCAGGATTGAATTGGGCTTTAGTCTTATAATATGCCCTATACAGAATTATCTTTGAACCCATTTATCTCATTTCATTTTGGTAAATGTGTACACTAATTGTGTATGTAAGTGTGGTGTTTGTGTTCTGTGTATAAGATAGGGGACCAGTCACACACACAGATTTCAATCTGGTGTGTTCTGTTCTGGTATAATCTAAATTCTAGATGTAAAGAGAATTTAAAGTCTCCCCATTCAGCAAAGACCACTGTGCCACGTGTGAGCCTTCTGAAAGACGTGGAAACCAGAGGGGAGCAGTCGTATTTGACCAGTTGTCATCCAAAAGCTCATGGCTTAGGACATTTTGTGTGGCATTTCCCCCAGTGGTTTCATGAGCTACCAATCCATCTTGTCCAGGGAACCGTCAGGGCACAGCCGTGTGTTTTTCTTCTTGGCCCTTCTATGTATTGGTTGGGGGCGGGGGAGCCATGTGTCCATCTGCTTGATCACTTTCATGGGAAGAAGTCACAGCTAAGAGAAGCACAGGGCATCCCACACAGCTCCTCATTGCACACAGCTGTGATGCCATTTGTCCATGCAGCCTGCTTGTGGGAAAAAGGGGGCTGTTGCCTACATTAAGATTGAGCTAGAGTACTGGGGAAACAGTGTGGAAACCACTTCCCAGCTTTTGATTTTGGGTTCCTCAGCCAGCTTGTTTCGTGTAAAGGAGGAGAGAAATAACAGGGTCCCGTTTTTTGTTCTGTAAACAAAATAAACGTCTAACTTACCTTTTCTCTAGATATAGGACACATGTGCTTGTTTAAGGGTGATTGGAAGGGTAGTGAGGCAAGGCAAAGCTTTTTGGCTGACTTTTGTTATGGTAAGAACACAGGAATTTTCGGTTATCCACTGACTTTAGCTACAACTTAGCAAGTGTGGACCTCATTTTCTCTGAGAATTAACAAGAATGGGATTTAGGCCTTTTTCTGGCAGTTATACCTTAATCCGAGCAGTGACCCTCCTTGATAGTCACCTCCTAATAAGATAAAGTGTCTCTTAAGCTTGTTTTCCCCTCTAGAGAAAGAGCTAACTGCTGGCTGCATTGGTCAGGCATGTTGGTCTTATAGAAAGGCTAGGGACTTCTCTTTCCCTCAGAATATTTGGGAGGTTAGCTTAACAAATTGCACGGTAAGACTTCATGTGGGAACCAAAATGGTTTGGCCTTGGTTCCTGATTGAATTCTTACAGGCAGGATCATATGCTCTTTCTCCTGCTACCTTCCTGGAAGTTGCCCAGGAAAGCCCACTCTTGGGGCTCCCACCAACTCTTTCTGTTTTGCCTTAGCCCTCACTGAGATCCAGCTCCCACCTCGATGCTTCTATCAGGCACCTGCCCCCTCCACTTTAGTGTGGGGACCAAGTGGCCTGGGCCTACTCACCCTGCCTTGACAGAGGAAGAAACTAAACACAGACACATACTGCATGTTTGCATGGCTCACAGGGAGTCGCTTCCATCTCACCTCTGTGGACTAATATCTCTCTTTCTCTCTCTTCCTTTCTGTGTTTTTCTCTTTACACACTCTGTAGCTGCCTGAAAATGCTCAACCTGTGGTGAGTCCCTCTCTCCAGTCCACATGCTAGGGGAGCGGACCAGGCTAGGTTGGGATTGGCAAAGCCAAACAAAATGCCTTAGGAACACTCAATGGCTCCCGTATGCCACCTTGTGCCATACCCACCCAGACTGGGGAACTAGATCCACAAGGTGGGGATGGGCAGGCCTGTACCCAGCAATTAATCTGTTCCTTTTTTCTTTCCAAACCCACCACATTGCAGCCTCCTCCTGTCAGAACAATATCCCACAGTATCCAAAATTGTCTCTTCATTTTTAGCTGAGTGAATTTTTTCTCAAATTAATACGGCTAGATATTATCAGGCAGAGAGGGACAGAGGTAAGAAGACCAGATTACTGTACCAGTTGTACAATCAGAATCTAATTATTCCTCACAACTCCAAGGACAGTTGTTGCCAGATAATGTCACATTCTGTGGCTTGGTCTCTAACCTTAAAATTAGCAGCTTTGGAAAAATCTGTGACTTTTCTTTTTGGTTCAGCTGGTTCTTCCATCTGTAGAATATAAGTATCTCCAAATAAGAGAGCTGCTTCTTGGGGGAGAGATGGACATTTTGCTGTTGTTGTTGTTGTTTTGAGTTTTTTGTTTGTTTTTCATTTATTGTCTTTTTTTTTTTTCCTTTTCTTTTCTTTTCTTTTCTCTTCTTATACGAGCATATAGCGGGCCAAGGGCCGACTTGGCTAGTGAGACATTGGAGTCTCTCTCCCACTCCTGGAGAAGGTCCCTTGAATGCACTTTTGGGGCAGCATGCGGGTCTTGAAGGGGAAGCCCTGGCGGCTCCACGTTGGGTGGGGCATGTTCTCACTGTAAGGCAGTGCCCTCCCTGCCTCGCTTCCTGGGCATTGCCTGTGAGCTCCAGGTGCTCGTGAGCTGATTGGTCTGCTGTGGTCTGGAGCCAGAACCTCCTACACTGCACGTGTGGGATGATATTCCGTGTGGTGATAACAGTCTGCTGGCCTCTGTGACTACCTTGTTTCTATTGGTCTTCAGTAACTGAGTTGGGCACCGGTTTCTGTACCCTAACTCTCTAAGCCAAGTTGTCTACAGGGTTTCCCAAGGGACAGAGATGTATTGAAGATAGCAATTGGGTTTTATGGAGATAGAATTTATAGTATTACAGTATCAAGGAGTACATTTGGCCTATTTATTTAGCAAACATGTGTCTGTGTAATCTGACATCATCGTGGTCTGTTTTTTCCTGTGAGATGTCAGTCACATGATCCTGACTGCAAATACAGGGCCTACTTTGTGCTCATCCACTCTGTGCTTGGAACTCTAGGGGGTCTCAAGGCCTTCCCCAAAGAGCTGAGATGCAATCTACCTGGAGAGATAAGACATGCATGCTTGAAAGGACACTTTTATGGTATTGTCCCTTGAGAGGTCAGTGTTGACAGGGATGGTTAAGGAAGACTTGATGGATACTGTGGGGCTTAAACAAGGCATTAGAGCAAGGGAAGAATGTATAAGTACAGCAGAGAAACACAGTAAAGGAATAGCTGAAGGGAGAGCCAATCAAAGAATCAGCTGGAAGGAAACCTAAGACACAAGAAGAGTTCATCACTTGCCTTCAGTCTCTTCTGAGAGTAAGACATCTGTATGGAGTCAGTCAGTGGGCTTGGTCTGGGGTCTGACCAAGTTTCACAGGTCCTATTGCCGGTAGTCACCACAGAAACCAAAGAGTTGATTGTGGAGCCCGTTTCCTCGTGGGTAGAATTATTAAAAGCTTCTGCTACTGCTGAAGTTTTAACTACAGTATCTAGCAAAAATTAAGGCTCTAAACCACACCTCACACTCTCCTCCAGTCAGGTGAATTCAGCTTTGCACATCAGGTTATGATATGCTTATAAGTAGATATTAATTCTTATGACTTGCCTTGGAAGAGGTAAAAGAGAAATTGTATCATTTGCAACGGACCAAAACACTATTTCAAACTTTTTAATGATTGTTCTTAACTTAAAAACACAAAATCATCATCTTAGCATCCTCCAAAAAGCATAAGAATAAAAACTGACTTAAATGTTAGTGCTCCCTCTGAAAATCATGGTTAACAGGGAACAGGTAGCTAGCTCTATTGACGTACTGGTACTCCCATGAGATTTAATTCACCTTATTTAATAATTTCTGGACATTCAGCTTGAAAGAATGTCTGTTTTCTAAAGCATGTGTACAAAAAATGACCTTTTTAAAAAATCCTTCCCCAGGGATTCCCTTAAGGACTGAAAACAATCAAAAGTGTTGGTCATTTTTACTTAAAAGAATTTATTCAGCCTCTAAATACAAAGGACACTTTGTTTAGTGACTATATTGACACCCATTTAATAGTACATCACATATGTCATTATACTCTTAGAAAATCTTTTTTAAGACTCTCTTAAGAAGCTCCTATTTCCAACATCTCCATGTTTAATTCATTCAGTTATGCTTAAAGCCCATCATTTTGTCTGTGTAAACATCTATTTCTGCATTCTAAGAAGACACTTTCTCCAAATTTTTGATAACTAGTCCATGGGGTGTGGGAATACAAAAGGGTCTAACTAAAAAAGGGGGGAATCTTAGCTACAGTGGAGGACTTAGGGGTATGCGGAAGTAAGCAACAGCTCTTTATTTCTGTATGAATATTTTTGACATTAAACCCAGAAGGATTAGGCAAAAGACCCAAAGATAGTTTCTGAGAAAAGCTTTCGTCTCAAGGATCCAGCAAGTCTGAGTGACAATTCCAGTTTACTCCCCTCCATCACATGGCATCTTTGACTCATCCACCACTTTCTGCCCCTCACATTCTCATTTCCCATGTGTCAGCTTCCTGGAAAGGACATATCTTTTGCACCAGCCATGCCACAGCCCTCATCACCCCCTTCTGGAATAGTCGCTGCCTGAGCAAGAGGGGCTTCCTGTTCCAAAGACAGCAGTACAGAGCAGGTACCCGAGCTAAAGGCTGTGGCAGAGCTGTGGCTGTTGAAGGCATCAGGCCTCAGCCCCACCCTAAGCAGGGTCAGTCCTTGAACCCAGTCTGGCACAGCAGCAGCCTCGGGAAGCTTAAGTTGAGGAGGACCCTGCAACCCGATGCTTCCTGGTGATCAACTGTGGCGTTGATCCTCTCCAGATGAAGAGGAGGCTATGCTGATTTCAGTTAAAAGATCCTGGCTCACACAATTAGGGTCAGGGCTTCTCCTGCCTATGCCAGGTAGCTAGCTGGCTGGGGGCGGGGAGGAGATTAGAGAGAATCCTTAATCCTTTCATTGGTAGCATGTGAGAGCCTCCTAGAGTTCCAAACATCATGCTTTTCTTGGCATTTGTTTGCCTTAGTTTAGCCTCCATACTCACTGACCTCAGAAGTTGCATTAAATAATTTTGCCCTCTGTATGAAGGGGCAAACAGTGCAGGCTCTTCTCATGCAGCCCTGAGGACCCCAGCCTTGGTTCAGTATAAGGGAGGATGAGACTTTCAGGTTGGGGTGTTAGACTGAGAAATAAGCCTTCTTCATCCTTCTTCCAAAAATGCCTGCTTCCGCCCTGCTGCCTAGCCTGCAGCACTTAGACGATTAGGTTTGGAATAAAGCAGCCCTCTCCTTTGGCTTTCCTGGCAGACACTGCCCACTGCCTCCAGTATGTGCACTGTAGATGGCGGGCGACCCTGTGGGTGGGTGCCGGGGGGAGTTCCACCCCTGCAATAAGCAGAGGCAGGCAGAAATCTGTTGGCAGCTGCGGGCCTCCCGCACTGACTTGTGGTCTTCCTTGTGCTCCAGGTGCTGCTGCTTCTTTAAGAGGAAAAGGAAGAAGACTGCTCAGCGCCACAAGTGACCCGTGCCTCCCAGGAGTCCTCAGGCCCTGGGGACTCTGACTCGATTGCACCCGCAGCTCCTGCCATTTCTCATTGGAAGGGACTCCTCTGTGGGGGAGGGTGGAGATCCAAACCAAAAAGAAGAAAAACAGATGCCCCCAGAAGGAGCTAGTGCAGGCAGCCAGGGCCCAGTGGGTCAGTGGCCGCCCCTACCTGCCTGAGGCTCTGAGCAGGTCCCAGAGCCACTGGTCCTCCACTGCTTACCCTTGGGGCTGCCTGGTTGACTCTCCTTCCTATTGTTTACAGTGAAGGTGTCATTCACAAAAACTCAAGGACTACTATTCTCTCCCCTCCCCTTAGTTTACTTGCTCCTGGTTCTTGCCCCACCCTCAACCCTCTCCAGCATAAAAGCTAATGAGCTGAAGGCTTTGTCTGCTGAAGGAGCTTGAGAGGCTGGGGGTGCGGCCAAGAAGGTAGGAGGGAGATGCAGGCCGAGGCTGGAGAAGAACCTTCTCCGCCCACCAGGTGTGTCTGGCAGTATGGCTCCCTCTTCCTCTGTGCCTGTGCAGCCTCCATCCCGAGCTGGCCACGGGGTGCAGGTTACTCCCTCCTTCCCTCTTGTGAAGTTACACTGTAGGACACAAGCTGTGAGAAATCTGCAGTCTACTGTCCCCGTGTGTTGGCGTTCTTAGCTTTCTTGACAAGCGAACTCTGTTCTCCAGACAGTAGTAGAACATTGCAAATTGTTCTGAGCAAAGGACAAAAAAAAACTGACTTTATTGCACTTTTAGTTTGTTTTTTTTTTTAAACAAAAAACATGGCAGATGCATATTGTGTCTGGTTATATTGGGAGTTTTACTTTTTTTTTCTGTTTTGAGGGGGATGGGGCCAGCCAAGCCATTCAGAGAGAACATGGGTCCAGAGGACATTCTCAATGGAAAGAGTTGGGTCTGCAGCACCCAGAAGAGGAGAAGCCAAACTCTGTGTCATTCTGAGTGAACTCTCAGGTTGGCAAGGAAACATACTTGAATTTTCATTCGTCTTCTCAGCTGCTGAAGAATGTCCCTACCAGAGCCTCTTGACCTCATCAGCCTGCAGTTTGGACAACCTAGCTCTCCAGCACATGGGATGAGCCAGCCAAGCCAGACTGTGACAGGAGACAGTTCATCCCAGAGAAGGAGATGCTTAACAACAAAAATCTGAAATATCTGTTTCCTCCACTGCCAGGGACTTCCAACTAGATAGCCATGTGACTTCCTTAGTGACTTGGGGGACAAAATTAGTGATGAAACAGCCACCACTGTATTGCCACTAGTGGACAAGAAGGAGGAAAGTGATCCTGCCTTCCAACTGCCAGAGGAACCTCAGGATTTGGCTCATCATAGGGCCAGGAAATAAACTTGGTCTGTACTGTTTGCCCCAATAGCTGAGTTACAGCATTTGGGCTGGCCTGCCTTATCAGAAACCAAGTACCTGCAAATCTTCTTCCAGCAGGTCCATAGCTGCAGGCTTAGGCCTCAGTGTATGGGGCTATAGTGAACAGGGGGGTAAGACTGGTTAGTGCTGGAAAATTCCTGGGGAAAGGAGACTGAAATGAAAGGTGTGAAATTATCCTCTCACTTGGACTTAGACTCCTTCTAGATGAGATGGCCACGCATCTAGAGCCTGTTCTCCCCGGTACACTCTCCACGTCCAGACATGCTGCCATGAAGGGTCTTGGTTCCTCATTCACTGCTTGAAAAGTCGCCAACGTATGGAGTTAATAGAACTTCTCGTGCTTGATTTTCATTGGAGATGAGCGACTTATCCAAACAGTGACTTCGCATTCCAGATGTGATCGAGGAGAAAGGATTAATTACATCAGAGAACGAGGTCTTGTATCTGGGGGTAGAGAGAGCTAACCATGGAGGGCAGTGGCTGGTGACTTAGTCTGGGGGGTTTGGGAACATGGAAATCATTGCCTCTGGCTTGAGATGTAGGGCTGTCTTTTGGACTGGAGGATGCAGACATACTTTCTGGTAGTTGGTATTTTCTGACGAGTCCCTTGATGTGTCTTACATGGAGCAGAGAGAGCAGCGGTAGCGTGGATCAGAGTTACTGGGCTTCACCTGTGTTCCACTGGTCCTTGGCTAGGAAATTTCACTTCACTGGCTTCAAATTTGCCTAGCTTATATAAAGATTGTAATCATTCATTTCTTTAAAAGAAAATTTCCTATTAACAGAATGGCTGGGAGATGCAGGGTCACACCGCTTCCCCACAAGAATTTTGAATATTGGGGTTTGCTTCCTTGACATTAGCTAAGGCACTGTCACTGAAACTTACATAGTTTCTCAGTTGGCATTTGGGTAACTCTTCTCCATTTGGGTAACTCTAATTTCCCGTATAGAATCTTTAACCTCCACATCCCTGTGTAGAAAAAGCCTTGCTTCTCATGGGAGGGCAAGAGGAAATGGTGGCAAAGTCCGGAGCATCCCTGGCACCCCTTACTCCACTAAGTGCCTCCCCACTTCCACAAAAAAGCAAAGGCAGTTACCAGCTTGGCTGCAGGGCAAGCCCTCTTGCAGCTGGGCTTGTGACTTTTTCAGGGTCTTAACTTTGTTTTAAAGGCTCGCTATTGCGGGATTTAACATGAGCAGTTGTGGGGTTCTTCCTAATGCACTCTTGTCACTCTCTGCCCCCGCTCAGATCTCTTACTAGATATTTTTCATAACAAAGGTGAAGAGCCCAAGTCCTGGCATGCACAGTAATGGTGACCTTCCCAGGGCCATTGGTACTCCAGGGTGGTTCCAGACCCCCGAGTCTACTGTGATCTTCCTTTAAAAAAGAAAAAGAAAATTTTTTTTTTTTTCTTTTTGAGAAGGATACCTAAGGAGTAATTTGGCCATCAGTTTCATCCCCATCAGGCCTCCCTCCTCAGCCCCGTTGCTGTTGTCGAGTAGCTGTATTCCTCAGCCAGGGCCTTGGGGTTGGGCACTCCCTCCACCTACCGCCCACCCAAATCCACTTGCTCTGTAGTCTTTGAGCTTCCTTCACTCCATAACCATGATACCTAGGGATCTTTTTCTTCAGGATTGATGCAGTTGCTGGGTTAGCATTAAGCACTAACAACATTAGGGGTTCTCCCAAGCCCTGCAGTCCTTCAGGCATTGCATCCTGAGCAGATTGAAGCAAGCAGGCCAGGAATCCACCAAGACGTAAGGGATCCTTCCCTTGTGACTAGAGCATGGCTGTGTCTGTGCAGTAAAGGTTGATTACTTGCTGTGCAGCCCTTGGCGTTTCCCAGTGATTTCACTCCAGACTGCTCTGCAAGGATGTGCAGAGCGTGCCAGCAGCAGCTTGCTTTCATGTCTGCCTTAATTAACATACTCCTGCCATTTTGGCTTTGTCTAGGAGGAAACGGTCTAGGAAGGTACAAAGTCAGGTGATGAGGTTGGCCTCCAATTAAAGCCCCATTTTATTTTGGGATATAGGGCAACGGAAGACAGCAGGATCCTGAGTTTTCCAGTAGAAGTGTTGATTGCCTCTTCATTCTCAGTGAACTCCAAGTTCGTAGAGACAGCCCCTGCCATTAGCCAGAAGAGGTGTCCATCGCCTCTAAAGTACCTTCCAACCTGGTTCACTGGAAATGTACCTTGGGAGTACATATTCAGTGTTGGTTCTCAGTGTTAGTAACCACTTCTGTTGTCAGAAATGAGTGAGGGTAAGGTTATGTCAGAGTGGTTACTAAAGATCATAGCCTTAACTTTTTTTTATGCAAAAGAGACAGCTTGCTCCCCCTCCAGTGAGCAGCACGGCCTGCATTTTTCAAAAATAAGTACTTCCATGGCAGCCTAGAAAGGATCTCCTCTAAGGAACTTGATCTTTCTTCTGATGCATCTCTCCCAAGTCTGCATGCCTCGTGTGTCGCAGTCACCTCTTCCATTTTCATATTTAAACTAGTTTTCATTCCCAGTGAGTTGCCCTGACAACATTGTCTCCAGCGTCAGAGCCATGTTAGGGCTAGAATTTCTCAGATCGGGAGCTTGCACTGTCATACAGCCAACACTGCCTTTGTCAGGCCACTGCCACCAATCCACCATTGCCCCAAGGTGGGCAGGTGAGTTCCAGAAACCCTTAGGGAGCCAGGATAACTTGGCACCCCATCTGGATTGGCCTGAGCAGCAGGTACTTGTCTCTGGGGTTCTTGCTTTTGCCAACTTCAGGGCTCCAGGAAGGTCCCTCTAGAGGTTGATGGCCAGAGTCTTCCCCGTGATGGGTTGGTAGGAATCAAAATGGGATGCCTGTGGTTTGGTTTTCTTGGGTGTTTGTTTGTTTTTAATGGGGGAGGGGAGTGATTTTGTTTCTGAATAAGAAAAAGAGGAAACCATGGCTCTTCTGAGGGTTTAAGCAGTGTTTTATCCACAAATAAGGAATCTTGGAAGTCTTTGATCAATTAAGCAGTCTTAAAAATGTTTTTCCTAATTCCTTTTGCAGGTGACTGAGTGCAAAAGAATAGGTTTCTCCATTGTATTCAGAATAGTAAGTAGGTTCCCTGGATATAGACAGTAGTAGTTGACATATTTCCTCAAAAAGCGACCAGGAAGTCCACTCCAGAGTTTGTTTGTAGCTCAGCTTGTATTACAAAGGAAAAAGTGAATGTGTACTCCATATATTTCTAGTTTGATTACCAAACTCAGTGTTATAAAGAAACCTCAGTTCTGTGGACAGAATTTATTTTGTTACTTTTCTTTTTTTACTTCTCACAATCATCTTTCCAGTGCCATCACCACCTTCAAAGCAGAGGGTTATCCATGGTAAGAAATGGGGATGCAGTGCAGTCGTCCCAGTAGCACACACAAGAGGACAGCTATCCTGACTGCCCCTTCCCCGCAAATCCCCTCTTTCAGAGCAGGTGAGACATTTTCAGTGTTCCTCTTTTTGAGCTCCAGACCAAATCCCAGGCCAGCCCTTACACCGAAAGCTTTTTTAAGAGGCTTATCAATCTGTTAGGAATGTCTCAGGAAGATGAGCCATTTCTTTGGCGGGGGGGTTACGGGGGACTGTATCTACAGATGGGTATGTGTGGTTGCATTTGTATGCGTGTGTGTGTGTGTCTGTGCGTGCCAGCACTCATCTGTATGCATTTCACTTCCATAAAGACTCACAGCCCACCTGAAGAAAAAAAACCTCACAGCCCAGGTTGCTGGGACCATGTGTTCCTGAATATTCTCAGAAGTAAACAAGAAACAAATGAGTTTCTCAAATTGGTGTGGCAGCAAGCTGGCTCTGGGAATGAGCCCCATTTATCAAGGAGAAGAGTAAACAGCAGAAAAAAAGATGAAACCAAAAATATTATAAGCCCCCCCAATGGAAAATAATGTTCATTCATCAATTCCCATTGGATGTATTACATGCTCTAATTTATTATATTATTATTTTGTCTGTTTCTTTAATCTTTGCCCATTGTACTTTTTAAAAGATGTTGGGATGTTGACTGCAATTTTTTAAGACTAGATAATGTATAAATCAGCTGTGGAAATCAGTTTTAATTGATGCGTGGATGTGTCTGATTATTGTTAAATGCCTTTTTTTTTAACCTTTTATTTTAGATACGTAATTTTGTTTCATAAACCCTGGCACTGGTCTGCAAAGCTCAGCT
Organism: Aethalodelphis obliquidens; assembly: GCF_003676395.1. Classification (NCBI taxonomy): domain Eukaryota; kingdom Metazoa; phylum Chordata; class Mammalia; order Artiodactyla; family Delphinidae; genus Aethalodelphis; species Aethalodelphis obliquidens. The sequence goes on along the minus strand of NW_020837970.1, from coordinate 11,161,858 downwards.
GTGAAAATGAAACTTGTAGTATTTTTAAACATGAATGTCAATTTCAAGTGTATTTGAAACGGTTCCTCCAGGAGAGAGATTTGTACACCATTAAGTAGAAACTCCTCTGCAGAGGAAGAAGCCCTCTTTGGAGTAAATGGAAATGGGTCTTGATATTATCTCAGAGTAGCCCATTTCCTAGGGCACCATGGAAAACACAAATGTGATCTTTAAGTATACCTCTTCTCCAATCTGGGGAGGAAAGGACTCAGTTTGCACCCTTTTTGTATGTACAATAAAATGTCTTACCTTTCTTGGCTAATTTTGCTTGTTTGGTTGGTTGGTTTCTCTGCTTTTAAGCTCTCCTGGTTCATTTGTAACGGAGAATCCGTCTAGGACTCTTAGTAACAAGGCTCCAGGAATGAAAATAATGCCTGATACTTTGGCATTCTTGCGTCATTCTTTTGGGTTGAACATTGACCTCTCCTGTGGGACCCTCAGAATGGGAGAAAATATTTGCAAATGAAGCGACTGACAAAGGATTAACCTCCAAAATTTATAAGCAGCTCACTTTAAAACTATTTCTGGGGCTTCCCTGGTGGCGCAGTGGTTAAGAATCTGCCTGCCAGGGCAGGGGACAGGGGTTCGAGCACTGGTCTGGGAAGATCTCACATGCCGCGGAGCAGCTGAGCCTGTGCGCCACAACTACTGAGCCTGCGCTCTAGAGCCTGCAAGCCACAACTACTGAAGCCCGTGCATCTAGAGCCCGTGCTCCGCAACAAGAAAAGCCACCACAACAAGAAGTCCCTGCACTGCAACAAAGAGTAGCCCCTGCTCGCCGCAATTAGAGAAAGCCTGCGTGCAGCAACAAAGACCCAACACAGCCAAAAATAAAATTAATAAAATAAAAAACAATAAATATTTCTGGTAGAATTTGGACATTCATCACACATACTAATTCCTGTATCCCTGTGGTTCTTAGGTGCTAGAACACCAGGAAGTTAGGATCTGCTCTGGAACAACTATTAAATGGCAGCTTTGTAATTCTGCTCTACTGATGAAGAACACCTATACAGACAGAAGGTATGACTATGATGTGCACATATGGCACAAAACAACTGGCAGTCTGGCCATCATTGGTTCCAATTCTTTCTGTTACTACTCAATTGCTACTTAACGATTTCTTCTTTCACTAGTAAAAAACACGTTTAAGATCAGCATGAGAGGGACTTCCCTGGTGATCCAGTGGCTAAGACTCTGTGCTCCCAATGCAGGGGGCTTGGGTTCAATCCCTGATCAGGGAACTAGATCCCACATACTGCAACTAAGAGTTTGCATGCCACAACTGAAGATCCTGCATGCTGCAACTAATACCCGGTGCAGCCAAATATTTTTTTAAAAACTTATCATGAGAGAAAAACTTCATATTGAGAACACTGTATCCATCAAGCTTATTTTTTTTCATTAATGCTGTTTTAGCATTAATTAGTTTTAGCATTAATTAGTTCCTCATGTGGAGAAGGCTACTTTGAAAACATAGCTTGGTAAACAATTTTCTCAGTGTGGGCAGTGTGAGACCAGTGAGTGGGGAAAGAGGCTTAAGAGACCCAAAAAATGAAGGAGGAGAGGAAGAGGAGGTTGAAAGATCATCTTTCTCAGTGCAACAGTTTTACGTAGAAGAACCTCCACCTCATTGAGAGGTGGTCTGGATTGAGGTGTGAGAATTAGAAACAGCAAATGTTATTTGCATTTATTTGAGAGAACTGTCTGTTGAAGCTCTGCAGTCCGCCTGCAGTGACCTCAGTGTAAGAAAGGACGAGGTAATGTCAGTGGCCATGCATAACCTCAAACTCAGGTCGGCACCTTATATAGAGACCAAATTGCCAAGTTTGACTATAGAAATGGAGCCATGTCTACCTACAATCTGGGCTGTGAAGACCAGGAATTTCTGTAAAGTTAATCTTTGAAAATTAAAGACATTTAATAATGTCATGGTTCCGAGCTTTAGAAAGATGTCAGTGGCAATTTTGGGTGTGTGTGTGTGTTTTAAGACTTGCAGTACTGAAGTATATATGTTGCGGACTGTTGGGAACAAGCGTCTTCGGAGCCCTGAAATACTGCTGGGGCGCATCTGACGACTACTCCTGACCTTCCGGGAGGTTTCTAGAAAAGAGGGACTCAACCTCAGACCGTTGCAGATATTATTTCCCACCTCAGTGCCAACGTGACGGCTGTTCCATCCAGCATTTGTTGAGCACTTAGCCCTGCAGCAGTTGGGGGAGCTGTATACAAAGTAAGAGCAACAGTCCGTTTCTCACCAAAATAAATAAATAAAAAATTTAAAATGTAGTTGCTTGGGAAAACAGGTAAAAAAAGGAAGTTAAGAACCAGAGTATACAATAGTGTGCGTTGACTCATACAGCAGTAAGCACAGTAAGATTAGAGAAGGGAGAGAAAAAAGGTAGGACAGTGACAGGGATTAAGTCAAAAGGAAGTGGGTTTTGAAGCAAGTTTTGCAAGACAGACGGAGCTGTATAAGGTTATATACTCCGGGTAGGCATAAACGTGCCCTGAGTTTTTGGAGGCTGTCACATTTAAACCCAATTCGGTGTGACTAACCCTTGACTGGCCCAATACGGACAACGACAAGTGTCTTCAGCCCCATCCACAGACTTCCTAACCTAAAGCCTCGGTCACCACCTGCCAAACGACTTCCACGCCCACAAAAGCGCGGCGGGCCATGGGGTCTCTCCGCTTGGGCTGGTAGCCTCTTCAGAAGCCCAATCCGGGGCTCTTGGAGAGGGCGTCGCCTTCCGCTCATCCCCTTCCTGTTGGTGGGCGTCGACGAGCTGTGAAGCCAATGAGGCCACAGTAACGTGGCAGCCACCCACGAGCCCGCGTCTCCGCCCGCCCAGTCAGCGAGCCGGGCTCCGCCCCCCAGCGGGACCTACCATCTGGCGCCCAACCAGAGGGGGAAATGGGGCCTACCTCCCGCTAGGAGGCCTGCAGGAGCCCCGGTTCCCCCCGGCTGCGCTCGGTGGAGGAGCCGGGCCCACGTCGCCGCGCCCCTACCCTCCTCCAGCCTCGGCAGCCAGGCCCGCGCTAGCTTCTCCCGGTGGATGCTGCGCCTCTCGGAGCGGAACATGAAGGTGCTCTTCGTCGCCGCCCTCATCGTGGGCTCCGTCCTCTTCCTGCTGTTGCCTGGACCTTCTGCTGCAGATGAGAAGAAGAAGGGGCCCAAAGTCACTGTTAAGGTCCAGCCTCCCGTCTCCAGACCTGCCTGGCGAGGCCTGCCCTCCGCCGCCTGGGTTCCGGCCTTGGCGCCTCTGGTCACACATGTCCGAGGCATTTCGGGTCCCAGAGCTCGGGCCTGGGCGTCCTCGGCCTTGGCTCTGCCCCTCCCTAGTTTCCCTGTCGTGGCCTCTTGGCGCCTGGGTCGTCCTCCCCCATTCAGATTGGAGAATGACCCGGACCCTCCCCGAGAGCCCAGCCCTGACCCAGGCGTTGGCGCCCAGGATGCCCAGCTGGGGCCGGCGTTGCAGACTCAGAGCCGCCTATTTGCAGATACCCCACAGTGCTGAGGAAATGGTGAAAGATCACGCCTGCCAGATTGCCAGTCTTTTCTCTACGTAGGCCAGATTTTAGCCACTTCATTTACAAAGCACAGCAATGTAATAGTTTACACCTGAGTGGTGTGCTTAGGCTCCCATCTTTATGGTGTTTTGATGTTAAGTTTTAGAATCTGGGCCCATTATTTATTTAGAGCAAAGGTTGTTACCCTGTAGTCTACGGAGAGTGTAAACAAATGGAGCTTTCATTAGATTCTCATGGGGTTTTTGTCGCCACCAAAATCAGATTCAGAAACTGCTCTTAAAATATGGGTCTGTTTTCTCGCATCCTCCGGGTAGCTTCTTGGGCCCTCGGTTCCCTAGGAAGGACCCTTTTAAGAGGCTAAGTTTGAAATTGTCTTTTTCCTCAGGTGTACTTTGACTTGCGAATTGGAGATGAAGATATAGGCCGGGTGGTCATCGGTCTCTTTGGAAAAACTGTTCCAAAAACAGTGGATAATTTTGTGGCCTTGGCTACAGGAGAGGTAAGTGGCTAGAGCGGAGGTAGCCAAGCTCACAGGCAGCGGAGTTGGCAAGTAGGGTTGGCGGCAAACTGAACTGCAGAGCGTGGCCCACCCATAGCAGTGGCCGTCACGGAGTACCAGCTATGCTCTCTGGCACTGGGAACCCAGGATTATCATATCTTCTCCGTTTTTTTTAACTAAATCCAGAATTAGAATTCTTTTTTTTTTGAGAAAATTTTTCATTGAGACGTTGCAGTAACCAAAGAAAACATCCAGGGAAACTAGTTTGTGGTCTCTGCACCAGAGTGAGGGGCCCAGAGCTTTTCCAGGTTTTAAGGAAATGAATGCCCCATTTAAGAAAGTCTGGGGCTTCCCTGGTGGCGCAGTGGTTGAGTCTGCCTGCCGATGCAGGGGACACGGGTTCGTGCCCCGGTCCGGGAAGATCCCACATGCCGCGGAGCGGCTGGGCCCGTGAGCCATGGCCGCTCAGCCTGCGTGTCCGGAGCCTGTGCTCCGCAATGGGAGAGGCCGCAACAGTGAGAGGCCCACATACAGAAAAAAAAAAGAAAGTCTGTATTCCAACTTCCCATTGGGTCAGCAGGTAACTTTTCTTTTTTTTTTGGTCAGTTTTCTTGCTTCTCTCCCTATGATTAGATTAGGAAAAAACGAGAGGGGAAAGGTGGAGGCATTATGTATGAAGTAGAATTGTATAAAGGCAGAGGAAATGTGCGGTCTTATAGCCTTTCCTGGATCTGTGTGCTCCAGGCCTGGCCTTTGATTACTGGTCACCCAGTGGCACGTTGAAGGATGAATCTGCCAGCAGGGGTTTCTCTTCTGTGAGCAGTTGTTGTTGTGGGCTGGGTTCCTGCAGGGCCTATTTAATGTCTGCCTGGTGCCTCATGCCACCGTCTCACCTTCTCATCCCTTTTTCTAGAAAGGATTTGGCTACAAAGACAGCAAATTCCATCGTGTGATCAAGGACTTCATGATCCAGGGTGGAGACTTCACCCGGGGAGATGGCACTGGAGGTAACCTCAAATCCTCTGGGCAGAGGGGTCTGTCAGTGCAGCCCCCAAGGTGGGAGGGCCAGGGAACCCAGTACAAAGGAGAGGGAGGAATGGGTTTCAGGTGGACATAAGAGAATCTCGCGCAGCTGGCAGACCAACTGATCCAGGCCTACAGCCTCGGTGACTTGCCTCGCAGTATGCCCTGTGGGGCGGGGTGGGGGGGGGGAGCAAAGTGAAACACCTGTAGGTGATTCTAGGTCAGGCATGCAAAGCTTGTGTGGGCGGCCTTGGAAGCCCCAGCAAGGGTGGGAGAAATTGCTCTCCTTGGCAGTCTCCCCCCAGAGACTACTTGACAAGAGCTGGCAGTCTCACCTGCGCTACTTGTACAGTAGGACACACAGACAGCCTGGACTAACCAACAGGTCTCACCACACTTGGGTGCACAGCCTGCGGTTCCTTTAGACACAGCTGCAGCTCACCCCACCGATCAGTATTTACTGGGCCAGGCTCTGTGGTGGGTGCTGAGGATGCAAAAACCAGTGGGACGGCAACTCCCTTTCACTTCCAGTACCTGAAAAGTCACAAATGGGCTGTAACACAGCTTTTAGGGCTCAGGCTCTGTCCTCAAGTGGTTTGTCGTCGAGGTGGGAAGAACGAGGAGAAAACACTATGAAAGTGACATAATACAAGATGTAAGTCATAGCTAGCTGGACGACAAAGACAAAGCAGACGTGATACAAAAGCACTGTAATCGTGGAGTCACACACAGTTGGGTGTCTGCCACCTTCTTACTTTGTGACCTCAGGCATGTGAGTCCTCTGAACCTCAGTTTCCTCTTCTGTAGAGTAAGTGGCAAGAGTTGTGGGTGCTGGGAGGGTGAGGTGAGATGTTGAGTGCGTAGTGCCCAGCGAGTGGTAAGTAAAGTCAGCCGTCGTCAAAGTGCTGACAAGTAAAGGACTCACTTTGCACCAAGGTGATCAGGAAATGGCCTCGTAAACGTGAGGACAGATTTGAGCGGGGACAGATCTGGCTGGGGAGAATTTGCATGGGCAGGGCAGAGCAGGGTTAAGGCGTGAGCTCAGGTCTGGTCTGCGGCAGGAACTTGGCCAAAGGTGGGGTCAGGAGGATGGAAGTGAAGCTCCCACCGGGAACCCAGAGTGGCGGGCCGTGGCCAGGCCAGGGACCCAGGGCTTTGTCCTCCACAGAGTGAGGATCCGCTGAAGACTTGAATGGGAGCAAGGCCTGATCGCAAAGGAGTTTGAGGGATAATAATGTGGCAGATTCAGGACATGGACACAGGAGAAGCAGACTGGCAGGGGTGTTGGTGCAGCTGCCCCTGCGTCGGGCGATGTGGGCCTGAACCCAGGGAGGATACCTAGTGGGTAAGAGCAGAGATTCGAGAGCCAGACCACCTTGGTTTGAATTCCAGTTCTGCTACTTCACAGCTGGGGTGCCTTTAACCTCTGTACCTCGGTTTCTTCATCTTTGAAATGGGGCTCTTAGCTCCTGCCTTACAGGGTGGGTTTTTTATGTTTCTCATGCTTGCACCAGCCCTCTGGCACACTGTTCCCACTCTGAGCACTAGCCGTGATTGCAGCGGGGGTAGCAGGAATGGGAGAAAAGGATGATCCGTGATGGGGGTGAGGACAACACTGACAACGTGCGGAGGAAACAAATGTCAAAAGAATAACTGAAGTCTGGAGAGAAAGATGACAAAGTATGTTGAGTTTAAAACCTTCACTATCCGTTTAAGTTTGGGACTCCTTATATCTTGGTAAAGTGATTGGAGCTAAGGATATAGACTTGGGAATTTTCTGGATAGCAGCAGTAGTTGAATTCCTGCAGTTCACTGAGATGCACAAAGAGGATTCTCACATGGGAATCCTCTTTTCTTAAAAAAAAACTAAAAGAGTTGACAGTTTTATTTTCGCATTTCACATTACAAATTAAAATTGCTTTATTTGGTCCCACTACTCCCCTCCAAAACTATTCTCTCTTTGATAGGAAGGGGGAACAAGTCTTCCTTGTCATGCTGTTAGAAAACACCCCAAGTCACAGCGCCGTGATCTCCTGGTGAAGTAGAACAAGTAATATAAAACTGACGTAAAGAGGCTCCCCAATCTCCTTATCTGTCTGGTTGAGTCCTTCCTGGCCAGGTGATTTTCAAACTTCCCACTTACTGTACAATCAGAAATACCTCTTCAGCATCAGTCTAGGACAGCTTCCCAACCTGGTTCCACTCTGGGAACCACAGGATGAAAATACGTGTATTGAAGAGGAAAAAGGTTTCGTACACAAATAAGTTTGAAAGGTGTTGGGTAAAACAAAATGAGAATTACTTCTTTGTTGCTGGGTTTCTTGGGGCCTCTAGTGCACAGTGTGAATATCTAGGAGAGGACCGGGACAAAGAAGGGTGCAGTATTTTGCAGTATTTCTCCTGGAACCAGCCTTGGGAACTTAGGTTAGGATCTCTGGAATGGGGTAGAGATCCTCTCGGCTCCACTATCTTGTATGCTGGCCACAGACCCTCCACAGACAGACACAGTACACACACTCAGAGCCACCTTTTATTTTGGTTCATGCGTTGATAAGAAGCTCTTGACTTTCCAGAACTCAAATGGCGGCCCCTCTCTTTTGCTTCTCCCTGCCCCTCCCCACTCATCTCTCTTCCTGCTTTGGAGTGTCCTCAGTATCGTTTGTGCTCTTAGGAAGAAAAGCTGGTCAGCCACAGCAGTCTTTTTTTTTTTTTTTTTTGCGGTACACGGGCCTCTCACTGTTGTGGCCTCTAACGTTGCGGAGCACAGGCTCCGGACACGCAGGCTCAGCGGCCATGGCTCACGGGCCCAGCCGCTCCGCGGCATGTGGGATCTTCCCGGACTGGGGCACAAACCCGTGTCCCCTGCATTGGCAGGCGGACTCTCAACCACTGCGCCACCAGGGAAGCCCTAGTCCTCCTTTTCTGGAGGGTTCTTACCTCCCCTGCATCCTGCACAGCACCTCCCTCCACTAAAGCAAGTCCCCATGGAAGGCCTCGCAGGCCACAGCCAAGGTAGTTTTTAATATGTGCCTTATTTGAAAGTCATAAAACTATATTCTCAAAGTAATCATTGTGTGAGCTATTCACTAAATCATCCTGGCCTCATGTCCCACTTGGGCTGTCAGTATGGTTTGGCTCCAGGGCCAGAGGGTAAGAAGGGAACAGCTTGTATGTCCTTGTACTCCACTGGAGCCTGGCCTGGCACGGGGGACAGGTTCAGCCTCTGGAATCCTCGCCCTTAAGATCTGCTTCGTTGGGGCTCCCCCAGCTCCCCTGACCTACTCTTTCTTCCCAGGGAAGAGCATCTATGGTGAACGCTTCCCTGATGAGAACTTCAAGCTGAAACACTATGGCCCTGGCTGGGTAAGCATGGCCAACGCAGGCAAAGACACCAATGGCTCCCAGTTCTTCATCACGACGGTCAAGACAGCCTGGTTAGATGGCAAGCATGTAGTGTTCGGCAAAGTTCTAGAGGGCATGGTGAGTTTGCGGGGGAGGGACTAACCCTGGGCAACCCTGACCAGGGATCTGACACAGACCCCAGGGCAGGGGATCCATATATTTTATCCCTTTCCCAGAAGGGAATGTACAGATTCTGACCAGTGTTTATTTCTACAAACCTGGGGGGAATTGAGACTAAACAGCCTCTCTCTCTATGCCCCCGAGCTCTTTTTTTTTTTTTTGGTCATGCCGTCTAGCGTGCGGGATCTTAGTTCCCCGACCAGGGATCGAACCCGTGCCTCCTGCTATGGAAGCACAGAGTCTTAACCACTGGGCCGCCAGGGAAGTCCTGCCTCCAAGTTCTAAATCCCTCCAGGCCCCAGGCAGAGGCCGGCCAGGAGGTCTCGGTGAGGCTGCACAATTGAGGACCCTCCATCCCGTTATTCAGTCAGGCATGTCCTGGCACCACCGTCGGTTGTACAGGGCCCAGCCGAACACGCTGTCCCGGAGAAGCCTCTTGGCACCCTCTCCCCAGCCGCCCCCCTCCTCACCCCTAGCCCAGCCTGGGTCATACTTCAGAGGATCGAAACTACTGCATCCTCCTGTTGTCAAATCTGGGTTCTACTTGCCCTGGGCTGGCGCCCGGCCACGATGCCCTTAGGATTTTGGTGCCTCGTGGTTTCTACGCTGTTCATCACGTGCAGGTTTCAGCCCTCGCGGCCACACGCTGGGGCCCGTCTCCCTCGACCAGCAGACCGCCTGACACTCTGCCTTCCTCCCCAGGATGTAGTGCGTAAGGTGGAGAGCACCAAGACAGACGGTCGGGACAGGCCTCTGAAGGACGTGACGATCGCAGACTGTGGCAAGATCGAAGTGGAGAAGCCCTTTGCCATCGCCAAGGAGTAGGGCCCCAGGGACCTCTTCCCTTTGAGCGACTGTCTGTGTGGCCCTGTTGCCCTCCTGGGGGTGAAGACAGCCCGCCACAGGGCTCCATGCTGCACTGGCCGTAGTGCTGGCGTCTGACGGAGCGGACCCCTCCCCCCACATTCTGCGGGCCCGTGGGCCCAGTTTTGTAACAAACTCCTACCAACAAACACTGACCGATTAAAAAAAGGTGTTTTTTTATAATCTGCGTATGGGCTGGGTTCTGGGGCCTCCGGCACCCCCATCCGACCCTAAGTCCAGTGCCAGCCCGTCTGGGGCTCCTGTGGCAGTGGTGCCTGTCCCCTCCTTGGGTTCCGGCCTGAACCCTTTCCCTCCAGAAATGCTCCAGAAATGAGGGAGAGATGAACACAAACCAGACATTTCCAACTGGCCACACAAGTCTGGGAGGGCAGGGGGAAACAGATCTGGACATTCACAGAAAAATGTGCTACGCACAAAATGTCAAGCAGGAGTTTTTGCCCCTTGCTTCTGAACTTGGCTAGCCACTGTGCCTCAACCTTTGCATGTCCCCGCCACGCCTTTCTCCTGACATAGGTAAAGGAATACACCTGTACCTTTTCATAGCCCACCTCCAAACTGGTGGGCTATAAACATTCTAAAGGAATTCTCCCTTTATTCCCTATCCTCTGTTGTCCCCACCCTGGCCCCTGGGCTCTAGGAGTGCAGGATCTTACCACCTCAGACACCAGTGCAGCTGAGTTCTGAGCCTGGAGGGGTGGAGGGTGGTGAGTCCGGGGTCCAGGCCAAGGCTGACCCAGCCCATGTCCCTTTCAGAGGACTGAGGTCCATGACTGTCCTGGCAGGTGGCCTAAAGCCCTCTGGACTGGTCAGGGCATCGGTGGCACTGGAGCAGGGTGACAGGCAGCCTCGGGCTGGGATTTAGCTGTGCTGGTGCTGAAGCTATAGAGGCCCTGGAGCACACCGTTCACCACCACGTTGGGCAGAGGCTCTAGGACACAAGGAAAACAGGAGTAAGGGGTAGGGGCTTCAGGGCAAGAAGAAGTGGGGTGGGCCTGGCTGCAGGCCTGCAGCTCCCTGAGCTCCTGCTCATAGGCTCAGCACCCCCTGTTCCCCGAGAACAGGGGTCCCTGCCAAGGCAGCAGGTAGCAGCTGGCCACCTCAAATGAGGCCTTGGCATTCCCAGTTCACATTCTGTTCACATCTTGGTAAAGCCAGGCTGCTAAAGAATGGAGACTAGGGGAGCCAAGCTCATTTCACCATGTCTACTTCCTGGAGGAAAATACAAAGCAGGCTACAGGGGCACAGGAACAGCAGGGAGGTGTGGCCCCAAAGGGGGGCAGTAGGAGGGAGATGCTGCCTAGGGGTCCTGCGAGCTGAGAAATATCAACTTCACCCTCACTCCCACCCTGGTACCTGGGCCCTAAGTGTGGATTATGGGTCAGAGGCACCTCCTCACCTGGGGATGGGATGCAAATATAAGGATCCATGCAGAAGCTGATAACAGGCCGGTGGTACAGCTGTGAGCTGGGAAGAAAAGGGGTCATGAACAGTGGAGGGGGAAACAGAGAAAAGTGTCAGGTTGGGTGGAGACTAAGGACTGAGATCACCAAGGACCCACACAGGAAAAGTGGGAAGTGGGCTCAGGAGGCAACAACATGAAAACCTGGAGCATGGGGACAGGCCAGAGGCGACAGGCCCTGGCGTATGGCCACGAGGGGGCAGCAGGAACCCAGTGCAGACAGGGACTTGGACTTGCCTGCTGTTGCTGGGCAGGAACTCCCCCAGGGCGCTGAAAAGAAGAGAGAAGCTGTGAGCTGCCGGGGGATGCCCGGGGGGGGGGCGGGGGGGGGGGGGCCGGTGGCAGGGGTGGAGATGCGGAAGCCCAGAATTTCACCTCCCAGGGGACTGCTGCTTCTATTTGTAACAAACTCAGCTTGGGAGGCACCCGGGGTAGCCAAGGCTCTTCAGAAAACAGCCCCTCCACAGGGGTCAAGAAAGCCTACTGGGGAGGTGTGTCTTAAAGAGGAAGAACCAGGCTAGGGCCTGGCAGATACAAGAAGGAAAGGGGCTTGACCTCTAAAACCTTTCCTCACCTGCTGGCTGCAGAGAGCCCCTGTCCCCACAACACTGGGGCCCCTCTCATGCCAAGCGCCTCTAGAGATGCTCACCCCCAGCTGCTGGCCTTGGGGACTATGGGCAAGTGGCGAAGACTCAGGAATTCCAGTAGTTCCTTGGGCACATCCTGGTTCAAGTATAGGATGCCCTGGAGAAGAGAACAGAGGCAACCTGTAATCAGATTCAGCTGTGTAATACGCAGAGCCTAGTGCAAATTGAAAACACGTGGGCCCTTCCAAAATGATAAAGAATTTCAAGACAGCCAGAGCAGAGCATTAAACCAAGCTAGGGCCCTTCTGAGCACTGGCCCTGGGTGACTATACAGATTGGCCCACGAAGCCTGCCTGGCCTGCAATTGGGCATAACCGTGTGGGAGAGGGGGGGAAGGATCTCCACCCTTATCAGGAGGGCAGCACAGGATCTCACCCTGGAGAAAGAGAGCTAGCCTTCATTTAACTGGGACTATCTGCCTCCTGGTTACCTCACTCAATCCTACCAATTCAGAGAGGGATGAAGTACTAGAACATGGCCAAAATGTAGGTCCCCTTCACCCCAATCCCCCGCACCTCTCTGCCGGTGTCACACCTCTGGTCCAGCAGGCTGAGAGGCAACAGAGTGAGACCCACACACACCTGGATATAGGCCTCCAAGCTCTGCCGCCGCTGCTCCAGTCCTCTGGTCCTCCAGTTGGGCAGGCGTTTCGAGGGGAAGTCGGGCACTTTGGACAGTTTCTTGATCTGCCAGGAGGTTACCGCAGTGCGATCACAGCATCCCGATTGAGCCCTCAAGCTCACTTCATCCTAGCCAGGAGCCCTCCCCAGTCCTCCCTGCCACCCACACCCCCAAACTTCAGGCTGTACCCTGAGACACGCCCGCGTGGTGAGCAGTGGTTGGGACAAGGGCGAGAGGCGCCCCCAACAACCCCGTCCGCCCCCAAGACGCCCGACGCCAGACCAGCCGCGCAGGGGCACGGGCAGCACGTGGGACCTAACCCTTTGCGCGCGTTCCGCAGCCCGCAGGGAGGTCTGTGCCCACGACCTGAGCTCTCTAGGGCCCGGTAATGGGGGTGGCAGAGGCTGGGGCCCGCCAGCTCGTCTGCCTGCCTCTCAGGGCTTGGGAAGGAGCCGGGCCGGGGTCGGTCTGTCGGTGGTGGGCGCAGCCTCACCCGTTTGTGCAGCGCGTGGAACTCGCTGTAGCGCCTCTGCACGGTGTGTCTGCGCCCGTGGTACAGCACCTCCACTCGGAACACCTGGCGGGCGCGGGAGGGCAGCCGGGTGCGCGTGAGGCCTGGCGGGTTGGTGCAGCAGGACCGGCTCCCGGCGACGCACCCACCCTCCGCCCTCAGAGGCGCAAAGCGGCCTGGGAGCGCCGCTGCTCTCCAGGGACCCTCCCAAGTCCCCACACACTGGGGGGCTCTGCTCCGTGCAGTCAGTCCCTCAGGAGCCGGGACCGCCGTCGGCGGGGCTGGCAAGTCCAAGCGGCCCAGAGACCCTCGGCAGCGTGTCCCCAGACGTCCTGGGCCGCCGCGCTCGGACCCCGAACCCGAGGTGCGGGGTCCGCATTGCATTTGACGCAGGGAAATCCGGCGGGTCCCCGCGCCCCTTCCCATCCACTGCCCCCGCTCACCATGTGGCCTTTCTCGGGGCTCTGCCGGGTCCCCTCGGCCTCGGGCCCCACCGACGGGATGCGAACTTCCAGCATGCACGCGCCGCTTGCAGCCGAACTCTCCGCGCTCCGACCAGAGACCGCGGCGTCGCCGACCCCGCCTCCTCGTGCCTGCGGGACCCGCCCCCACGTTGGCCCCGCCCAGGGCGTTCCCCAGCGCCGCCGGGTCCTGCAAGGGGCTGATTAGGCTGGAGCCCGCTAGCGCGAGGCGGGCGCCGCCCACTGAGCCTAGTGGGGCCGCAGTACATGGAGACCCTCCGGCAGAGAGCCATCTGTTTGTCAACATGTCCACATTCACCGAGTCCCCAGTGATTGACAGGAATGCGGGAGAGCCAAATTTCACCTGCTCTTATTCGAGCGCCTGCTAAGGACTGTAAGCCCCTGTGGGCATTGGCAAGGAGGGAGGCTGGGCCCAGATCAACCAGGGGCGTTCCTTGCGTTCCTCACACCCTTACCCAGGACCAGGCTGCACCCCCATCTCCTTCCCTCCACCTTCAACGTGGACCCTGGGAGCGCGGCCTGGGGTAAAGCTTGGACGCACTCTGGCTTTGATGTCCCCCTTCCTCCAGCATTCGTAGGCCCCATTCATTCATTTTTTTAAAAAATATTTACTTATTTGGCTGCATCTGGTCTTCTTTGCGGCAGGCAGGCTCTTTGTTGCAGCGCGTGGGCTCCAGAGCGCACGGGCTCATTAGTTGCAGCACACGGTCTCTCTAGTTGTGGAGTGCGGGCTTAGTTGCCCCGCGGCCCGTGGGATCTTAGTTCCCAGATCAGGGATCAAACCCACCTCCCCTGCACTGGAAGGCGGATTCTTAGCCTTTGGACCACCAGGGAAGTCCCCATTCATTCATTTTAAAAATCCATTCCTCCATTTCAATCATCTTTCAGCCCAGACCTTCATCAGGCGGAAGAGAGGCAGTGTAGGGACAGAGGCTCTGCTTTAGCGGTCAGACAGCTTGGGTTTCCCCAACTGTGTAGATCTGTGCTCATCTGCAAAATTGAGATAATATGCCTCCTTCAGGAGAGTGTACGAAAACTGAGTGAGATAATCCCTGCTAAGCCCTCAGCAGAGTAGGTATTAGGAAAATGGTAGTTTGTGGGCTCATCCTGGAAACACAGGTGGGTGATGTTGGTATGCAGGGCAATGGATGGGGAAGAGGGACTGTGGGAGGTGGCACGAGGCTGCCCTTGCCCACTCTTCTGGCAGAGTCTTTCTGGGTGTGTGACGGGATTTAATCCAGAACTCTCTCACCTCCTGTGCTGGGAGAGGCTTCTGCTCCCACCTCTCAGCGCTCTTCCCCCACCCGCCTAAGGGAGCTTTCCCATTCAGCACAAGCCTCCACTCCACTGACTCCTCCCCAGATAGTCTTGGGGGGCAGTGGAGGAAGGCGAGGCCCCTGCCTCCCAGACCTCACCCCAGCAGAAAGCTTGATGGTGGGAAGGAGCAGAGAACCTGTCGTAGGAGCTGGGGTTGGGGGGCCACTGACTCCCTCCCTCCCTTGCTAGTGCAGAGGTGTTTCTGAGCTGGAGCAGAAACTCCCCATTCCCAGCTCTGCCCCCAGAGAGAGGCTGAGAGGATGACCCCATAAGGGGGCAAGCAGGTCTCACCAATACCATGTTCCACACTTTCCCCCCGCCAAATTCCATCTCACAGGGGCCTCAGAATCAGGAAGCTGAAACCTCCTGGAAGGGAAACGATCCACCATGAGGAGAAGTGCTGGTGTTTCATTACCTCCCTTGTTCTCTAGGGCCCCATCAGTCAGGGACCCTGCTCTCCTTGTCTGCTGTTCAGGGAGTCCTCTTCTAGGACCCTCAAACCTCTAAACTTCTTGGTCGCCCATCCTAATGAAGGTCTGCCTCTGTCTCTATTCCTACCACCCAGAACACTGCCACATCTTCTAATGGACCTCTCATTTTTCCTTGCCTCTCTCCCTCATAACAGGTCTACTCTCTACCTAGTAGCACAGACCGTCAAGGCATCTGCTTAAAACCATCCAAAGGCTTCACGTTGTGCTTAAAACAAAACCCGCCCTCCCCACCATAGTCTACACAGCTCTAAATGACCCAGCCCATCTCTCATTTTCTCTCCTACCCTCTCATGCATGGGGCTCCAGCCACAGCGACCGACATTCTTCCAGTTCTTCAAACCTAACGAACTCTTTCTGCCTCAGGACATTTATACTCACTGTTTCATCTCTCTGAAACACTTTTTTTTTTAAAGAAGGTTTGTGGGGTTTTTCTTAATTTTTAAATTTATTTTTGGCTGCCTTGGGGCTTCATTGCTGCGTGCGGGCTTTCTCTAGTTGCGGCGAGCTGGGGCTACTTTCCGTTGCGGTGCGCGGGCTTCTCACTGCGATGGCTTCTCTTGTTGTGGAGCACGCGCTCCAGGCACGTGGGCTTCAGTAGTTGTGGTGCACGGGCTCAGTAGTTGTGGCTCGTGGGCCCCAGAGCACAGGCTCAGTAGTTGTGGCGCACGGGCTTAGTTGCTCTGCGGCATGTGGGATCTTCCCAGACCAGGGATCAAACCCGTGTCCCCTACATTGGCAGGTGGATTCTTAACCACTGTGCCACCAGGGAATCCCTCCCTGCAACACTTTTTCCTTACTCTTCACCTGGTGGGCTTTGCCTAAAACTTCTAATTCTTAGCCTAAAACTCACCTTCTCATAGACACCTTCCTTCCTGACCATCCTATCGTAGCACCTTGTCTCTGCACTCATTCCAATATTACTGTTACTGTTTGTTTATTGTTCTCAGTACCAGTGAGCCAGGGGCATGGTCTCTTGTCAGGGTTTTGCCACCATGGTGCCAAGCATGTAGCAGATGCTCACAAGAAGCATTGTTGATTGAAAGACTGTATGAATCAATGGGGGAGGGGGATGTTGGGAAAAGGCTAGGGAGAGGAGGGAAGGCCTGGGAAAGAGGCCGGAAGGGAGCAGGGTTGCTGAAGGGTTACAGGAAGGCCTGCAGAGGGATAACAACAGAAATCCTCTTCCTACCTTCAGAGTTAGACTCTTATCTCTCGCTCTCTCTCTCTCTCTCTGAAGACCATCATCCACCTCATTCACTTACTTGATTTTCAGCTGTTCCTGAGAAGTCTCAAATCAGTGGATTTTCATCCCCATTTATAGAGGGAGATTTGATGCACCTGACTCGTAAAACATTTGGTAGTAAACCTGCAGCTCCTTATTCCACAGCATTTCATTCAGACCTGAGTGAAGATCCAAATGAAGAAAAACAAGATCCTTGACCTGGAGACATTTATGTCTTTGGGGAGATAAAACAACTTATGGAGAATATTTTCCTGTAAAGAGGAACACGTGACATGATGTACGCTCCAAAGCAGTTATTACAGTCAAAGGAAAAGTTTGTTTTCTGTATACTTTAAACATTGGCCCTCTCAGTATGTGAACAGTGATCTAAGTTCCAGTCTCAGATTACACGGCCCTAACCGGGGTTTTCCGAATGCATAGGCCTGGCGTGGAGTCTGACCCAGTGCGTTTTCCACAAGGTCGCTGGTGATGCTTATGCTCCTGGTTGGGGGCCACATTGTAAACACCTGTCTCTTGACGCCCACACCAGCCCTGCCAGGGAGGGGGGCCATTCTCGCCCCACTGTACAGACGTGAAGCCTGGAGATGAGGATCAAGGGCCAAGCAGAGGGCAGGAAGGGCTGGGGGCAGAGGTGTCCACCCCCGACACGCCCCCTCTCCTGGGGCCGCCTGGTCACGGGCGCGCGGGTGGGTTGGACCGCGTCTCCGCCCTGGCTCGGCCCTCGCCTTCCACTGCCCTCACACAAAGCCCCTTTCACGGGCTCGGCTTCTACTGGGCCGCCGGCGCTGTTCCGGAGGTTTGGTTAACCCCGTTAAGAAAACAAACAGCTCCTGGGCCTCGGGCGGGCAGAGGGGCGCCGCTGGGCATAGAGACTGAATGCTTTCCCCTCCCCGCGGGTGGGCGGAGGCGGACTGACCTGGAACCCCATTAACCCCGGGCAAGGCTGGGCCTGGACTGCTGGGATGGGGGCTGGAGTTGGAGGTTCTGGTCGCCAGGGCAACCTTTGACAATGCCCGTGCCTCAGCGTCCTTACCTGTACCACGGGGAGTTGTGTGTAGACTAAGTGACATCATGCTTCCAAAGTGTTTGGCATGGGGCCTGGCACACAGGAAATAAACATTAGCTATTCTTATTCGACTGAATTATACGAATTCGCTGTTTTTGCAGGCCAAAACTGTGGGGTTTTGCCAATTACATATGGTCCGTCCAATATATTGTTAATGATTCATCTCTGAAACAACAAAAGCAAATTCTTCTATTCCTTTTTCAGTATCCTGAGGTTGCAAGGTTAGCTTAAAAACAAACAAACAAACAAACATTAGTTACTCCAACTACTAACTCTGTGATCAGGCTTTTCCTGATTTTCTCATTGTGCAACCAAAAACAGGTAAGAGAATGAATTAGAAGCACAGGTTGGTGTAAATCAGCAACCATCCTGTTCATCCTAACAGCCTCAGAGCACTTACTAACTGCTTAATAAGTACATCTTATAAATTTGAAATAATAATAATCAAAATAAAAATTTTTATGTTGTGAATATTGGACTTTGGTACAGACGTCTAAAAAATTAGTTCTGCTGCCACAACATTTTAAATTACTGAGCTAGTCTAAATTCATCATTTTATAGATGAGGAAACTGAGGTGTGAGGAAGGGAGAAGTGGGCTGTGGAAAGGGCTGTGTTAGGAAGGCACCTCTGACAAGCATGTCCTGCCTGAGCCCTGAGAGCAAAGTCTGACCCCCCGTTAGACTGGTGCCCGGCTTCCCAAGGGACAGGTAGGCTCCAGCCAGCAGTGTCAATCCTAGGAGCACCCCCGCCTCTTGCCCAGAAGACAGAGGCAGCTCAGCTGCTTCAGACAACAGGATGCAAGGCCAGAGCAGGGGGAGCTGCAGAGACCACTCCAGCCACCCGGTTTCGAGGCAACAGCTTCCCGGGGAGATTTTTCTGGCGCTACAACTCCTAACATCCTTTAGGGTGGTATGTCAGGGGACCAACCGATTGCCCTTCTGGTGCGCCCGCACCAGGGCTCAAGGAATAAAGACATGCTCAGGTACCCTCAAGTCACAGGACTTAAGCATGGAGGAAGCCGTGGGACTAAGAACTAAGGACAACAGGGAAGTTGAGAGGCCTCCAGGTCTGGAATGGAGATGCACCTCCACCGGCTCTAGCCCTGGATACTGTCTGGGGTTTCGCAGCAAGTCGAGTTTTTACTCTCTGCCATTAATGGTCCCCAGCTACTCACCCAAGCTGTTCTCTGTCTTCCAGCTTCTGCCCCTGCCACACACTGAGCACATCTGGGGAGAGTATCTCACAGGGTGAGAGAAGCTCAAATGCCTACAAGGTCAGGTGGGTAGCTTCTCCTTGACAGGCCTGCTCCATGGATTTGTTCAGGTCTTTAAGAAAACAACTTAGTGGGTTAGTGTCTAGGTCCTCCTTGTCCATCCCCGACTGGATCGTATGGGATATGGGGGTGCAGACAAGCCGAGTCAAGCAGATTGGTGCGACCTTGGGCAAGCTGCTTAAGGTCTCTAAGCTTCAGTCTTTTAATGGAGATAACGACGCCCACCTGGCAGAGCCGTGGTGCTGGATGAGTTTCAAAGCCCTGAGCCTGCTGGCACAGGGTAGGTGTTAAACGCATGGCAGCTCTTGGTTATTAGGTCCCGGGGTGGGAAGGGACTATCGGGGCACTCTGGACGCTGCCCTGCATGTGTTCCTGGCTGCCACATGCCTCATCATCTTTTTCTGGTGAGGCTGCTAATATTCCCAAGGGGACACCTGCTACTGGGCCCCTATGGTCATCATCACTGTCACTCATAATGGAAGAGGAAGCTGAGAGCTCTGAAGCTAGGAGGGGGCAGTCATTTGGAAACAATCGTCACATCCCTTTAGGGAAAGGTCCTATCTCAGTTTGGACAGGGTTTTTCTTTGGGGTTTTTTCTGGACCCAGAGGCTGAGCAGCTGGCTTCCTCTGAGCAGCCTCGGTGGTGGGGCTGTGGGGATTTCTGCCCCAGAGGTCTGGTCATCAGAGCCAGAGGGGCATTTCCACAACAGACAAAGGCAAAGGGGGGAGGCCTTTCTGGGGCAAGCAGTGGAGCAAGTGGCTATCACCTCCCCGCTTGCAGGCCCCACCTGGAACACTGAGCACCAATCCTGCCAACCAGAGCAAAGCCTACTGAACCCCAAATCAGGCCTGATTTCTGGACCTCGTGAAAAACCCCAAGATCTGGGCCCACAGGCTCGTAAAACAGTAATCTCCACAGCTGAAGGGCAGTCACTTCCCCCTGAGGCTGCCTTTGGAAGTGGAGGACGGCACCTAGATGAGTAGGAACACGATCCATGACCTTAAGGAGTTCAGAGCCATGGAGGCTAATGAGATAACACAACAAACACAAGAGAGAAAGACCAGAGGTTTAAGAGGATGACAAAGTGCCATGCCAAGAGCTATAAAGGAGGCAGGGCTCCCACTCCAGTGTGGGCCGGGGGCGGGTGAAGAGTAGATCAAAGAAAGCTTCCCAGAGATGTACATATAAAGTAGGCCTCAAAAGGATGCAGTGGATTGTTTTCCCATAATGAAAATAGCTTTATTTAATGTTTACGATTATAAAAGTAATACACAGAAATTCCAAGCAATATCAAATAGTATAAAAATTTTAAATAATGCGAAATTCCATCCCTAGAGGCAACCATAGTTAACAATTCGATCAACATCCTTCCCATATATATATAATTTTATATAAATGCAGACCATATCATACATGTAATTCTATAACCTACTTTCATTCAAAAATGAGTTTTTCTTGTCAATAAATATAGCTATATATCATCTTCAATGGCTGTATAATATCTAATTACGTACCATAATTCATTTAATCCCTTCCTGCTGTACATTTAGATTGATTTCAAATTTTACAACTGTAAACAATGCTATGATGGGCCTCTTTGCACAGTCTTCTTCATGGACTTGGTTTCTAGAGGTGTCTATGGGAATCCCCAGTGAATGTTCTGACACATTAACCAATGCCCTCATCTCTATTTATTCACACTCTTATCCACAATACTGAAGGCTGGCTGTTTCAGACAGGTGTAATGCTGAGATTGAAGGGAGGGATGGGGGCTGAGATAGGGTGCTTCAGGAACAAAGCCCAGTATTAATAAAGGCTTCTTAGGCCACACAGAGTGAGGAAGGAAGGGGCATATGTGGAATCCGTTTCCATGAGGTATGCGCACCGCTGTGAAGGACTAGGAGATAAACAGGAAAAGGCGAGCTGGGGTCCTCTCACAGAAGGCTGTGAAGGCCAGGTGGCAGAGCCCACAGCTGGAGATCACTCAACAGTTACCTACTGATATCTGGCACCTATTTTAAGCCCAGATCTTTTCAGGGGCCATGGGGTGATAAACATGTTCCACTTTGGAGAGTTTATTGTCTAATTTTTTTTATGCCTTAAATTGCTTTTTGTGCTTCAGTCACCTGCCTCCTCTCAACCTATCCCTTGTAGCAGTTGAGCTCCTATTGATACTCTAAGGCCCAAATCAAATATTACAGAATTTTTATTGTTTGGCAGAGAGAGCCAACATTAAACCACACAAGTGGTATCACAAGACATTGGCAGATGTCACACCAACCCCGGGGCCAGAAGACAGGGATAAGCTGTTCTAGTGCATTTCTAACTCTGAGCTCAGGCCTGCCTCTTCCCCAATGTGGAGCTGAGAATCTTAGCCAGTGACTCTGAAGACCGGGTGTCCGGTTCAGTCATGTGGCAACTGCAGCAAAGGTGTGTCCTTCCTTGCTGCAGGAGGGATCACCATTCTCTTCCCCTTCCCCTCCTCTCAACCCCCAGGCTGCTTGAACTGGTGGGGAAAATCCCACCGCCTTAGGGCCTGCTGTCCCTCAGAATCCATGGTCTTCAATCCCATGTGGGCCCTAAGCACGTTCAGCAAAGGACACTCCTTCCATCACCATGTTCCCTCCTCAACCAGTTCCTGACCCCATCTTTAGATTTCCATTATCTTCTCATGCTTTTAAAAATTTGAGCTGCACAGGCATTCTTTATTTTCTTTAGCGTTCTCAGCTACAGGTGCATTCACAATGAAAAGCATCTGGAAAGAACTTAATGTTACAAATATCTCTACGTGTGACACTTCCGATCATTTCTACTTCTTGCGTTTGTTCTGTCACTGACTACTCATCCTCGCTGGGGTCTCTCCAGCTCTAAACCCTCACCTTCAGGACTCCAGAGCCCAGAGATTCATGGGGGAAATAACCCAAGGGGAAGGGGAAGCAGGAGAAGTAAGACTCATCTCCATACCTCTTCTCTAAACCACTTGACTCAAAATAGGTAAACTAGATATTCCTATCTGAGAACATTTTAATTCTTCCCCAGCCACACCCAGCAGCGAGGCTCCCTGCTCTGTGCATTTTTGCATTTACTCCCAGACAGGGCTGATGGCTATTCCCTTTATCTCCTCTGAATTTTATTAACATGCTAGGTCTGACCCACCTTTAAATAAATCAAAGCCAGCTTTCACTCTGGATCTCCCGCATCTCTCAGCACAGTCCTCCCTTCCCATTTAGAGGAGCCTCTGACACGGTCAGCACTTGCTGTGCCCTCTGCTTTCCTGCCCATCTGCTCCAAACCCATTTGGCCTCCTGTATTACCTATGTCATGAAAGGCTTCACCGTCTACCCTGAAATCCAAGCCAGAAGCTGGCGGCTCAAGCCAGCCACCATGCTCTCCCTTGGGCCTCTCATCAGATCGGTGGCCAGACCACAGTGGCTCTTCGCCAGGTCCTCCACCTCTCTCTGAGCTCCAGCACCATCACTATGGCCCTCCTCGGCACTCTGGCAGGCTCTCCTTGCCTCCAGTCTCATACCTTCTGATATGTCTACATCACAAATGTGACCATGTTATCTCCTGCTTAGGTCCCTCCAGGAGCTCCCCACATTTGCAGGATAATGTTCAAAGTGCCCCACAGGTCACAGGCACTGTGTGATCCGGCTCTTGCTCGTCACTCTCCATGGGCCATCCACTAACTTAACTCTGCCCACATCGAGCCGCTTGCATTTCCCTACATGTGCCCACCTCCCACTACACGACACAGGGAGGCAGAATGGTCCCAGCAGAAGAAGCAAACACCTCTTCACCTTTAAGACAGCTCAAACATCCCCTTCTCCAGTTTCTTTCTCCTGAGTCCCCAGGTGTAATGACTCCATCTTCGTGGCACTATCCCCCCCATACAGCCCAGTACACTTAACCTGCTATTGACCTTCTTAATTTCCATGTCCGCAAGCTCTGCACAGAAATGCACAGGCCCCAAAGACAGCTGGCCCTATCAGCCTCGAGATAGGAGGCCGAGGAGGAAGTTCTGAAACCAGAAGGGAGCCCATCCCAAGGAAATAATAAAAACAGACTTACATCAGGATGATCACTGGATGGAACATAACAAAGCAAGGAGAAAGTTTTAAAATTTAGTCTGGAGAAAAGAGTTACAAATATGGAAAGGGAGAAGATAAGAGTAAACTTTATGGAGCTAGACTGAAAATATCAGTGTGGATTCATGATTTTTAATATCTAATTCTTTATATCATCTATCTCCATCTCTCTCAATATTTCCATATATTTTTATCTGTAGCTATTTCCTTGCTCTGTCTGCCAAGAGCCTAGAAGCAATGACATCCCCAGTAGCAATGGGCACACTCAGCACCCAGCTCTAGGTTTCTAAATATCATTCTCCATTAAAAGGAATCATGATTCCCTGGAGAAATGGCTGATTCCAGGGCTGGGGCAGGGAAGATACAAGATAAGCCTGAAGCATCTTGTTAAGCCAGAAAGTAAGAAAGTGTTAAAAAAAAAAAAAAAAAATGAAGGGGATATATTAAAAAGACACAAGAGCCGGATAGAAATCTGGGACAGTTTGAGAATCAAAACAAATTAAAGCAATGGCTTGCAACTTTGAGTAAATAGGATTCCATTGATCCGTACTTATAAACAAGTAGATTAATAAATAGGGAGGAAAAATGCTGTTCTTTAGAAGTAGAATGCCAAACAATAAATGTAGAAGAAACTATGGAGTGAGAAAATCACACTGGATGAGGAATAAAATATTTACATGGTATCAAAGTATCTCCCCACAAATAACTTATTACAAAAGGGAAAAGAGTAAATTTAAAAAGGGAAACCTGGCAGACATCAGCTTAACCAAGAGATCAGAGTTAATGTTAGCATTAATGGGACCAACTACCATCACATGCCAACGTAAGATGCACTGAGGACATGTCACTTCTGTGGTGTTCTTGCCCAACATACAAAACCTAATCTAGTCATGTGGAACCATGAGACCAATCCAAGTTGAGGAACATTCTACAAAATACCTGACTGTATTCTTCAAAAATGCCAAGGTAATAAAAGGCAAGGAAAGGCTCAAGAAGTCTGGATTAAAAGAGACACATGTAATCATGTGTCACAACTAAATGTAACACATGATCCTGCGCCAGGAATCACTATGAAGGACATTACTGGGACAGCTGACACAATTTAAATAGAGAGCACGTGTTAGATTAACAGTATTATTATTATTATTTTTTTCCGGTGTGTGGGCCTCTCACTGTTGTGGCCTCTCCCGTTGCGGAGCACAGGCTCCGGACGCACAGGCTCAGTGGCCATGGCTCATGGGCCCAGCCGCTCTGCGGCATGTGGGATCTTCCCAGATCAGGGCACGAACCCGTGTCCCCTGCATCGGCAGGCGGACTCTCAACCACTGCGCCACCAGGGAAGCCCAGATTAACAGTATTTTATCAGTGTTATACTTCCTGTTTTTGATAAGTGGTTATGGTTATAAATTATGAGAGGATGTCCTTATTCTTAAGGAAAGGCATACTGAAGTTTTGGGGTAAAGGGGTACAATGCCTGCAACTTACTCTCAAATGATTCAGAAAATACAACATGTAAATACAGATAAAGCAAATCATAAGTCATAAAGCAAATGGGATAAAAATGTAAACACTTGGTAAATGTGGGTAAAGGATATATGGGAGTTCTTTGTGATATTCCTGTAACTTTTCTGTAAGTTTAAAATCATATTAAAATTTTAAAAGTTACCAAACAAACCAGGAATCCAACAGCAAGGGATGAGTCAGAATTATGGTACAGTCACTCTATGGAAGCCTTAAAATTACACAGCCTTACAAATAAAGTCTGTGAAGATAGATAACAAAATAGAAGAAATGCTTATAACTTATACAGTGTTGAATGATAAAAGCAGGATACAAAATATTTTATGTGTATATTATTACAACTAAGCAGAGCAAGCATATAAGACTGGAAGGATAAAATCAAAGGTGGTAATAAGGATATTAGGGGAAGCTGATTCACTGTTATACAGCAGAAACTGACACACCATTGTAAAGCAATTATACTCCAATAAAGATGTTAAAAAAAAAAAAAAAGGATATTAGCGGGGAGGGAGAGATTGAGTGACTTTTTCTAAAAAAATAAAAATAAAAAAATCCACATATTGAAAAAGTACTTGCCGGCACTGGCACTCCCCGTCAGGCTGGTGGACTGGAGATCAGCGCTGCTTGCTGTTTACTGCCGGTTCCTGCCTCACGCTGCCCTCCCCAAAGGTTGACATTGCCCCCACAAGAACTGACAGAGCCGGGCATCTCTGCAGCTGGTAGGGCTGGGAGTGGGGAGGTTCCTGCGTGCAGGCAGCCTGCCAGCCTGTCCCACAGAGCAGCTTCACAGTGTGCTCTGACCAGCAAGCTTAGCGGCTGCGGACAGCTGAGGGGAAGCCCGGCACGGGTGCATCCAAGACTGGGCCTCCCTGGCCAGGCCAGCACAGAGACCCCTTTGAACGCCCTCGGCTTGTGCTGACCACACTCGGGCCTCTTGCCGGCATGCTCCCCCCTGGGCACAGATAGTGAAGCTTCTTGGAACTCAGAAGGTTTAGGAATTCTGGGATGACTTTATTTAGAGCCAGAGTGCCTGGTTCTGTTGTCAGTGGGATAAAGTGCTAAGTCCTTATCAGTCCTTTACATTTTTAACATGGACCAGTCTACTGAGGACATGCTTTGATGGGCAGCAAAAAGATGTTCAGAACGCAAGGCTTTGCGATCAGAAAGCAAGACTCTCAGAGAACCCTGGGCAGCTGAGGGAAACAGGGCAGGAATAAAAGTGAAAGCTGGCCTCCTCTGCAGGAGAATTGCTTTTGTCCCTCTTATTATAAGAGATGTGTTTAAAACTCCTTCCCTAAAGAAGTAGGAATAAGAGTTAAATAGATTAAGAGACCCTCAGAACAGGTAGCTGAGGTAGACAGAGAAAAGGAAATTCCAGATCCATAGGGAAGCAGGAGCAGAAGCTTGTGAACTCCTGTGGAGAGGAAGTAACTATACCTGGCTATACCTGGGCATTTCTTGGTTAGGAGTATTCCAGACCTGCTTCCCAACTGCTCCCCAGCCTAAAGCAAAAAGCACCACCATTCTGAGTCATGTGACCCGATTTTAAAGTATTTTATTACATAATCTTTTCATGGCACCATCAGGAGTAACAGAAAATGTTATTCCCAGTTCCTAACCACATCCTGAAAAATATACATTTGTATTTATATATTTATATCAATACTCCACCCCTATCCCATAATTCCACCATCTAGTATAGGTTTTTTGCTTAAAGCAAGAAACTATTCTCTCAGGTAAGAAAATATATATGGAAGCTAAATGTAGGACTGGTTAGAGTGACTGGGGACAGCTTGGCCATGGGGGCAGGGAGGAAGGGGTGAAGTCCAGGCTAGGCAGGATGCATCACTGGGGTCCAGCAGAGGTGGAGGAGGACAGTGTATAAAAAGGCAGCGTCAGGCAGGTGGACTCTGGTGTCCTTGGTCCATTAGGAGATGGCCTTTGCCTCAGGAAGGAAGGCTTCCCAGTACTTTGCCAGCTGCAAAGAAGTGGGGTCAGTAAGCAAGTGTCCCCATGTAGTGGCAGAGCCTGAGCCTGGAAGGGGAACAGGCACAGTGCCAGGGCACTCTCCCAAGGGCCTCAGCCACCCACAGGGAGGCCTGGGCTAAGGCCAAGCTGAGGAAATGGCTTCGCTGACAGTGGACCTTGGAACAGATTGGCCAGCCAGCCACACTGCCCTTACCTCTCTAGACTGAGGGAAGCATCAAGTGCAAGGGCAATATCTGAAGACAGTCCTGGTTCTACCCTGGAGGAAGTACCCCCATGGGGGCCACAGCTTGGCTCAGCTCAGTCAGCTCCTCACAGGCAGCCACTGTTTCACATACTGATTGGGGCCTCAGCCTCAAGAGGGTTAGGTGGTATCACGGGGTTATAGGGAGAGGAGAGCTGGGGTTTGTTCTTAAAAACTAACTCATTATAGGATTAGGGCAATCCTGCTTAGGAAGAGACCCTACTGGATGCGCCACGTTAGAGAACCAGGACCTACTTTCAAGTATTGATTAAGCAGGGCCCAGCCCCTCTGAAGCAGGGCCAGATCATCCTGTCACCAAAGCCATAAGTAGGCAGCTGGCCTTCAGAGCAAGCAAGAGAGGATGAAAGCCATGCATAAGTTACATACCTGCTGCTGTGAATACAGGAGTGTCTCAAGGTACTTGATCACGTGGTTTTTGAAGTCCTTGGATTTCTCTTTCTAAAGGAGACAGGATTCTACACTGACCATCCAGACAGTTGCTCCTTCCCCTCTTGATAGGGTGCTGATGTTTTTTGCTGACCAAGGCTGAGCACAGCCTCATAAAGTAGAGGCAGCAGCTGGATTGGCTATAATTTCCAGCCAAATAGCCTCTTGCAAGGTTTTCTTGAATGGTGGCAGGGTGGGGAAGGGGAGTAGAGGGTTTATGACAGCTGCAAGCTTTGTTCTGTGCTCTGGTCCAGCAACAAGTGTAGGACAGCCACTTTGCCTCAGGAACAAACACACGAACATGAACACACACACACACACACACACACACACACACACACACACACACACACAGGCGGCCACGCCTGTTCACAACAGCTGCCAAGTCACTGGCACCGCCATCTGTCTCCCTACTCAATAGAGACTTGGACAAAACCAACAATGTTACTAAAGCAGGCACTGCACACTTGTGAGAAGTAGGATCTTCTATCTCACCTCAAACCGTATCACTTCTTTTCGGACCACAGTTGAAATCCTTTCAAAGTCCCTTTCATACTGAGTCACCCGAGACTCCCACTGGGAAGAAAAGGAAAGAAAGGATCACTTAATATATTATGGTATTAAGTCTTTACCTTTGAATAGAAATTCTGTATCTGAGACCTCAATTGGCATTTGTCTGTCCCTCTGGGTAAGACTAGATATGGAGATTCAGCACGTAAGCCAGAGTCCAGTAGAAGGCCATCTTTCAGGCTGGCTGGGAAAGAGATGCCGCGTGCCTCAGGCCAAGCCTGGTTCCTAAGAAAGCTCTGGTACCCCAGAGGCTCTGGTTTAGGTATTCGCCAGCAAAGCTGGGAGCCCCACAGAAATGAATTTAGTTCTCACCGGGGGGGCACATCTGAATCATCTTGGAGCTTTTCAAAGACCCAGCCAGGACTGCTCCTGCAGAGATTCTAATTTGGCAAGTTTGAGTGGAACAGGAAAGGAGAAGGAGGGCCAGGTCTCATGGCAAGCCTGGATCATTCTCAGAGGCCTCCCCAGCAGCTGTCCTTTAGACTCAATCAGTTCTCTTGCCTGCTGTGGGGTTCTAAGCATCTGGGTGGGATGGGACCCAGGCTCATTCAAGAGCCAGCAGAACACCCCTGCTGGGCTGCCTCGGGGGCCTCACCTCTACGATCTCATCCTTGGCCTGTTGCAGCTTGTCAGGCTTGTTGGCCCACAGCAGCCGAGCCTCAGCCTCCCGCTTCTTCTGCAGTGTGGCTTGAGCATCCTGCCAGCGCTGCCACATCTTCATGCGCTGGTCAAAGGCGGCCTGTGAAGGTGGAGGTTGGGGAAGAGCACAACCAGCCCTTCAGGAGCTCTGCTGGCTCTGCCTTGGGGGGCTCTCCCAGCAGCTGTGCTAGGGAAGGACCGAGCAAGAGCGGGTTCTGCAGCCACGTGTTAGTGCCCAGCTGGAAGTTTAACATCCAAAAGCACAAGCTTGGGTAAGACTCCTCTCCAAGGATCCAGTGGGCCAGCGCCATGCTGCTTCATGCTACTCCCAAGGCTGGAGGGCTGGGAGCACAGTAGGTGGCCTGATGCTG
This sequence comes from Aethalodelphis obliquidens, assembly GCF_003676395.1. Classification (NCBI taxonomy): domain Eukaryota; kingdom Metazoa; phylum Chordata; class Mammalia; order Artiodactyla; family Delphinidae; genus Aethalodelphis; species Aethalodelphis obliquidens. The sequence continues at coordinate 11,133,378 of NW_020837970.1, read as the reverse complement.
GTGCCCAGTCCTATGGCTTTGGAACTGCCTCTCTCAGATCAGTCAGTTCATGAGTCTACACACTTTCCCTGAGTGTCTGCCATGTGCCAGGAGCTAAGAATACAATGGGGAATGAAACACATGGGCCTGCTTTCATGGAGCTTGTAATCTAACAGGAAAGGCTGACACTGTACTACTAATTGCCAATAAGTAATTATAAGTATGCAGAGTACAGAGAAAACAAGCACAGTACTGTAATAAAACTGGGGATCTAGCTTAGCCTGGGAGATACATCAGGGAAGGTCAACCTAAGGAAGCAAACTTTAAACTGATACCCGAACAATATACAGGGTGAGCTTAACAGATCTTTAAATATACACTTAAACCTACCACAGGGACACACTGCTTTCATCTCATCCATACATTCAACTGTTCTAGGCTATCAAGGCCCCCAAGAAGCTCTCCAAAGTCCACCTGCTGGTTTTCCATGTTTCTAGCTCCTTGACCACAATCAGCGTTTCCAGAGGATAGCTGTTTGGCCTAACAAAACCATCCTGCACCACCACTGGCTTTGTAGGCTTCAAGAGGCCTGGATGAAAGACCTGCGTCTGGGGCAGCCTCCCAGCCCTGCTCCTCTTGCTCCCCTTCCCTACAAGAGCTCCCTGGATGTTTTCTAGGCCTCCTTAGTGCAGGCCTTTGCCGAGACTTGAGCCTTAGGGAGTGAAATGACACCAAAGTTACCTTCCCCCGCATTGTCACTGCTGCTCACCTCAATTTCTAAACAGCTGAATGTCAAAGGATTAGGTAAAGGGTGACCTCAAATCCAACCTAACCCCCTGGGCTAACTGTGGTACAGCTGCAGGTTCAGCAGAAAAGAAACATCTGTTCATCTCTCCAACCCCACAGCTAGCTCATGATTACGAGGAGGGCAGGTGAGGGGTCTCTGAAAAAAGACCAGCTTGCAGTTCTGTGCTCTAAGGCGAGCTGCCCCAGCTAGGCCTCCCTCACCCCTGTCCATACTGGCTCACCTGGCTTGAAGGTCATATCCAAGTGCCGAGTTCTCCAGAGACCCCAAACAATACTGCTCTCTGAAAGCTTCTCCAGAGAGAACCCTTCCCTGGGACGGCTCTCCAGTCTAAGTAGTCTGACCAGTTCCAAAAACTCCCAAGCAGGTTATTTTTTCAGCCTCTTATCACTCTGGAGTTAGCAGCAAAGCAAACAGCAAGGGGAGAGGACAATGAGCAACCTCACAGGCTATATTAAGCACCTCTACCACGGAGGAAATGAGAGTCCTGGGTGCAGCTTGGCTCTTGACAATACAGGAGCTCTCTGGCAAGGGCGAGGTTGGGGACAGGGAGTGGAGGTGGCTCTGCTCCAACTCAGAGGCTCATACATTCTGGTCCCAACCTGGGTCGGGCAGACACAGGCCCTTTTAGGGCAGGCGCCAGGCTCCCTCTTGGCTCTTTCCTCTGTCTCAGGGAGGCCATGTGAGAGCTAATATCACTGCCCGGTGAAGCTTCCTTGGCCACTCTGAAAGGTCAGGGGAAACCAGAGTGCCCTGGTCACCAGAAGAGAAGGTGAGGTGCTCGACCTGAGGGGCAGGCTGCAGTGTTTCTACCGGTGCGGTCAGCAAAGCTCACAGAGGGCTCTGGTGACAAGCTCTCTTGCCCCCTGGCCACACTCCTCCATGCAGCCAGTGCCAAGCCAGTTCTGTTTAGTTACCTGACTGCCCACATTGGAGGGACAAGTGGAAGCCAGCAAGAGCTCTTACCAGGGCAAAGCCGCCGCTTACTGTTAAGGAGGCAAACACCAAAGGACTGAGGAAGTCACTGCTCCAGGGGGACAAGACCGCAGGTCTGTAATAAACCTTGCTTGAAGAAAGGAGCATAGAGGATACTGTCCAGCTTCAACAATAAGGAGGGCCCTACTTGGAAATTCAAGAGTGGTCTTTTCTCCAAATTCATTTAAAAAGCTGGCTGTGGCCTCAGTGTGGCTCAGTGATAACTAAAGGTTTAATGGACTTTTGGTTTACGAGACACCTTCTCTTTTGAGAGCAGAAAAAATTATTTCGAGCTATAATGGATGAAACCATCTTGGGAACGGGCAGAGCAAAGGAAAAGACAAATTAAATCAAGTGGAGGAGAAAGAGGAAAGGAATGAGACGCTTACGCGGACTATGGCCAGGAGGCGAATATAGTCACTCAGGAGCTCAGCAAGGAGGAAGAAGTCATTGTTGGCCTGTTCCTGGTGGAGCTGCTCGATCTTTTCTTCCACCTCAGCCAGCTGGGAGAGTGCCCGTGACAATGCTGTGTTGTCCTCAGAGCTCCCGAGCATGGCGAGACTCTTTGCAAACTGGGATGTGTTCAGCGCTAGCTCTGGAAGGAGGAAGATAGCAGAGGCCTCTGATCTCCCAAGAAAAAGGGACAAGTCGGCTGGCACTGCAATGGGTGCCTTAGCAATGCTGGCCCCCGCATGTCTGGCAACTGTGGGCTCTGTAACCTAGTCACTTACACCACAGCTAACTGTATTCAGAAAGTGAGGGCAATGCAGCTCGGTCACTTGAGCAGGGAGAGGTAACTGCTGATCTTAGTTTCCCTAGGTTAGGCTTACTTGGAAGAAGCAGCTCCAATATTCCTGGAGAACCAGGGGCCAGTTAATAAAAACAGGCCAATGGCATGATTCTGATTTTTACGTTAGAGCTTGTGGTAAGCAGCCTTCTGCAAGAGTGAGTGTATGCACACTGCATAGTTTTGCATGCGGCAGAGCAGGACAACTTTGTTGTATTTTAAGCTTTGGTTCACTCTCCCCGCCCCCCCTCCCCATCTCTTTAAAAACGTAAAAACCATTCCCAACCCAGAGCAATAGGCCCATGGCCAGATACAGCCCATGGGCTGGGTCATATTGTGCCAACCCTTACATTGCCCTCATTCTAATGGTTTTCTGCCTGTTTAGAGTTCTGATTATCAGCATGTTTAAGGCAGAAAAGGAAAGCATTCAAACTTGGCAAATTTCACTAGCTCTTAAGTAAATCTCACCAAAGAAAGGTGAAGAAGGGTTAAGAGACATATATGGTTTCCCGCATTTACATATTGCTCATTGGACCATGTAGCTAAGGCATGTAACATCATTTTGGATATAAGCCACCAACTCAAATGCCACCAACAGAAGCCTACATCCCAGGTCAAGCTGTAACTGGGATGGCTTCCCTGTACCTCTCCCAGGTAAAGAGTACAATGTCCTCAGTGGTGGAGTCATGTTTCTTGCCAGGAGATGCAGGGCATATCTTTACGATAAGAACATCAAGGACCAGGTGGGCTGAGAATTTCAACTTGAATGGCTGAGAGGCTTGGGAACAGCATACCCTCCCATCTCCAGCTCACTGGAGACATCAGTTTCCCCCAGTTCCAAGTGCATTTTGGAGGTTTGTTACCTTTCCTGTGGTTGACTAGAGTTTCTACAACGGCATGCAGTTTCCGTAAGCGCTGTTCCTCACACTCTACCTCCTGGAGCTTCTCCTCAAACCACTGAAACACACAGGCCCAGAGCTTTAAAGGAGGCTACTCATACAGGTGTAGAGCAGTCTTTCCTTAGCAGTTTTTTTGTTTGTTTGTTTTTTAAAGGGACTGAATTATCATAAAAAGAAAGTCTCTAATCTCAGAAATTTCAGGACTCCTCAAGGCTTCTGACCCATAAGCCTGAGGGGGTAGGGAAAGCTGAGAGGCACAGGGCTACTCACAATGTCTGATTCATTCATCTTGATGGTCATTTTGCTGACTGCATCTGTGGCTTTGTTGAACATCTTGAGGAGACCAGCACCACTGAATGTCTGGGTACCCACGGCACGTGGCAGCTACAAGACCAAGAAGGCAGGGTGGCAAGTTATCTGCTGCCCCTATTTTAGGTTCAGAAGAATTAGTATCCATCAGATGGCATGCCCAAAACTTGCCAAACAAATTATTTGAACTGTAGCTTGTTATTTTCAAAGGCAGTTAGACAAATCCATAACTAGCATGTAAAGAGAAAAAAAAAAAATCAAAGGACCACATTAAATAGAATCAGCAAAATTTTCAGCTTCTGATATTGTGTGCAGAAAGAAAGCAGAGTGTGTTACGTGGCCAGGTGACCTCACGTTGAGATAGTCTGCCCACCTAGGCATGAACTTCTTAAATACCAAACACGCTTTTGTTAAAAGTCAGAAGTTCTTTTGGATGCATACTCTGCACACAGCTAGACTTAAAATCTTGAGACACTTTGAAGTCGTGCTGCAATTCCATTTGGATTTTCCTCAGTGAACAAAGGTCCAAGGACAAGAACATAATTTATTCAGATTGAGGCTACTTTTAGGGACAATCTAGTTAAGTCAAGCATTCCGAATACTTAGAAACAATTTGACTAGTTCAGTCTTCCCACTCCTTTCCGAAGGCATGAAAGGGATGCTGAAGAATCCATAGTGTATATAGTATACCACGCTGAACAATTAGATTTTAGTGCCCAGGACTCTTGAGGCACTGGTTCTCAACTCAGGGCCATTTTGCCCGCTAGGGGACATTTGGCCATGTCTGGGGATAATTTTGCTTATTAAAACTGGAGGCAGGGGGGACTTCCCTGGCAGCGCAGTGGTTAAGAATCCACCTGCCAATGCAGGGGACACAGGTTCGATTCCTGGTCCGGGAAGACCCCAGATGCCGTGGAGCAACTGGGCCTGTGCACCACAACTACTGAGCCTGCGCTCTAGAGCCCGCGCACCACAACTACTGAGCCCGCGTGCCTAGAGCCTGTGCTCTGCAACAAGAGAAGCCACCACAATGAGAAGTCCAGGCACCACAACGAAGAGTAGTCCCCACTCGCTGCAACTGGAAAAAGCCAGCATGCAACAATGAAGACCCAACGCAGCCAAAAATAAATAAATAAATAAATTTATAAAAAAATAATAATAAAACTGGGGACAGGGAGGTGGGGGAGGGTACTGGCATCTAGTGGATGAGGCCAGGGATGATGCTAACCCTACAAAGCACAGGACAGCCTCCACAACAAAGGATGATCCAGCCCAAATGTCAGCAGTGCCATTGGAGAGAAACCCTGCTCTAGGGGTACCAAGCAGGGCGTGAAAATGAAAAGTGGATTTAGGGATCCCAGAGGAGAAAAAAGATTTAGAGCATTAGACAGAGAATTTTTAATTTAAAAAGTTCATTTTGGGGGCTTCCCCGCTGGTGCAGTGGTTGAGAGTCCGCCTGCCGATGCAGGGGGCGTGGGTTCATGCCCCGGTCCGGGAGGGTCCCACGTGCCACGGACCGGCTGGGCCCATGAGCCGTGGCCGCTGAGCCTGCGCATCTGGAGCCTGTGCTCCGCAGGGGGAGAGACCACAGCGGCGAGAGGCCCGCGTACCGCAAAAAAAAAAAAAGAGTTCATTTTGGGGGGGAAAATAACCCATATACTTAGTACCATTTTCTTAATCAGAGTAATACATAGGATATGCAAATTAAAGAAAAATGTAAAAATAAAAACAAAATGAAAAAAATAAAATACAATAATCCTACCCTGTCACTTATTTTCTTCTACTTTTCTTTCCTATGAGATATAACATTGTTTTATTCCAGTGTTTCTTTTGATCCTTAATGACTAACATAACATATTTCTTCAGCTGTATTTATATATTGTTTCATGTTTCACTTTTTATAATTCTTTTTTTAAACTGAAGTATAGTTGATTTACAGTATTGTGTTAGTTTCAGGTGTACAGCAAAGTGATTCAGTTGTAATTTTTTTTCAGATTCTTTTCCATGATAGGTTATTACAAGATACTGAATATAGTTCCCTGTGTTATACAGTAAATCCTTGTTGTTTATATATTTTATATATAGTAGTGCATATCTGTTAATCTCATACACGTAATTTATCCCTCTCCCTCATAATTCTTTAAATGTATGCTTCCAATGAATTTCTGTATATTCTCTGTTTATGATGAGAATTAAGTATTTGTTGTATTGATATATTTCACCTAATTCTCCAATTATTAGCAACTGAGCTGTCTCTAGCTTTTCACAATCATGAATAGCCTGAGCATAGCCTGTTAAAAAAGACTGTCCACTTGAATCAACACTTTTGCTATATGCTGGCAGTTCTGTGCTCTGTGGTAACTGGTTTTGAACTAAAAACCCCTCAGCTCCTGGCACAAAATAAGCATTCAATTTGAGCCAAGTAGTAACCTATGAAAGACATTCCAAGGACTTGCCCAACAGATCACTGTGTTGATCTAATAAGACAAAGACAAAACTAGGTTGCAGTCTGACCTCTACAACCAGTTACTTTTATTTATTTATTTATTTATTTATTTGCGGTACGCAGGCCTCTCACTGTTGTGGCCTTTCCCGTTGCGGAGCACAGGCTCCGGACGCGCAGGCTCAGCGGCCATGGCTCACGGGCCCAGCCGCTCCGCGGCACGTGAGATCTTCCCGGACCGGGGCACGAACCCGTGTCCCCTGCATCTGCAGGCGGACTCTCAACCACTGTGCCACCAGGGAAGCCCTACAACCAGTTACTTTTGACTGCAGGCAGAGCTTCTTTTATTTCAGAGGCTGAAGAATACTTGTCACTTTTGGGTGCTTACGAACTAGGATGTAGTCTGAGACTAGGCTATACACGGGTGCTCAAATATTTGTTGAATGAACTAGTTTCATTTCACAGGGGCAGATATGAATTGTTAAATTCAGTTTGTACAATACTAACCTCTTCTTTTTCCAAGAACTCCCTGACATCAGGGTCCTGTAACATGGTAGGATGATTCACAATCCTCTGAAGGTACCTACAGGGTAAGGAGTTATCTGGTTAGCTGACCTGGCCTCACAAGGTTTGGAGTATCATACAGTGCTGGCAGGGGTACAATGTCTCTCATTACTTTAAAATGTCCTCAGATAAGGCACTTAAGTACAAGCACATTCAAGTTCATATTCTTCACATTTCCAAAAAGGGAAGAAAAATAACTGCTCAGAAAGTGACCTCAGAGCCATTCATGTTTGACTGTTGAAGAAGGAGAATTTGATTGCTCACTCAAGGTGGGGAAAGAAGATGTTCTGTTCCTGAGGTGGGAAGGAAAGAGACTTAGGAAAGGTTAGAGATAATATGGAGGTGGGAATCTTTAATTCACTCAAGTTTCACCACTACTAACTCCAGCAAATATCTCATCGTAATTAAGTCTCAGTTTCTGCTTCTCATTTGTTCTCATGGTATTCAAGAAAATAGTTTTAGGGTACTTACCTTTCTAGAGCAGCCCTCCGTTTTTCAAGAAATTCTGCAGAAGAAGAGTCTTCCTTCCCAACTTTTACTTTTGTCATTCCTGGAAAAGAATTTAAAAAGCAAAAAAAAAACAAAAAACAAAAAACCCATATATCATCATGAAAAGCATAAGGCTATAAAAAAAAAGCCCACAGGAGGAAGGCAATGAGGACAGCTCTACAAAATACAACCAAAGTCCACATCTATGTCACGAGCAGGCATGAACAAAAGGTTCTTTTCATGACAGTCAATTTTTAAACTAGTCTTAAAGTGTTGAAGGTTCTACGTTCTGGGATTTCCAGAGCATATGTTTTCTAAAAGGGGGCCATGGGGCTCTGAATAAAGATTAACAGACATCAGTTGATTGTAATGGGAAGATTCCTTGCCCCATCTCCTTCCCCTCATTCAGTTAGTACATTACAATCTGGAAGGAACAGCAATCATTGAAGACTCCAGCATACCAATACAAACACACACACACACACACACACAACTGTAGAAGCTAAAACCAGAGCCTCCTATTGCACTCAAAGAAAGAGACCATGTCAAAACATACTATTTCTCTAGACCACGTGTAATTTATAGGAAAATGCTGGAAATAATTTTTTTAATTAATTAATTAATTAATTTTTGGCTGCGTTGGGTCTTTGTTGCTGCGCGCAGGCTTTCTCTAGTTGTGGCGAGCGGGGGCTACCCTTCGTTGCAGTGCATGGGCTTCTCATTGCGGTGGTTTCTCTTGTTGCCAAGCACGGGCTCTAGGGCTTTAGTATTGTGGCTCGCGGGCTCTAGAGCACAGGCTCAGTAGTTGTGGCACACAGGCTTAGCTGCTCTGCGGCATGTGGGATCTTCCCAGACCAGGGATCGAACCAGCGTCCCCTGCATTAGCAGGCGGATTTTTAACCACTGTGCCACCAGGGACGTCCCGGAAATACTTCTTTTCTAACTGCAAGAGTCTACACTGCTATTAAAAGTAGTCTCATATACTAAGTAGAAAGTATATGGCAGAAAGAATGCAAAGGAAAGAATCTAAGCAGAATTAAAGACCACAGGCTTACCTATTAGGCTCTTCTCCGGGGGAGGAGGGACGATAAAGCCATTCTGGGAGTGTTTCTCTGAAAGCTTCTCATAAAGACCCAGAAAGTCACTAAATCTTCTTTTCACTGCAAACTGTTTACTTCTGAACATTGGTAAGCTCGTCTTGGGGAAAGAAAAAATACAAGGCGATCTCATTTTAAATAGGGGATGAATGAGTATCTTAAAAGTCATCCAGCTGACATCAAGGGAATCTTTTTCCCAGATCCCTGTCATTTAGCCACTTGGTAAATAACTTTCTCTGAGATTCTTACTCTTGTTTGTTTGTTTGTTTGTTTTCTGAGCTATAATCCCCTCTGGCTGTCTAGGAATCTATAGAGCCCTTCTCAGAATAATGATTTTAAGTGCATAAAATATACATTAGATTACAAAGGCAACTAATTAAATTCAAATGTGGTTTTATTTGCAGGTTAAGAGCTCTTGCTCTAAGGAAAGAGATGTTGCAATCTAGTTTAAAGCTAGAATTCTATGGTCATCTATTAACCCATTCATCCTGCACTGACTTATTAAGGGTATTAGCTGCTGGAATTAAAGCAGCCAAACGGAAGAAAAGACAGAGTAAACGATGCCCCTAAGGGGGAGGATCAGACGAAATGTCTACACTGTAGACACTTTAACCTTTAAAGTGTCACAGGATCTAGAACACAGGGGCAGGTCAACAAGTAGTAGAGAGATAATATAAAGAAAACTTCTAGTAAAAAAGACTAGGCCTATGTCATATTGAGAGATCATTTAATACTCACCAGACAGGCAAAATTTAAGGAGGTGGGGCCTTGCCAACTGCTGGCAGAGAAGTGTGTCAATGGGAACTTTTACATACTGCTGATGGAAGTATAAACTGGTACAAGGACTTTAAAAAGCAGTTTGTATTCCTTTTCTTCAACATTTGCACTACCTATGACCCAGGGAAACTATTCCTGAGTATATACCCAAAAGAAACTCTTCTTATGTGTACACCAGAAGACATGTGCAAGTATGTTCACAGCGCATAATTACAAAAACTGGAAACATGCCAAATATTCACAACAGGAACATGAATGTATTATGCTATAATCACAAAATGGACTAATTAACTACAGCTACACACAACATGGATGGGTCTGAGGAACAATGGTAGTAAAGAAAGCACTATATTCAGCATGATACCATTTTAATGAAACTCAAAAAAAAAAAGCAAAACAGTACATTGTTTAGAGATACATATGGGAAGACTTTTTAATAAAGGAAATGAGAGACAACTCAGGAGAGTGGTCACCTCTAAGGTGTGAGGCAGGGGATAGGAGAGGGAGAAACACGCAGGTAGATTCAATGGTACTCATCTTAAGACTGGTGGTAGGTTCGGGGCTTCATTTTTTATGCTTCATAACCTGCATACAACAACGTGTAAGTTTTGTATGCATTAATATTATATAAAAAAGGAAGACCAGACCCGAGGGGCAAAAGGTTAGGGAGAGCATTAAAAGAAGTTCCACATAGGAAACCTCAGAAGAACTGATGATTTTTAAACAGGTGATATAGTTTGGGGTGATCCGCCAAACTAGCTCTAAGCCACATAGTTCTTAAGAGGGATGGTACTATATCAGATACACCACATGTCTTAATAAAACTTACAAAGTTTCACACTGAAGTGTTAGCTCTCTGGAAGAAAAGTGGAAAGGCTCAGATGAGATTACCAAGGGGATGCAGACTTGCTCCATCTTGAGTAAACTTGAAGGAAGATGTTGACAAAGAAACTAAAGAAATACCCAGAAATAATCTGAATGATGACCTTCTTGGTACGAGCACCCAAGTCTATTAAGGTGGTCATCAGCAGGGTCACTTGGACTCACCTGTGTTGTAACTTTGTAGGCCACATAGGCATTCATACCATCCCCTGTGGGGAGAACAAGAAAGCAGGAGAGGATTATTCTGTAAACCAAAGCAGAACTAATCTTGCTAACATTTAACCAGGAATCATAAGCCAGCCACAGGAGCTGTGTACAAGAAGGGATATCTGTTTCATCTCTAAGCTTTATATACTATCCTATAATCCAGTTCCTACTTTGTCTCAGGACCTCTGTGGCGCATATCATGGCCCCATGGATGCTGGCTGGGCCCCAGTTTAAGTCAGACAAGAGAGTCAGCCTTCTGTTCCAAAGCCAGGCTCTATTTATACCCTCCACAAAGCAGCACTGGATACTGACAATCCATCGCTTGTTACCATGCCAGTATTTGGGCTAGTTACACACATCTGTCTAAATCCAAACAATTCTCTTGCTGTATAAAGCAGGAGGAGGAGAAGGAAGAAAATGATGTAAAAGGAAACAAGAAGTTCTACCCTAAGCTAGCTCTGGGCTCCATTTGCTCTTTCAGAAGTACTGCGCCGGTCCCTCCACTGGTGCTGGGGGACACTGACCCCTCTCATCTAGCATGTTCACCCAGAGCAAAGGGCCTGGCAGGAAGACACTTCGGCTGCCTGATGTCACACAAATCTCTCTTTCCTGGAGGAATTATTCTTCTGAAAAAGGCTTTGACTGTTCAATAATTTGGGATTCAAGCAATTGTTTTTCTCTGTGGTAGTGTCCTGACCTCAACCACTTAGGGACATAAAGGCACCATTGACTCCCTGAGCAGTGAAAAGACACACATTGGACTCGAGACAGACATAACTCCAGTGCTGGGCTCTGGCACATTAGGCTGGTTTCATTCCCTTCCTCCCCACCCCGATTCTTCCCCACACCAACCAGGAAAACGTAGGTCAACAATTACTAGCTGCCAAAGCCTCTGAACTGGTCCTGGGGTAAGGGCCCAGGGGAGGAACGTGCAGTTCTAGACCTGCAGGGTCACGTATTACAACTTGGGTTCACCGAGATGGCTGGGAATAACTGCTTTTATAAATTACACAGAGAAGTTGGAGACTGTACAGGAAGAGAGGGCTTGCTTTCTTCATCTCGCCAAGCCCTACCAAAAGAGCAATGTGACACACACCTACTAGAGAATAGACTTGAGGACACGGGAAGGGGGAAGGGTAAGCTGTGACAAAGTGAGAGAGTGGCATGGACATATATACATTACCAAACGTAAAATAGCTAGCTAGTGGGAAGCAGCCGCATAGCACAGGGAGATCAGCTCAGTGCTTTGTGACCGCCTGGAGGGGTGGGATAGGGAGGGTGGGTGGGAGGGAGACGCAAGAGGGAAGAGATATGGGAACATATGTATATATATAACTGATTCACTTTGTTATAAAGCAGAAACTAACACACCATTGTAAAGCAATTATACTCCAATAAAGATGTTAAAAAACAAACAAACAAAAACCAGAAACTACTTAAGTAAAGCTTTAGAAATTACTTTGTATTTATTACCACTGTTAGTTCTCTTCTAAACCACTTAAACTATATCGCCTAATACTACTAAGGATGCTTACCACTGATAAAAGGAAAAAAATCTAAATTTACTTTATAAACTTTCAAATTTTCATTCACAGTTGCATAGTCATGGTCAAATGTCCAAAAGGTCAATTCCATGATTTAGTGCCTGCAATTAAGGAATGACTAAGTGCAAACATACATAAAAACACAGTAGTGAAGTAGGATCTTCAGACACTTTGCCTGCTTATCAGCTGTTTTTATTGAGGCAATGTGTAAAAAAAGAGACATACTTTCATGTCCAGAGCTTACAAGATATGGAAATGTCCTAGAAATGCAGCAGTTTTAAATTTGTTAATTTCCTAAATAATTTCAGGAAGTTGAAAATGACATATGCAAATTACCAAGGCTCTAAAAAGCAATATCCTGGTAGTGAGACTCTTATTTAGATCCGTGTGGGAATGAGAGGCTCATGTTGAGTAAACAGCCCACGCAAACAGAAGGTGCTGTTATAAAGATCAATATGAATCTTGAAGTAGCTGGTTTCTTGGCATCGACATAACTAAGAATCCACTATGGTGCAAGGGGATGAAGGTTTATCACCAAAAGTGATTTGTGTTTAAATAAATCTGATCCACGGGATGTTTAAATTACTGTTACACATTGAACTGTGTCCCCCTAAAAAAGATATGTTGAAAATCCTAACCCGTGGTACCTCAGAATGTGACCTGATTTGAAAACAGGGTCTTTATAGAAGAAATCAAGTGAAAATGGGGTCAGTAGGGTGGGCCTTAATTCAATATGACTGGTGTCTATATAAAAAAGGGACCTTTGGACAGAGACACACACACATAAAGGGAAGATGATGTGAAGGCACCAGGGAGAATGCCATGTGACAATGAAGGCAGAGACTGGAGTGATTCATCTGTAAGTCAAGGAATGCCTGAGGCTCCAAAAGCTAGAGGAGAGGCATGGAACAGTCCTTCTCTAGTGCCTTCAGAGGAAGCATGGCCTCACCAATACCATGACAAGACTTCTGGCCTTCCGAACTCTGAGAGAATAAATTTCTGGTTTTTTTTTTTTTTCCTTTTTTTGTGGTACGTGGGTCTCTCACTGTTGTGGCCTCTCCCGTTGCAGAGCACAGGCTCCGGACGCGCAGGCCCAGTGGCCATGGCTCACAGGCCCAGCCGCTCCGCGGCATGTGGGATCTTCCCGGACCGGGGCACGAACCCGCGTCCCCTGCATCGGCAGGCGGACTCTCAACCACTGCGCCACCAGGGAAGCTCTCTACCAAGGATTTAAAGCAGCTAATAACTAGCCTAAAATCAATGTGCATATAGAATATTCATAAATATTAGAGAGGCAGGAGAGAATCCTAAACATGTAATCCAAAATTCTGGTCCAGGTTCTACCACGGGCCATATATTGTGACCTGACAGGAAGGCTACATTTCATTTATTGGTTCTCAATTTCCTCTACTGGTGGATGAGGGAATTGTATAAGATGCTCATAAACATCCTACCAGTGCACCAGTCTAGGAAAAGTAAAACTCTACAGTTTAACAACAAACCATTTTGGCATAAAGTCTAATTAGATTTTAAAAATTCTTGTTCCTAGTTCAGAATAGACAAAGGGTTGGAAATCACATTTTTCCTCTTAACCATACAAATATCACCCCTACTTAATAGGAGGAAAAAGCTCTGTGCAGCCTCTTCTCTTAGAGACTATATCTGGAACAAGGAAAGTCAAGGCCTGTTTGCCCGCCGCTCACTAAAAGGTCTCACAAGCTTGAGACACAGGAAGGCTATCCTAAAAATCCACATTCTGGTCAAAGTTAAGTATTGTGCTTTTTGAAAATCTAATTTAAATTTGATCAAAATTCAACCTGGGTTCTTTAATCTTTACCTATGAAAGAGAGATGCAGATTTCCCCACTTTATTAGAATATCAAGAGTACATAGTAAAAAGACATGTAACAAGAAATCCAAATTTCTTGAGGGAAAAATAAATCCAGCATCCCAAGATTTTAAAACGTGTTTTTAGGGTGCTTAAATGGAATTTATGATCTCAAGAGGAAATAAAATGGTGTCAACAACTCTGTGGGAGAAGCCAATTCTGGGTTTTTAAAAAGGGATTTGAATAATATTTGATTTTCTGATTTTTCTTTCTTAAGCCAGAAAAGGCCTAAATAAGTACTGGTAACTGCTGTTTCTGGCCTTGGAAGCATAGCAAGGGGCATAGTTTCATAGGAAAGATAATGATGAAGTATTTCACACTAGCTAGTTCAGCTCTGGAGGTAACCATTAAGAAATTAGCTAACTGTGCTTTCCACAGCCATATCCTAACATCACAGGGAGTCCCAAGTACACTTACCTATCTTCTCAGGATCAGTTATACCAACTGTCAAGTCAAATTGGTCTTCCTGTTCTTCTTCCTCTAGCTTTTAAAGAGAAGACAAATCATGAGATACCCCAAAAAAGGCTATATTAATTTTACTCTGCATTAACATTACATCAATATAATAACATATATTAGATATAGATATATCCTTCTACACATCAGTGTTCAGCTCTGTCCATTCCCAACAATCTTGATGAAGCAACTTCCACTACTTTAAGTTGGAGCTTGCACGAATATCTTTGTTACATCTATTCTCTTAAAACATTATTTTGATCATAACGAATAATTACTAGGTTTTGGAAGACTTGACGCTGTTAGGCTAAGGAGGGAATGAGGAGACGCTATACTCTTGAATATGGGAGCTTCGGACACTAAATATCATTAATGACCATTGAAAGCCTCTGTGCCATCTTCTGGGTAACAGATACTCTGCCCAGGAAAGAGTCCTTTATTGGATTTTGGCTGTCCATTAACCATAAGAGTCTTCTTCAAGAGTCATACATGTTATATCAAGGTTCAAACTCAACTGAACTTCAGACTGGCAGCACAGTCCTAAACATCCAAAAGAAGACCAACAGCACAAATTCTCACCTCCTCATAGCTTGGCTGGGGCTTAGAAGAATTTGTGGCCTCCTGTGGAGGGAGAGAAATGAGTGTTTTGGCTGGCACCTTCTTCTGATTATTTTGTGTGCTGTCCAGGGATAGCTCCACTGTGGCATCTAAAAATAGTTGATATTTTATAATGAAAGAAGAGTCAGAAAAACTGTAAGCTAGAAAAAATGGACCTAAGATACAAATGCAGTAACACTGGGGGAAAAGTACTGTTTGCCACATCTGAAGATGACACTGTTGTTTTACCACAGTTTAAGAATGTTCACAATTACAGTTTTAGATCATCTTGCAAAGATTAAGTTATGTTTAATATATGCTGTCCAAGGGGGATAAAAATATATTGCAATATCTGAAAATCTTTCTAATCAAAATAGTTTAAAAAAAAGTGCTAAAGAGCTGTCTTTGTCTAGGAAAATCTCAGCTGAACAGAACAACTCATTCCCTAAGTGTTCTAGGGAGGGGACTTTTAAAAGAGCATTATGTACCATTTTTAGGCATTACAATTTCTTAGGCAAATAATAAGAACGCACTCTCAACTAGGAGCAATGGAGCTAGAAGTTCAAAGCCTAGATAACTGAGATTTTTTTTTTCTTTTTAATAAAGAAAAATATAAATATCCATTAGGGTTTGGCCTGATCAGTAAGTATTCAATTCTAGCCTTAGGGAATTCAAAGAGAACTGTTTCTTTTTCTTTTCTAGACTTTCATTTAGAGCTAAAATGAAACCAGACAGAGGGGTCTATAAGGCATAACCAGGTCCTAGATCAATGTTATTATCATTAAAAGGGCTTCCCTGGTGGCGCAGTGGTTGAAAGTCCGCCTGCCGATGCAGGGGATACGGGTTCGTGCCCCGGTCTGGGAAGATCCCACATGCCGCGGGGCAGCTGGGCCCGTGAGCCATGGCCGCTGAGCCTGCGCGTCCACAGCCTGTGCTCCGCAACGGGAGAGGCCACAACAGTGAGAGGCCCGCATACCGCAAAAAAAAAAAAAAGTTAATCATGTCTATAAACAAGTTTGCCAGACTGTCGGAATCCTATCAGGATTCTTTTCCTCATCAGAAAGAGAGAGGTGGTAATATAATCTGGCCCTACTGTAGGAGTACAAACCACACAAAAATATGCATAATGAACATGCTAGGGTGATAGGATTCTTTGAAGCAAGCAACCAGCTAAAGTATGTTTAAGAAATTCATATCATGCAGGCACCACATAAATAATTAAGTTATCCAATCCAATAAATGTGACTGAAAACAAAACAGGAATTTAAACATTTAAAACCTTTGGCTTATTAGAGTGCTACTAAAAGCCTTTTGAAGAGCTGTGCATTTTTTATTGAGAGTCCTGTGACAAATGTGACAAAACTTACATCAAAAATGCTTTTTTCTTTGTACTCTTGATAAGAGTAATGGAAGAGCCACTGGACTCCATCACAGAGATTCTGACGATCACTAAACTAATCATGTAGAAAGTATTAGAACATTTAAATTTCCACAGTCAATAACTGAAATATCCGAGAAACTACTCAAGTCCTAAACTAAATGTATCACTGTAGGCATTCCTTTCTACAGATATCTTATGTTCCTTTCTTAGTAATGAGGCAGTCATTGGCTGCTTATGAAAACAGTTGGGGAATGAAGTAAATCAGAACCTTCATCAGCAATAAATATGTCCCTAATAAAGATCTTCTACATGTTCATATATAAAACCCAACCATGGGGTAACTCAGTCACACCAAGATTTCAGGTCTTCTTAAAGGGCAAATCATATAAATGTTAAGTTCCCAAAGATAGAAAAACTTTCTTTGCAGTCTGCCATATAACTAGATGATTCATTATTTGCATTTCTCCTCCAGAAATTTTATCCCAAATGTAAACATTAGCAGAATGAACAGTGGGCACTTAAGTTTCATAGAGGAAAGGAATTGGAAAATATTTGAAATCTTTATATTCCTTCTTCTAACCTCTTCTTCCCTCGTCATGTCTTAATTTCGCACCGAGTTCAAATGTGAGAGTCCTCCCAAGATCTTCCCTTCCCAAGTCCACCCTCTCATCCCTTCCCTTCCTTATCATTCTCTCCTTTGAGGGTCTCATTCACATGGCAGTTTCAATTACCACCTCTAGGAAGTTGATCCCCACATTTAAAATTTAAAATATCTAAAACCCAAACTCACTCTCCCCACCTTCCAACTCAAAGCTAGTTTCTTCTGTAGAATGTAGTTCTCAAAATGGTACCATTTTCTTCCTAATCCTTGGGCTTGAAACTTTTGACTGTCTTCAATCCTTATTTTTGGACACCCGTTATACCCAATCACCAACACCAGATTCTGTTGATTTCAGTTTTTGAAAAGTTTTCACCTTTCTTTTCCTATTTCCATTACCTTATTTTTGGTCTTTACCATTTTATTCTTGAACTAATTTGTGATTGCCTTCTGACATCTCCAGTCTTTGTCCATTGCAATCCGTTTTATATAATAATTCTACCAGGTCAGTCTTTCCTCACTTTGCCCATAGCACTTTCCTTACTCAAAACTACCAATGGCTTTTAATTGGCACTAGGATGAAAATTCAAATTCTAATTATTACTGTTATCTAAAATCCTCCTAAACAACATTTCCAGACTTACCTTCCATGGCATCTCTAAGAAGCCCCTGTTTTGGCCCACTGGGTTTACTGACTGTCCCTCAAACACACCATATACTTCCTGCCTAACCATTTGCACCCTTTCTCTTTTTGCTACATAAATCCTGCTTCTTCCAAGAAGTCTAACAAGATCACTCTAGAGCAGAGATTATCAATGAGGGCACTACTGATATTTTGGGCTGGATAATTCTTTTTGGTGAGGGGCTGTCTGTGTACTGTGGGGTGTTTAGCAGCATCCATGGCCTCTCCTCAGCAGATACCGGCAGCACTGCCAGGTGTGACAAACAAAAATGTCTCCAACCATTGCCAAATGTCTTTGAATGTCTTTGGGGGTGGTACAGGGGAAGGACCACCTTTTGTTGAGAACAGGGCAGTCCCTCTCAACAAAAAATTATTGGGCCCAAAATGTTAATAGTGCCAAGATTGAGAAACTCTGTTCTATACTAGTATTTTGCAAACTGCAGTCTGTTGTTCACTGGGGAATTGTGACAGTGATTCAGTGGGTTACAAACAGCATTTTAAAAAAAGAGAAACAACAGAAAATTTCAGATTGTATGGAGGGTAGTAAAGGAAAGTCATTTAATAAAACTTTTAGTTTTATACAAGTGCATAAATATTTTGGATTATGACACAAAATGTATTTCTTACTATGAGTCTTGGTCATAAAAGTCTAAAACCACTGCTTTAGTCTCACCTCAGACCCCTCTGAGCTCCTGTGACCTAATATTTCTATCAGTCCTCTGGCCACATTTATATTATTGTTTAACAATTTGTCTAAATCACATTCTTAAATAACTGTATATTTATGTCTTACTCCCTAAACCTGTAAGAATCGTGATGGCAGGTACTGCCTTTTATTATGTTTTGGAATCCTCCACAATAGTATCTTAACATAGAGTTGTGTTTCTCATATATATATGTATAGCTTTTTACTTTAACTCAGCAACTTAGAAGATTCCTAGCTTAAGTTTTGAGTCCATACTTGCCTGCAAAGAGATCCTGTGGCTCTTGGTCTTGTTCCTCACGGATCCCATTTTCTTTGGAGCCACTGTTGATGGGAAGAAGGGAAGCAATTCTCTTTGGAGACTGGGGCTTACTCTGAAAACAAAGAAATACTCTGAATACTATGAATAAAATTGTACCATTAAAAACAAACCTAGAGGACTTCCCTGGCGGTCCAGTGGTTAAGACCCTGTGCTTCCACTGCAGGGGACACGGGTTCAATCCCTGGTTAGGGAACTAAGATCCCCCATGCTGCTTCACACGGCCAAAAAAACCACCAAAAAACAAACCAACCTAGAAAGTGACTTCTGATGCACCCCTCAGTTGCTCCCCCAGGTGTTTAGGGGAAGACAGGATCACTAGTCAGCCAGTTTAATAAGCAGCAAATCATTATTAGTTATGTAAGTGTGGCCTGAGTGATCACAGAGCTAAAATAAACTCACACATTTTAGGGTTAACTTCTAACACTATAACCCTGCTGAAATGCCCTACCCCAAAGCACATGATGCCAACATGGATATGTGTATACAAAGATAATTTTCAAAAGAACCTGTCCAAATGCATTTCTCCTCAGTTGATGACCTTTATTCTTTCAAATGCTGACAGGGCACATTCTAGTGTCCAGGACACCACACTAGAGACCATAAATCAAGCTCTGATCCTGACTTATTTTGTGGCCTTGGCTGAACCATTCACTGAAGCCCAGGTATGTGGATATTACCGACCCTCCCGACAAGCAAAGGAAGGTATGACACTTTAATGTTGTTTGTAACTATAACTTATCTTTTCATCCTTAACTTATAGAGACACAATTTTCAACCAGACTCGTGTCAGGCTAGCAAAAGAAAAACCAGCCATGCTTAGCCTACAGGCACATGGTGAAAATACAGTCAGTCCATGGCCTTTATCAAAAGCTCAGTGATCTGCCGCAAGCAAGTGTGGGGTGAGGCCCCAGACCGGTACCAGAGTGAACAAAGCTGGATTGTGTAGAAAACTAACAGAAAGCTGAGAATCTGACTTCAAAAGCCATGGTGTCATATTAGAGGGTTTTGAAGTCAGACCCCAAGGCCAAATCAGTTAAAAGACCTGACTTAAGGAATCTTTTATGAAACATTTCCTTAACAAATCTGAGAGTGTTTGTTCCTTGGAAACAGGCCCTTTCTGACCCAACAGAACAAAGTGAAATGACAGATTTATTGGGTACTTTGAATCTGTCATGCAAATAGCTCCATCCCAGTACTGGGGCCACCCTCAGGGAAAGAAACTGTTACCAATATGTAGATTTATACTAGCTAACAACGAAATTTTCTATGCTAATAAAATTTAATGAGCTTTTAGTTGTATGTGCTTAAATGTTACCAATTCTGTTAGAGACAGTGATCCTGTCTTCTAGCTGCTTCCACAATCTTAAAAAACAACCAAAAAAAAAAAATCACTGCCGAGACACAGACAACAAATAATAGGGCAAAACCAAACCCTACACTTCCCTTTTGCCTCTTAAATTGCCAACTACTTTCTTACATACACACGTCCATCCTATACATGCTCTTGTGCTCTTGTACAGTATAGGGAATCTCATAAAAAGCCATCTGATGTCTTTTAATTCAGTTCCCACTAATACCAGTTGCCTCTAGATGGAGATCTAAGAGAGATTAAAACTCAGATACATTAAGAATATACATATATAAATGTAATTTACTAGTAGCTCACCAGAGAGACTAAAGAAACAGGAAAAGAACAGGTTAGAATTTACCCATTTTTAACAACACCGAGAAGAACCCATTCTTGTGATACGAAGATGAATAAAGGCACCTTTCTATTTCTGTTTTATCGTCTAAACTTGGAAGTTTAAAGATTAAGAAAATTTTCTGGAGCAATGCTAGAATAGCAGTCTGTCTGGGAGAAAATATTTGCAAACGATGAGACCGACAAGGGCTTTATTTCCAAAATATACAAATAGCTCATAAACTCAATAACAAAAAACCAAACAACCCAATCAAAGAGTGGGCAGAAGACCTAAAAAAACATTTCTCCAAAGAAGACATACAGATGACCAACAGACACATGAAAAGATGCTCAACATCGCTAATTATTAGAAAAATGCAAGTCAAAACTACAATGAGGTATTGCCTCACACGGGTCAGAAGGGCCGTCAATTAAAAAGTCTACAAATAACAAATGCTGTAGAGGGTGTGGAGAAAAGGGAACTCTCTTACACTGTTGGTGGGAATGTAAATTGGTGCAGCCACTATGGAAAACAGTATAGAGGTTCATTAAAAAACTGAAAGTAGAGTTGCCATATGATCCAGCAATCCCACTCCTGGGCATATACCCAGAGAAAACTCTAATTCGAAAAGATACACACACCCCAATGTTCACAGCAGCACTATTTACAATAGCCAAGACATGGAAGCAACCTAAATGTCCACTGATAGATGAATGGATAAAGCAGATGCGGTATGTATATACAATGAATACTACTCAGCCATATTGCATGGACCTAGAGATTATCATACTAAGTGAAGTTAGACAGAAAAAGACAAATATGATATCACTTACACGTGGAATCTAAAATATGATACAAATGAACTTATTTACAAAGCAGAAACAGATTCACAGACATAGAAAACAAACTTAAGGTTACCAAAGGGGAAAGGGGATGGGGAAGGGATAAATTAGGAGTTTGGGATTAGCAGATAAAAACTACTATATATAAAATAGATAAGCAACAAGGTCCTACTATATAGCACAGGGAACTATATTCAATATCTTGTCATAAACCATAATGGAAAAGAACATGAAAAAGAATATATACACATATATAACCAAACACACACACACACACACGTATAACTGAATCAAGTTGCTATACACCAGAAACGAACACAACATTGTAAATCAACTATACTTCAATCAAAAAAACAAAAGAATAGCAGTCTGTCTTTCCCTATACTAATCAGAAAAGACAGATCCAGATGGATGGGATACTGTGGTGACAACTAGAGCACAACTACTTGTCATTCTTCCTCTACCAGATCCTCTTCAAGCCCAAACCATACTTTGCTTGACTAGAACTGTGATGAAAACAAAAGCTTGTGCACTCATAGTAAGCTAGGTAACAACTACCTTTGAGAATAGAAAACTGCTCCTCAAATATACTCTGGGACTCCATTCCAAAAACCACTAAAGGCTGAGTTCTAGGAAAGCTGAACATAGTTAGACTGATTATTGTATTTACTATTCTAATTTTTCCTCAGTAGTTCTTTTATAAAATTAATCTATGTACACAAAACTTTGTATTCTGTTTTTGCCCCCTTTGCCATCTGAGCAGTTTTTTCATGTCTTTAAGGTTGTACAAAAATCCCACTTTTAGTGACTTAACTCTCTATCATATGGGTATACTACAACATAGTCACTTCCCTAATGATGGGCATTTAGACAGTTTCCAGGTTTTTATTTTTATCATCACAAAAAATATGGTGATGTCTATCCCTATATATAAGTCTACATCTGATTATTTCCTTGGGATAGATTCTTAAGCAGAATTATTAAACGAAATTTTCAAAGGCTCTACTAAGCTCCCTTCCAGAAAGATCACAATTTGCATCCACCCCCAGGCCCCCACCCCACACCACCACAGCAACATTAAGCATTCTCTCTCTCTCTAAAAAATCTTTGTATGTTAACGAGTTATAAGTTGTCTTGTTCCCACATGTTTACTGGCCATCTGAATCCCTGTGATGTGCTTTGGTGTCCTTTGCCCATTTTTCTATGCTAAGTTAGCGTTACTTAGATGTACACTTCTCTTACATAAGTATGTTAACTCTCTCTCCGGCATATTGTATAGTACCCACGCCCCCAATTTTATCTCTTTTCTCTTTGTTTTATTTTTGATCTTAGCAAATTTATTCTCAATTGACTGATTTGTATTGGCACTGGCCTATTTCTTTAGGTTGAAGAGTACCCAGCACACAGTTGTCCTTTGAGGCATATTCTCAAGTTTCACTTAAAATCAAATACAAGAGAAGCTGAGCAGGACTATTTTTAAGGATAAGAAGAAATGAACCCCGTTCATGGTACCCAACATTTATACAGGACTGTTAATAGAAAACAAGTCTTCCATGAGACTAGAGTTTATAATAATAGCTTACTTCTCATCAAAATAAATAGCCACCTGGTATTAAAACATATTTCATATGCCCAAGGTTAAAAGGCTAATTTTCATCAGTATTAAGGAATGATTTATATTAAAAAGCTAATTTTGAAGCAACAGTTTAAATTTTAGGAAGGACTCATTTTTGGGGGTGGAGGCACACTGATTACAGAGTGACAAAATCAATACTAAAAATAAGGCTTGCTTTATAATCCATATTTTAAAAATCTCTTAATAGTAAGTCACAAAACTTTGAAGGGGGCTAAATTTCTAGGCAATAGATAAAACTATTTTCTGTGATGAAATTTTTTAAATTTATTTTTTATTGAAGTATAGTTAATGTACAATATTGTATAAGTTACAGGTGTACAGAACAGTGATTAACAATTTTTAAAGGTTATACTCCATTTAGTTATTATAAAATATTGGCTATATTCCCTGTGTTATACAATATATCCTTGTAATTTATTTTATACATAGTACTTTGTACCTCTTAATTCCCTATCCCTATATTACCCCTCTCCCTTCCCTCTCCCTACTGGTAACCACTAGTTTGTTCTCTACATCTGTAAGTCTGCTTCTTTTTTGTTATATTCACTAGTTTGCTGTATTTTTCAGATTCCACATATAAGTGATATCATACAGTATTTGTCTTTCATCTTTCTCTGTCTGACGTATTTCACTTAGTATAATACCCTCCAAGTCCATTCCTATTGTTGCAAATGACAAAATTTCATTGTATTTATTTTATATTTATTATTATTATTTTTCTTGCAGTACACGGGCCTCTCACTGTTGTGGCCTCTCCCTTTGCGGAGCACAGGCTCCGGACGCACAGGCTCAGCGGCCATGGCTCACGGGCCCAGCCGCTCTGCGGCATGTGGGATCTTCCCGGACCGGGGCACGAACCCGTGTCCCCTGCCTCGGCAGGCGGACTCTCAACCACTGCGCCACCAGGGAAGCCCCAAATTTCATTTTTTTTATGACTGAGTAGTATTCCCGAGTGTGTGTGTGTGTGTGTGTATTTTTTTTTTCACCACATCTTAATCCCTTCATCTGTTGATGGACACTTAGGTTGCTTGCATATCTTGGCAATGGTAAATAGTGCTGCTACGAACATTGGGGTGCCTTATCTTTTCAAATTAGTGTTTTATGGATATACACCCAGGTAGAATTGCTGGGTCATATAGTAGTTCCATTTTTAGTTTTTTAAGAAACTTCCATACTGTTTTACAATTCATATATATTTTATGTGTTGCAATTCATGGTCGTTATTATCATTACTTAAGCTCAAATCATTCCATCATTGGCCAGTGGGAACCTCTTCAAGTTGGCTCTGAGTATTTTTGACGTGACCCTGTAGTTTTTGAAAGCTTCCTTGTTTTCTGTAATGACAAGATTGTCCAGGCTCTTTTTGTACGTTTCCTACCTCACACCTGAAATCAGCCTGTTCTACGAGAACCAGAAGCCCTGGTTTCTTGAAATACTATTTCAAGACCACGGTCTGAGCACTAGGGGTATTCAGAGGTACCCGGGTTCATCAGTGTATCTAGAGCTTTTCAGTAGAAAGATATAGATACACACATTTGTTTTTAAAATGTTTCATGTGTTCATACTGACATTTTCCATTCAAATATCAAGACTACAAATTTCAAGTCTCCTTTCTTTCATATAAGAATTCTGATTCTCGAGAACACAGTGGATGATAGGATTAGACTGTCTTATAAGTATTCACTTGATTTATCCCACATTACAGTCTCAGGATAACAATGCTGATACTATCACCAACTACTATGATTACTGAAAACAGTTAAACATTTTTTTGCAAATGTTATCCCCATTCCCTTTCCTTTTTAAAAAATATAGTTGTGGGCTTCCCTGGTGACGCAGTGGTTGAGAGTCCGCCTGCTGATGCAGGGGACATGGGTTCGTGCCCCGGTCTGGGAAGATCCCACATGCTGCGGAGCGGCTGAGCCCGTGAGCCATGGCCACTGAGCCTGCGCGTCTGGAGCCTGTGCTCCGCATCAGGAGAGACCACAACAGTGAGAGGCCCGTGTACTGCAAAAAAAAAATAAAAAATATAGTTCTTTTGTATCTGTAGTGTCAGAGCATATGACCATGACATATGATGCTCTCTCCTTCTTATTCCTCCTTAAGTCTGAATTCTATAGGCAACTGCATCTTCAGTGCTCACCACCGGTCCATATGTCTATGTGTCTTCAATCATTTTGGCTGTCTAAGGAAGGGCTCAGAGGAACAGTATTCTCTGGGTTCTTGTGCTTCTGTTTGTACTTACAAGAGCACTCAGACAGCCTAATCCTAATTCTCAGAGAGTCACTAGAAAGATATGCCAGCAAGACAGCACTTGTGTTAAGAGCAAACAGGTATTCCTTGCCAATTACTGGCTTCAAACCATGAGGCTCAGGCTACTAATGAAATTTTCTTAGCTCAGGGAAGGACAGATGTGGGCTTCCTGTCCCCCAGAGCTGACAGCCATTCAGTACTGAAAAGTACTGCTGTGATTCCAGGTATCTTCCGTTTACGTTAACCAGTTTTGATTCTTCCTCATGTTGCTCAATTGCTCTTTGCTCCAGGCAGAATCTTTGCATTATGTTCAAGGGACCTCAGAAGAGTAGTACAATTGAAATTCTCAACTGCATTTAGAGGATGAATCCAAATAAAAAGCTCAAGTAACAGTGCTTCTGGAAAACTGGGTACATACTCATTTTCCGATGCAAAATTTGGATAATTTAGTTAAGGCAATATGGAGCTACGGAATTGTGTGACAAGGAAAGGACAATTAGGAATAAGTCAACCCCAGAAGTTATACCCAGATGATAAAACGGCAGTCACAAAGTCTTTAAAAATTACCCTGGTAGGGCTTTCCTGTTGGCGCAGTGGTTAAGAATCTGCCTGCCAATGCAGGGGACACGAGTTTGAGCCCTGGTCTGGGAAGATCCCACATGCCGCGGAGCAACTAAGCCCGCGTGCCACAACTACAGAAACCCACGCACCTAGAGCCCGTGCTCCTCAACAAGAAAAGCCACCACAATGAGAAGCCCGCGCACCACAATGGAGTAGCCCCCGCTTGCCGCAACTAGAGAAAGCCCGCGCACAGCAACAAAGACCCAACGCAGCCAAGAAAAAAACTTACACTGGAAGATCTTGGCATGAAATACTACTCCTTTTGCCACCTTTACTTCTGGGGAGAAATGAGCTAAGTGGGTCAGTGTATTAGTTTTCTATCATGGCTGTGACAAATTATCACAAATTTAACAGATTAAACAATGGAAATTTATTAGTTTATAGTTCTGCAGAAGTCAATACAGGTCTCACTGAGCTAAAATCAAGGTATCATCACGGCTGCATTCCATCCTGGAGGTTCTAGGGGAGAATCTGTTTCCTTGCTCTTTCTAGCTTCTAGAAGCTGCCTACATTCCTTGGCTCATGGCCCACTTCCTCCATCTTCAAAGCCAACAATGTTACATCTCTCTGTGCCTTTCTTCTGAAGGTAGTGACTCTCTGTATCTTCCATTTTTAAAGAATCCTTGTGGTTACACTGGGCCTACTCAGATCATCCAGGATAATTTCCCTACTTTAAGGTCAGCTGATTAGCAACCTTAATCCCAACTTCAAATTTACCCTTCACTTTGTAACCTAAGACCTTCACAGGTTCCAGGAATAGGAGTGGACATGCTGGAGGGGGAAGTCATTCCGCCTACCGCAGGCAGTGACTCCTCTCCCACACCATGTTTCAAAAATGGCACAGATGCACTAAAAGTTTCTGTGCTTAGGAGAATGGACCTTAAGTGTCCACTGGATTTGGTACATCTTACTCTACAAACTGGGTGGATATCTAACTAACCCAAATGATTTCACAATATTACCCCCTCTCATAACTTAAGGAGTTAAAGTAGGGATTCTAATGTGGGGTCCATGAGCCACAGAATTGAGAATCGGGCCTATGAATTTAAATGGGAATAAAATTACAATTTACTTTTCACTAACCTCTAACTGAAATTCAGCATTTTCTTCAATTATAAAGACAGGCAACAAACCATGAGTAGTAGCAGTACCTGAGACATAGCTAATAAAAATTAGATATTTTTATTTGATATTACAGTTATTACAGACCTTAAAATATCATTTATGCTCATCTCAATTTAAAAATCACGGTATTAGACCTATCCCTAGATATTATTTAAAGCATTTTTTTAAAAAGCATATAACATAAAATTATTCTAACGTTTTGATAATTGCATTTCAGTGTAATTGGTTTCCTTTGTAATATTATGTATTTTATACATTTAAGAACATTATTCTGAGAATGGGTCCACAGACTTCCCTGGACTGCTAATGGGTCCATGACACAAAAAAGGTAGAGAACCTCTGAGCTAGTTCCTCTAGGACTAATGAAAATGGAAAAGGGGGAGCTAGAAGGGTGGGGAAAATGAGCCTGAAACTGACCACTGAGTCAGTAAAGGAAAACCATGAGCAAGTGCAGTAGAGACCTCAAAGTGAAAGGCCATCCATGATCTACCAAAATTTAGCTACAGACATTCTACTGAATCCTCTGGTGTAACTTCCATACCAAATTTTTGGGGTCTCACACTAATATAACTTGGAAGGGCCTGGAACTGAAGAACGATCAGAGTACTAATGGTGCATTAGCTTCTAAATTGAAAAAGCAGAACAAACCCAGTTCAAATCTGCTCTGAAAGCAAAACAAAGCCCCAGCTGTCCATCTGACTAAGCAAAAGAATACGCCAAAGTTGAGCAACAGACTTTTCCTGGAGGTGAGATACTTATGGCTACTTGCTCTAGTAACTATCAACTACTCATGATTTATTTATGACAGCAGTTACTGAAGAGTGCTGAGAAGCTTTGAGGACCAAGGGAGAGAAATTAGAGTGTTCTTTTTCCTCTCCCTTCTCCCAGCCAAATGAATCACAAGTGGCCAAGTCATTAGAGTTACCCTGACATCTGAGTAAGTAAAGGGGCAGCAACTCCCTACAGAACCTAGAAGTCGGATCACAATGTTAGTTGCTTCTCTCATAAGCCCCAAACTCTAATTTTATTTCATTTTAATTTATTTATTATTTTATTTATTTTGGCTGCATTGGGTCTTCATTGCTGCGTGCAGGTTTTCTCTAGTTGCGGTGAGTGGGGGCTACTCTTCGTTGCGGTGCATGGGCTCCAGGCGCGCAGGTTTCAGTAGTTGTGGCACGTGGGCTCAATAGTTGTGGCTCGAGGGCTCTAGAGCACAGGCTCAGTAGTTGTGGTGAAAGGGCTTAGTTGCTCCACAGCACGTGGGATCTTCCCAGACCAGGGCTTGAACCCATGTCCCCTGCATTGGCAGGCAGATTCTTAACCACTGTGCCACAGGGAAGCCCCCACAACTCTTATTTTAAATACATTTTAAGTTGGGTTCTTATTAGTCATCTTTAAGTCTTCTCTCATGCCCCTTTCTCCAAAAGTGTTTTGTAACTACTTTTGTTAGCTTCTCCTCCATAACCTTGAAAGCTAGGTTAACTGCTAGTACAAGTCTATGATCAAGAAACCAATGAGTCTGTGTACTTCAGGAAAATCTAAACTTATTAGAAGTTTACAATTTGAGCTGAGCATTAAAATGCATCTTTAGACAAAACACCAGTTACTGACTTTTCCAAGAACATCTGTATCAGACCTGTGTGAAAAATGTGTAATTTCAACTTCTGATCTTTTGATCAGATCTGACCACCTGATGTGATGTTAGCTCCAAAAACAAGTGTTTGAGACAATATGCGTCTAGAAAATACTACAAACTAGACGGACAGTTATCCATGACTATTTACTAATATTAGTTGTAAATGACTATACCATTAACTAAAGAAACTAAGTATTAAATCTGTTTAAAAATACTGTTGTATAGATTAACTTTAAGAAGTCTGATTAGGGAACTTCCCTGGTGGTGCAGTGATGAAGAATCTGCCTGCCAATGCAGGGGACACGGGTTCAAGCCCTGGCCCAGGAAGATCCTACATGCCGTGGAGCAGCTAAGCCCGTGTGCCACAACTACTGAGGCTGCGAGCCACAACTACTGAGCCTGCGTGCCACAACTACTGAAGCCCACACGCTTAGAGCCCGTGCTCCACAACAAGAGAAGCCACAGCAATGAGAAGCCTGCGCACCGCAACAAAGAGTAGCCCCCGCTCACCGCAACTAGAGAAAGCACGTGCGCAGTAACAAAAGACTCAACACAGCCATAAATAAATAAATAATTTATTTTTTTTAAAAAAAAAAGAAGTCTGATTAGGAACAGAGAAAGGACAGTATCAAGAAACTTACTGAAGACATGTTATACCTTTGGGAATAGCCACCACGCATTTTGCAGAACAGAGAATTAAAATCTTAGCCAGTTAAACTATCAATTTCCTTAGAGCTTTTAATGAAATTACCAACTTATATCCAGATCTAAAAAAGTTATCCTATAAGCACTCAAAAGGAAATAAACTGGTCTTAAAAAAGAGCTGAGATAACATTGTAAAATGGTGCAACTGCTATGGAAAACAGTATGGAGGTTCCTCAAAAACTTAAAAATAGAACTACCTTATGATCCAGCAATCCCACTTCCGAGTATATATGCAAAAGAATTGAAAGCAGGGTCTCAAAGAGATATTTGCATACCCATAGCAGCACTACTCACAGAGCCAAAAGGCAGAAGTAACCTACATGTCCACTGAAGGATGTATGGATAAATGAAATGTGGTATATACATTTGATGGAATATTATTCAGCCTTAAAAAGGAAGGAAATTATGATACATGCTACAACATGGATGAATCTTGAGGATACTGTGCTAAGTGAAATAAACCAGTCACAAAAAAGACAAATACTGTATGAGTCCACTTTATGAGGTTATCTAAAGCAGTCTAATTCATAGAAACAGAAAGTAGAATGGTGGCTACCAGGGGCCCAGGGGAGCGGGATAAGGGGAGTTGTTATTTAATGCAGGAGATCTGTTTCACACAAATGTGAATATACTTAGCACTACTGAACTGTACAATTTAAAATGGTTATGATGATAAATTTTGTTGTGTTTTATACCACAATTTAAAAAAAGCTTATTTGTTTTCCCCTCAGGATACATGTTATATTGATCATAGATGTAGGACTGGATTCTAAAAATACCATGCCCTTTTCTGTCTAAATGTTAATATGTAACTTATGTTTATATAATTCCCTATAGTCCATAAAACATTGTCAATCAGAAGCCAATTGCTATCCTTGACTTTTGACTACCAATAAAGGCTAGTGACATTGTTCTTTAAACACCAGTGGAAATATGTAAATAAGTCTTGATTAACCAAAGACAAGTTTTTCAATATGTGACTTTTCATTTTCAAGTCCCCTGCTATTTTGTCTTTATCCTATTCTTTTTTTCTAGCCATTTCTCTAATTACAAGGGTTTCAATTTAAGAATAAGAGTGGTGAGAAAAAAAAAATCTAATTGGTATAATATATCATCAAATGAAGAAGTTACCAGATATGGCCAAAACCTGAACCAAGGATATCATTAATCTATGTTTCCCTCCTTTTTCTCAGCATGAGAAAGGACACCACAGTTCTCCTCTTTTATTCAGAGGGCAAATCTAATGGTGGTCCTGGCATACTGCTAAAGAGATGAGCATATACGAGCTTCTGGGAAGGCAGATAAAGAACTTGCTTCAATTTTACCTTTCCGGTTTAGAAGTATGCAAATAAGACCAGTGAGGTCAAATGAGATGTAAAAACATGTATGCTATTTAGTGTTTTTAACATAACAATTTTAAGAATTAGAAGAACCGAAAAGGGGCTCTAATTTAGTCTCTCTTCTTACTAAGGGAAAAATTAATCCTATCCTAAAACTAAGAAAGTTTTAACTAAATAGATACATATCTGGATTCAGGTCCAATCAAAGATTCAGATAATATATTTAAAATTTTAGACCTTTTTATTCATAGGTCCACAAAGTAAGAGGCATAAAGAAGATAAGGTCTTGAGTATTCTTAAGAACCAGACCTTCCACAAACTGGTTTTCAGGCTTAAAGCAATGATTTCAGATTTGTTTTAATAATCCTTTTAACTCCAGTCTATCCCATTCAAATAACTGGTTTGTAGATCCTAAAATGCATATCAGGGGCTGCTCTTTCCATTAAAAATCAAATCATATTTTTATTACCATATTAAGAAAGTCTCTTGGGCTCTAAAAGAGAGCAGATGGGATGATTAACAGCAGCAGCTGTTATATCAATGTCCAGGAAATTACATGCATACCAAAAATGAGTTTTAAACTTTATATGCCTCAGCTTCTCAATTCTTTAATATTCCTCTCTTTGCCTCCAACATGCAACAAAACCTAGTATGAAGATAAACTTAAATCAGTAGGAAGCTACTGAAGTCATTAAGTGCCTACTTTGATGGATTTTAATCAAATCAATCTTATTACCAGTTTGATTTTGATAAATTACATTAACCATTTTTAGGATTAATTAATTTAACTTTTCTAATTCATTATTAGATTTTGTGGGTTTTTTGATTCTTCGAGTAATTCTAGTTTACAAAATGCTCAACTGTTCTAAGTGTTTTACAGGTATTCTAATTTAATCCTCACAATAATGGTGCAGGTAAATACTATTACTATTCACATTTTACAGGTGAGGAAACTGTACAGAGTAAATAAGTACCCTTCCCAAGGTTAAGCAAGCAAGTAACAGAGCCTGGATTTAAACCAGGCTTCAAAGCCCACTTTCTTAATTACTTTATTCTTCAATCTTGTTCCTTAAGATACAGAAGCACTGCAATCCATCTTCTCACACTGGCTCACAACTAAAGCATTTATTGTAATATAATTTGTATTGACTATTTAACAAAAAATTCACAGCCTAACTAGTGAGGAACCTTGGGGTCTCGGCTTTCTGAAGATTAACATCAAGACAAGCTGCTAAAAAATGGCTTACAGGTGGCATTTTAGTTCCCTCAGCAACTCAATTTTCCTGGATCAAAATCTAAATAAAAATAATTTGGCTTTCTGTGGTCGAACAAGTTCATTCTGACCCCCTCCTCCTCCCCTTAGATGGAAATTAGGCAAAGTATTTTCACTATCTTAGGAGACAAGTATGGATGCCTCTGGGAAGTAATCTGGTGAGACCAATCAAATCACAACCTCTTGAACTTACTCAGAGAACTTTAGAAAATAACAACTCATCCTTCCAGGGTCCTTTTTGAAAAATAAATCATCATTTACCAATGTGACCAATTGCTTTCAGAGCCAGAGTCTCTGTTTTCAGATGTTCAGTCTGACTATCTACCATCTCAGCAGTTATCAACAGTCACTGTTCTGCATGGCTTATGAGGGAATTACTAAAGGAATAGACAAAAGATTTGTTTTAAATGGGATACAGAACTAAATTAGCAACAAGAGTTATTTCTCAGAATAACAGAGACTTCATTTGACAGTCTGAGCTGTTATATAAGCATCAGCAAACACTTTTGGAGCTGGGATTATGGACTTAATTCCTAAATACAGTACACGGAAAAATCTAATGATTATCACAGAAGGCATTGCCAAGAAACTTAACCTTTTTCTGACTTAAATGAGAGAAGCCTCAAACTTTTTCAGACACATGCTTGCATAAAGAATTTAAAACTGTTTTATTTAGTCACTCATATACTGAGTAGCTACTATGAAGCTAAGCATTAACCAAGATAGAAAGAAACATAAATTCACTCCTAGCACTGAAGAAGTTTTCAACCTGGAACTAACTGTACCAAATGGTATGAGTCAGTATTCTTATAAAACAGCCCAAAAACATCTCCATTGGTTCCAGAACTGATTATTGATTTCCACATTCCACATATAAAGATGAGTTTTTTTAATACCTAACTCTTAAAAGAAACCCGGATATTACTATGGGAAACACCATTGCCTCTTCTCATTTACAGATTTGCTCCCACTGAGGTACTTAGGCACAAAAAACAGGGACAAAGCTTTCGATCTACGTAGTGGTTTATCTGGCAGGACCTTTTTTTCAACCGACATCTGGCAGGATTTTCCTAGAGATCAAAGGAGTCAAGTTAATTCTCCTAGACTAAGATCCAAAAGGACCTTTAGTAATCACCGGTAAGGATGGAGCTAACGAAAGGATTTGTGGGCAGGTCACTACCCTGGGCAACTCCAGATAACATTATTCATCCTTGGAACAGTAAGGCGAGGTAAAGGAAAGTCTGCACCCCACCCCCTTATCTTGATCTATTAAATCAGCCTGGCAGGAAACCACCAGCAAACCAGCCCCGTGGGTCCGTGGGGCCGCAAGGCAGGGCCAAATGCCCGCCTCGGAGGCTCTTCGCTGTCACGGACCTCAGCTGAGAAGCCACCACATCCCTCACTCCTCACCGTCCGCCCAGGGGCGGGGAAGCCGGGCCCTACGTCTCGGTGCTCATCTAGAACCCAAGCCACGACTACTGTCACCAACGTAAGGTCTCGCCGGGCCCACTCTGCCCAGCCTCCCCAACCCTCGCTTAGCGTCGCTTTCCTTTGGGGGCGCCCGCCCGCCTGCCCCGAAGGGTGCGAACTCACGGCATCCGCGGCGCCGGTGAAAATATCCTCCCCCTCGGTGTCGCTGTCCCCGGCCTCTGGTTCTGACCCCCCGACTGCTCCCTCGGACTCCGGCTCCAGGACGGGGAAGGGCGGAGGGAGTCTTCCCGAAGCGCTACAGCCACCACCCCCCGACGCCATCTTCCTCCACCCACGGCGGAAGCCGCAACAACAACTTTATAAAGAGATAGTGCTGCGAGCAAAGCGTTCCAGCGGCTCGAAGAGGGAAGGCCGCTACCAGTCCCGCGGGGCCCGCGGGGCGGGGCCTACGCGCTGGGGGCGGGGCGGGGCGACCCGGGGCTCCTGCCCAGCCAATCCAAACCCTTGGTCTCAGGGCTGAGCTCTTAACCTACGGGGCAAAGGGACAGAAAAGGAGGCTCTCGGGGACGTGCATGTTCTTAAGGGCTCTTTGTGCTCTAGATAGCTCTATCTACCGGGCTTCTTAAGGAGACGAAGAAGCGAGTCTGAAAACCTCTTCGTGCCACCAACCCATGCCAAGCACAGTGGCTACATAGAGCTTCAATAAATATTTTTTAAAATTATTTATATTTTTAATTGTTGCTTTCATTGGGTCTTCGTCGCTCTGCGCAGGCTTTCTCTAGTTGCCGCGAACGGGGTGCTACCCTTTGTTGTGGTGCGTGGGCTTCTCATTGAGGTGGCTTCTCTTGAGGAGCACGGGATCTAGGTGCCTGGGCTTCAGTAGTTGTGGCACGCGGTCTCAGTAGTTGTGGCTCGTGGGCTCTAGAGCGCAGGCTCAGTAGTTGTGGTGCACAGGCTTAGTTCCTCCGCAGCATGTGGGATCTTCATGGGCCAGGGCTCAAACCCATGTCCCCTGCATTGGCAGGCGGATTCTTAACCACTGCGCCACCAGGGAAGTCCTCAATAAATATTTTTGATTGAGGTCTTTGAACAGATACAGTAAAGCTTTGCTATTCATTCTTTCAACAACATTTAGTTAATTCATTCAAGAAATATATATTGAGCATCTACTGTGTGCCTGGCACCCTGCTATGCACTTGAGATATAGAAATAAAGACGCTTCTGGCCCCCTAGGCGCTTGAGGGAGATGGGCATGTAAGTGAACAGTGCTATAATGTGCTGTGGGAGCATAGTAAAAGAGATCATCAATTCTGTTTGGAGAAGTCGGGAGGCCTCAAAGAGGAGGTGAGACTTCAGTGTCCTAAATTTGATTACAAGGAAGTTAGAATTATCCTCTCAATTGCTGTGGAGTAAGTGGAGTGGAACAGATGGCAGGGGAATTATTAAACTCTGAACGAAATTTTCCTGGGACCTAAATTATTCACTGGTTGTCTGGTGGGCCTAAAATCTAATCAGCTAGACAAGAGTTTAAAGATAAATGGGAGGAATATTACTCAGCCATAAAAAGGAATGAAACTGAGTTATTTGTAGTGAGGTGGATGGACCTAGAGACTGTCATTCAGAGTGAAGTAAGTCAGAAAGAGAAAAACAAATACCGTATGCTAACACATATATATGGAATCTAAAAAAAAGAAAAAAGAAAATGGTACTGATGAACCTAGTTGCAGGGCAGGGATAAAGAGGTAGACATCGAGAATGGACTTGATGACATGGGGTGGGAGGGCGAAGCTGGGGCAAAGTGAGAGTAGCATTGACATATACACTACCGAATGGTAAACAGTTGGTTGCTGGGAAGCAGCAGCATAGCACCGGGAGATCAGCTCGGTGCTTTGTGATGACCTAGAGGGGTGGGATAGGGAGGATGGGAGGGAGGCTCAAGAGGGAGGGGATATGAGGACATGTGTATGCATATGGCTGATTCGCTTTGTTGTGCAACAGAAACTAACACGGTATTGTGAAGCAATTATACTCCAATAAATATCTATTAAAAAAGATAAATGGGATATGTTATCATGGGATAATTCAGCAAGATAATCCTTACTTTCCTCTCAATAGACATGGTATGAGGGCTTCCCTGGTGGCGCAGTGGTTACGAATCCGCCTGCCAATGCAGGGGACACAGGTTCAAGCCCTGGTCCGGGAAGATCCCACATGCCTCAGAGCAACTAAGCGTGTGCGCCACAAGTACTGAGCCTGTGCTCTAGAGCCCGCGAGCCACAACTACTCAGCCCGCATGTTACAACTACTGAAGCCCGCGTGCCTAGAGCCCGTGCTCCGCAGGAAGAGAAGCCACCACGATGAAAAGCCTGTGTACCGCAACAAAGAGTAGCCCCCGCTCACCGCAACTAGAGAAAGCCTGCGCAGCAACGAAGACCCAATGCAGCCAAAAACAAATAAAATTAATAAATTTATAAAAAGTAAAATAGAGATGGTACGAAACTTGTCATCAACTTTGACAAAAGGTTTCATTTGTTCGAAACTGCAAATTCCTCAACATCAGGGGTTGGCTCCCTCACAGGTCTGTGAGCTGCTTGAGGGTAAGGGCCGTGTCCTATCTTCGTATCCTTGGCGTCTATAGACCAAGTCTGGCAAATTAAGTATCGAATAAAGGTTTGAGATTTGACTGTAGGGATGGATGGATTAAAGTAAAATTAGCATCATCAACCTTGTTACTGGCATCCATCACTGCCACCAAACCGGAGGGCTTAAGACGTTCTTTTTAGGATGGCGATCTCCAATGTCACTATTGGACACACTGGACAGTCGGAAAGCTCTCTCGTTCTAAGTTATCTTGAAGGCGATTGGCAGAAATACTCAGCTCGTAGTGGGGACCTGTGCTAGCCTGAGTCTCTATGAGACGAGAAAACAAAAAGGAACTCCTCCTCCCGCCACGCCTAACCATCCTCACTAGGCTCCAAAGACATCCCGTTTAACCGCGACGGAAACTCACTTCCGGCCTGACTAGGACGTAAGAAAACTTTGACAGGAAGCGGCCCCCTCGGAGAAATAATAGTAGGGCGTCACCGTGCAGACGCTCTTCCAGCACTAGAAATCAAGATCTCCTTTCCCCTACCTCTTCAGGGTTTCATTTTTAGCTTATCCAGACGCTGAGTGAGGCAATTAACGGCGGTTAACAGACCGTTACCTGCCCCCGCCCACCGTTGGAGACTACAGATCCCATATTGCAGCTCACCGTCTTCCAAAGAAAACGCCCATACGACCCAGCACGCAACGCGCCTCATGGGCCTCTAGGAATTGTTTTTCCCTTGTTCCGCCGAAACCGAGCAAAGCATGCTGGGGCTTGTAGTTCTCGTGGCTCCCTTACCTAGGTCCTTCGCGATACTCCGTCCGGTCCCGCCTATTCTCTGCCCCGGACCTTTAGGCTTCTCTTGGCCCGTTTGAAGACCAGGAAGTTGATAAGTCGAGAGGCTCGCTGCTGAGAGACGGTGGCTCGGGTGGGACAGTCGCCAGGGATGGCGGAGCGTAAGGATGGAGCGAGTGTCCGGACTGCTCTCCTGGACGCTGAGCAGAGTCCTGTGGCTGTCGGGCCTCTTTGAGCGGGGAGCTGCCCGGCAGCCCCGGATCATGGAAGAGAAAGCGCTAGAAGTTTATGGTAATTAATTTTACCCAGGGCAGCATTTGGTGGTATACGTGGAGGCGGGGGTAACGAGGGCCTCACCTGAGGGTTAAGAGTGGAGACTCGAGTTTTTGCCAGATCTCGTCCGGGAGCGTAGGAAGCTTTTTCTCCGGAGTCCTAAGTCACACGGGCATGTGGGTCTTTCTAGGACCCAGGCTCTTGCTAAACCCGGGGCAGGCCGAGCCTGGAGGTCTCAAACGCTTCATTTCCCTTGTCTTCCCCCACGTTGTAGTGGCTATCTCAAGACTTATGGGCAGAGCAAGCGTCTAGGGTGTTTGGTTAGGAAGCAAAGCTGGCCTGATTGCCCTACTTGAACCTCCTTCCTTCCTAGCCCCTGGACACACACTTCTCCTTCCGCCGCCGAGGGTACTGCTGGCTGACTGCCGAGTTGGGGACTGGCCCAAGGTCACAGCCACCCTCTTCTGCTGCAGAGGCCGTAGGCAGAGGTCCCCAAGAGCCCGGCCTTGAACTTATCGTTCTTTAACGCACCCAAGCCTGGTGTGCAAAAAGGAATACACACACATTGAGTTATATATATGTATAACGTATATATATGCACACACACATATTCTCTATTCAACCCCTGGAACCATCTTCATCGTACAGATGAGGAAATAAAGGTGTAGAGTGGTTAAACAACTACCTGGAGGCCACTCTGCCAGTAAAGAAACAGCAAAAACCAAAGCTCTTGTCTTCTGATTCCAAACTTAGTGCGCTTTTCATCACTTCATAATTGCTTTATGACTTGCCTTTTTTGGACTTATTAGTATTGTTTTTGAAAACTAAAACGACTGGATCTAACGAGCGTTCAAAGATTCCTGCTGACTTAGGGTAAAAGTATAACCACAAGAATACAGATAATGCAGGTAAGGATTATAGACCCGTAGAAAGAAGCCAGGGATGTTAAAGACCTTCGGAGTTAATCTGGTTTACCTCTTGCTAGGGGCAGGACTTAAACCCAGTCAGGTGACAAGTGTGAGTGGAATGATCTCCACAAAGCAGTAAAGCAGAGGTCCCCAAGAGCCCGGCCTTGAACTTATAGTTCTTTAACACACCCAAGACTGGAGTGCAAAAAAAAATACACAGTGAGTTATATATGTATAATATATAATATATATATACGCACACACACTTATATTCTCTATTCAACCCCTGGAACCATCTTCATTGTACAGGTAGGGTTTGTGGTTAAAGGTGGAGGGAGGTGTGGTCAAAAATTGTTTTACATAGCAGGTTGGAACTGGATCCTGAAGGTTTAAATATAAATGAAGAATTTAATATCAGTGCAGAGCCAGTAGAAGAATTTAAGTCAAGGGAGCAATGTGAGGAGAGCAACATTGCTTTCTTTCTAAAAAAATAAATGCAAATCACTAGAAAAGGAGAGAAGTTAAATAACGCGTGAGGTTTACTTTCAGAGTTATTTAACATATGAACAATATAATGCAGCTTGTATATATGAGCCTTACAGGGAAAAGGCCTAGGAGGAAAGGGAAAAAATTCCTTTTCAAAAAAACCTGTTTCCCTGAGCCCCGTGTTTCACAGCCTTGTGAAGCCTCTTTTTCCTGCTTCCCTTTTCAAATTCTGTTTCTAATCAAGTGATAAGCTCAGGAGTTGCTGGGGAGAAGATAGAGTTTGATTGATTTGTTTTTCCCAGCTGGATTTCTGATTACAGGGGTGCTGTGAGTAATAGAACAAAACCTCAGGCTTGAGAACATCAAGCCTGTCGCATGTGAACTCCCTCTGCTTTTTTCTACCTCACTATTTCTCTTATCATTCTCCTTTTCCATCTTTTTCTACAACCTCAGGGTAAGAAGGAAATCTTTTCCTCTCCACCTCGAACCCAGCCTCCCACATCTTTGGTCTCATTCCTTTCTGCTTAGTTTACCAGCCTCCTCCACTCCCCTCCTTGAAATTTCAGTGGCTCTTCCTCTATTTTTTTTTCCTTCCTCTGTTTGATCCTTCCCCTTGGGCTATAAAACATACTCAAGTTTCCCTTATCCTTGTCATTGTTCTAGCTTTTTCTAAACGCACTGTCCTTTTTTTGCTCTTCCCTCCTTCCCTGTCAAAGCCCTAGGATTACATTTGCAGTTCCTTCTCACTTCCCCTTTTGCAAGCTGGCCTCTGCCTTTACCTCTCTACCGAAAGTGCTTTCTTACAGGTGACCTTCTGAGACCGGCTTTAGCTTTCGTTAACCTGCATTTTTCTGCAGCATTTTTTTTTTAAATTTATTTTTGGCTGTGTTGGGTCTTCGTTGCTGCACGTGGGCATTCTCTAGTTGTGGCGAGCGGGGGCAACTCTTCGTTGTGGTGCGCGGGCTTCTCATTGCGGTGGCTTCTCTTGTTGCAGAGCATAGGCTCTAGGTGCACGGGCTTCAGTAGTTGTGGCACATGGGCTGAGTAGTTGCGGCTCGCGGGCTCTAGAGCGCAGGCTTAGTAGTTGTGGTGCACGGGCTTAGTTGCTCCACAGCATGTGGCATCTTCCCAGACTAGGGATCGAACCTGTGTCCCCTGCATCGGCAGGTGGATTCTTAACCACTGTGCCACCAGGGAAGGCCCTTTTCTGCAGCATTTGATGTTGTTAACCATCCCCTCTTTCCTTTTATGCTGCGTTTTGCTTTTCTTCCTCCTATTGATCCCCAAATTTGGTGCTTCCTACAGATCCATACTTGGTTCTCTTTCCCTTTACATTTGTGATTCTCCAACTGGACTGCACATAAGAACAGCCTGAAGAATTTTTTTAAGTCTCAATGCCCAGGTCATACTGTGAATCAATTAAATCAGAATCCCTGGTAGGACTCAGACACCAGTTTTTGTTTTTGTTTTGAAACATTCCTAGTGATTCCATTGTTCAGCCAAGGTTGAAAACTATGGTTCTACTCATTGTTCTTTGTGAATCCCATGAGTTCAACAGCCACTCCAGCCTTGGTTCTCTTAAACCTTATGCCATAATTCAGTGTTTGCTGGAATGTTCCATTGGTTTGCCCCTTAAGCACCTCAGAATGATTATATATAAGATTTAACCTGTTTATCTCAGCCCCCACCTAAATTTCTTCCTTTGTTCTCTCTTCTTTTTTTTTTAATTCTATCTTTGTTCTCACAGGCGCTTAGATTTACAATCTTAGTCATCTTCCTTTTCTCCCTTTCCTTGTCTTCTACATCCAAATAGTTGTCAGATTCTGTTGATTCTGCCTCTGAAATTACTTCTTCGTCTTTCCCCTCCTCTCTATTGCTATGGTCATGTCCCTGTTTTAGGCCCAGCTTTTTCAGCTGGTATCCCGGGCTCTGCTCTTTAGTTCTGAGTCTACCAGCTGACAGTGTAATGCTGTCCATGTCACTCCCTTGTTCAGAACCTCTTGAGGACATCCTGTTGCCTGTTGCTGACTCTAAAAGAGCCTTAATGGGCTGGCCTAAACTCTTAATAACTTCTTCCCTTATGCTGAGTTCTGTGCAAACTAAACTTGTTCTTTACTTTCCTTCACCTTAAATGGCAAATATTGAAATGTTACCCATTTTTTTGTTTTTGTTTTTTGTGGGTTTTTTTTTTGGCTGCGCAGTGTGGCCTGCAGGATCTTAGTTCCCTGATCAAGGATCAAACCTGGGCCCCTGCAGTGGAAGCGTGGAGTCCTAACCACTGGACTGCCAGGGAATTCCCCAAAATGTTACCCATTTTTAAAGGCTTGATTCAGATTCCATTTCCATAAATCCCGATACTGCATTCTCCCAAACTAAGTTATTTTTTCCCTTGAACTTCTATGACACTTTCCCCATTCATGTATTCTCTCTGCAAGGTTGGATCCAAGAAACTGGACATGAGGTAGTAATAATCCAAGAAAATGGTTTTCTCAAAAGGACACTAGTAGTGGAAATTTCTGTCAGAAACCTGGGGAGTGGCTGTAGTATTTGCTCAAACAAAAAGAAGTAAGTGTTTGGATTAGGACTGGCAAAATTGTTTGTATTTAGAATATTCATGTTTTAACATAAAACCTTTTCTCTGATGTTTCTTTAGATTTGATTCGAACTATCCGGGACCCAGAGAAGCCCAATACTTTAGAAGAACTGGAAGTGGTAACGGAAAGTTGTGTGGAGGTTCAGGAGATAAATGAAGAAGACTATTTGGTTATTATCAGGTTCACGCCAACAGTACCTCATTGCTCTTTGGCGACTCTTATTGGTAAGGTTTTAGATAAAGATATTTATATATTAATTCTGAATTATTCTAGCTGATACTGACCCGCAGTAACAATTAGCATCATGTATCATACTTTATGGTTTACAGAATATTTTCTGTAGTTCTCAACAATTAGCGTATGAGAGGGTCAATATTATCTTCATTTTACAGATGAGGAACCTGAGGCTCAGAGAGTTTAAGGGACTTGCTCAGCATCATGTAGGCAGGAAATGATGAAGCTGAGGCTCAATTCCAGGTCTCCTGACTTTAAGTGTGTTTTTCCTTTAGCTATACCATGCTGCTTCTCTACAGTTAATGGAGCCTGAGTGTGGGCCAGCTCCTCTCCTCAGTTCTGGAGATCGGAATGGGTGTTGTCAGACTAGCACTGCTGTCCTTACCATCTCCTCCTTTTAGCTACTCTCTTGGCTTCTATGTAGCATGGGCAGAAGTCCTGGTGGGAGGGTATTTTTTCAGGTAGTTTTCTTTTTGAGAGGTTGCATTCCCAATATTTTGGATTAGTTAGCTGTGAGATATACAATAGATATCTTTGAATGTATACTTTGTTAAAAAGAAGGTAAAGTTTCTTTCAAACCAGATCTTGATCAGTAGGGAACCAATTAAATAATCAGTGATGGTGTTTATTAACAATGGAATACTATGCAGCTATAAAAAAGAATAAAGAAGCTCTCCATATACTAATATGGAAAGATCTCTATGACATACTGTTTGGAAATAAAAGCAAGTATAATATTGCTACATTTGTGTAAAGAAGAGCAAAAATATACATTTATATTTGATTGCATATCCATAAAGAAAACATAAGAAATGAATAGCTAAGATGGGTGTGGGCATTAGTGATGGTGGGAACTGGTCAGATGGAGGATAGGGTGGCAGGGAGACTTTATAACTTTTTATATTTTTAAGCTTTTGAACATTGAGACTATATTACCTATTTAAAAATAGACAAATTTATAAAAAGGATTGGAAAGGTAAATATTTTATTATTGTTTCTACTATTGTTGTGAGTTGTCTTTCTTTTCTCACTTGTTGGACCTGGGATCCCTCAAGTAGTGGTTTCCAGCATATGGGGCACATCTTGAGGGACTAGATGGTCTGTGAATCCATAGATACTATTGTGGTTATAAAATTCCAATACTAGAAAAAGCATTCTTGAATACGTATTTTTCATCATTGGACAGTTTCTGAATCAACAGATATCGAAAACAGATTTCAAAAAGTAATATTTATATTGTGTTTCTTAAATTATAAAAGTAACATATTTGTTGGCAATAATTCTGAAATTCCACAAAAGTATAAAGAAGAAAATTTTTAAAAGTTGTCATTAGAATGTGTGCTCTAGGCTAAAATTCCAGCTCTGTCAGCTCTGTCACTCTTTGGTCTTGGGCAAGTTACTTAACCTTTCCGAGCCTATTTCCTTATCTGTAAAATACTGATAGTAAGGGTAACTACTGAGTTGTAAGGGTTAAGTAATAGAAAGCATGAAGTAGATGAGAAATGTTTTTTAGTTCTCCTTAAATATTATTGTTTAATTATATGGTCAACTATATGGTCATATAATTATATGGTCATCATTTTTGTAACCACTTAGACTACTTCTAGCCTCCTACAATTATAAATAATACTATGATGAACAGCTTTACACATAAATATTTTTATTTATCTCTAGTTATTACTTCAGGATAAATTTCTGTAAGTGGAATTATTGGGTCATATGGTAGAAATATTTTTAAGTCTCTGGGTAAATATTAGCAAGTCACAGGGAATTCCCTGGTGGTCCAGTGATTAGGACTCTGCACTTTCACTGCCAAGGGCACGGGTTCAATCCCTGGTCAGGGAACTAAGATCCCGCAAGCCGCATGGTATAGCCAAAAAAAAAGTTCATACTCTTTGACCGAGGAATTAAGGAAATAATTCCCTAGGAGAAAATAGTAGCATGTTCAAAACATATATAGTAAATTTATGATAATAAATCCTGGAAGAAACTATAGTATCGATTAATACTGAAATGATATAAAAATAATGGCATTTCTTATTTCTATTGAAAATGATGAATATAATCAAGGAATCAAAGTATCTGTGTGAGAGTGGATGAAAAAGCTTGAATGATAAATTGAATTTGTGTTATGATTGCAGTTATTTTAAAAAACTGTGTTTACGTGGACAAAGATTGAGAGAGCACATGAAATAAAAATAACTGTAAAGGTGTCAAGATTAGATTATGGTTGAATTTCAGATCTCTACACCTTTTGACAGAGTTTTGTCACTTTTTTGGCCCTTTTGATATGGGTTTCATTTAAGACCATTGGCTTTTGAGAAGGTTGTATGGTAGTGTATCATAGTAATCGTGTTCAAGCAACATGACTGGAAAACTCGATGAAGGGAGTCCTCTTTCTGGCTGATGCATTAGGAGGCATTTCCTATGAGCAGGTAGTACTAAGCAGAGAAAGGCATCTGAGTCAGAGTTCCACCCTGACTGCTTAGGTTGTCACCTACTCAGTTACCCTGGTATATCATTCCAAAGACAAGGAAGACTCAAAGCGGGTGAGTGGGTAGAGCAGAAAAACCACTTGATAATCTTTTCTGTTGACTTAAACAAGAATGGCTGAAGGCAGGATACGAAGGGCATAGGATTTGGAGTCTAGATTTAGCTTCCAGCTCTGCCACATATTAGCTATGTGATGTGGAACAAATCGCTCATCTTGGTTCCTGGCTGTAAAATGAAAATGATAAAATAGTAATAGCTAACATTTACTGGATACTTATTATGCATCAACTACTGTTTTAAGTATGACTATATTTACTCCTCGTGCGTAACAACCTTATATATAGTGGTACTATTATAATACTTGTATAACAGATAAGGAAACTGAAGTTCAGAGAGGTTAAGTAACTTGCCTGGCGTCACACAGCTAGTGTGTAGTGGAGCCACTTTTGAACCCAAATTACCTGTCTCAGTTATGCTATACGCCTATCTTGAGGATACTGATATTCAAGAAAGTGCTTTGTGAATTGTAAAACAGTTATTATTTATGGGTAAAATACCTACCAACAGTGACTAGAACACATGAGAATGCTCAAGAAACAAATTAAGGAGACAATGGGGGAGCAGAGGAAGGAAAACCCTCCAGATAAGCTTTAAGGCAGATAGATACTCTAAAGGGAGACCCTTCTTTTTTTTTTTTTTTAAGGGGGACCCTTCTTAAGGAAATTATATATTTTCTTTAGAATTCCCTAATATTTATTATGGAATTACTGTGTTGTAGACTCTAAGGTAGGCCCAATCTCATTGTAGCTCATTTAATTCTTTTTCCTTCTCTGGAATTTTTCAGATGATTCTGTTAGAAAACCTAGTGGTACTTTAGAAAACCACAAGCAAATTAATTTCATACCTCCCCAAAAGAGAGGTAGTCTAACAATTATGTTTTGCTGTGTTATGTTTGGGGTTTTGTTATTGTTGTTTATTTTTAATCAAACCAAAATACTAAGAAAATGTTCCTTATAACGTAACAAGCCCTTATGTATTGATATTAGTTGGGAGAGGAAATAAATTGCTCTAAATAAAAACCTGCAAAGCCAGGGAACTAGAGACACTT
The DNA here is from genome assembly GCF_003676395.1 of Aethalodelphis obliquidens. Taxonomy (NCBI): domain Eukaryota; kingdom Metazoa; phylum Chordata; class Mammalia; order Artiodactyla; family Delphinidae; genus Aethalodelphis; species Aethalodelphis obliquidens. The sequence continues at coordinate 11,088,973 of NW_020837970.1, read as the reverse complement.
TTTCCTCATAATAAGAGCAGCTTGGTTTATCTTCTCTGTCTAGAGGTGTAGACTTAGTTAAAATTGTATGCTATATTTTATGGTGGGGGAGAAGTGAAACATTGGCACTGAGGCTCTGTTCCAAGCTGACTTTTAATTTCTCTTGGAAGTCTCAACTGGAAAAAAAAATATTGAACTGTGACTTGGTATTGGGGTGATAAACTGAACTTCAGAGGAGCTTGTTTTAGGGAAACAACTCTATTTGTACCCTGCAGGCACAGAGGAGTCCAAATCTGAGAGATTGCTTGTGGTCCTTTTTTTTTTTAATAAATTTATTTATTTAGGCTGTGTTGGGTCTTCGTTTCTGTGCGAGGGCTTTCTCTAGTTGCGGCGAGCGGGGGCCACTCTTCATCGCGGTGCGCGGGCCTCTCACTGTTGCGGCCTCTCTTGTTGCGGAGCACAGGCTCCAGACGCGCAGGCTCAGTAGCTGTGGCTCACGGCCCCAGTTGCTCCGCGGCATGTGGGATCTTCCTAGACCAGGGCTCGAACTCCTGTCCCTTGCATCGGCAGGCAGATTCTCAACCACTGCGCCACCAGGGAAGACCGCTTGTGGTGCTTTTTAAGTGGCTCTTACTTGGTTTTAAGTTTTTTTGTTTTTTTGTATTTTTGCAGTACGCGGGCCTCGCACTGTTGTGGCCTCTCCCATTGCGGAGCGCAGGGTCCTGATGAGCAGGCTCAGCGGCCATGGCTCACGGGCTCAGCCTCTACGCGACATGTGGGAACTTCCTGGACTGGGACACAAACCCGTGTCCCCTACATCGGCAGGTGGATTCACATCCATTGCGCCACCAGGGACGCCCCGGTTTTAAGTTTTTGTGTGGCCTGACCTGTTGCAGGCATTCAATAAAGTTTAATGAGTGAATTGGCCTTTGATGGAAGGCAAATTGATACAGCAGAAATGACCTGCGTTTTGCAGTGGTTTCGGGTTCCAGTCCCAACTCTGTCATTTTACTAGCTCTTTGATCTTGGGGAAGTTACACTGTGACCTTGGTTTCATAATTTGTAGAATGGGATTGACAATACCTAGCTCACTGGATTATCATGAGGAATTCGTAAGATGTATCAATATTAAAGTTGCTAGGTAAAGGTGCCAGGCTCAACGGAGGCGTACATTGGATTGAGCCTAAGCTCTTTTCAGCTACTGTTTTGTACAGAGACACCTAGACACAGCTGTATGCTTTTTCAAGAACCAATAAGAAGAGATAATTGGGGCTTTTTTTTTTCCTCTGCAGGGCTGTGCTTAAGAGTTAAACTTCAGCGGTGTTTACCGTTTAAACATAAGGTAAGGAATGTGTTTTTTGTTGTTGTTTTATAATAGCTTTGTTGAGATTTGATTCACATATCATACAACCACCTATTTAAAGTATAGAATTTAATGTTTTTTGGTATATTCACAAAATTATGCAGCCATCGCTACTATCAATTTTGGAACATTTTCATCATCCCAGTAAAAAAACCCATACCAATTAGCAGTCATTCCCCATTTCTCCTAAACCCTCTCCCATCCCTAGGCAACCACTTTTGTCTCTATAGATTTGCCTATTCTGGGTGTTTCATTTAAATGGAATCATATAATTTGTGGTCTTTTAAGACTGGCATCTTTCACTTAGAATAATATTTTCAGAATTCATTCATGTCATAACATGTATCAGTATTTCATTCTTTGCCTTGTACTGTTCTTTTGTATAGATATCACATTGTATTTATTTGTTTTATAATTTGGTAGACATTTGGGTTGTTTCCACTTTTTGTCTTTTATGAATAATGTTGCTATGAACCTTTGTGTGCAAGTGTTTGTGTGGACATGTGTTTTCATTTCTTTTCCACCGAGGGCATATGTTTTCCATTTCTTTTCTTCCTGGATTCTATGGTAACTCGACGTTTAACCTTTTGAGGAACTTCCAGACTGTTTTCCATAGCCACTTCACCCTTTTACATTCCCACCAGCAGCCTGTGAGGGTTCTGATTTCGGCACATCCTTGCCAATACTTATCATGATTATCTCTTTTTTTCATTATAGCCATCACTAGAATGTGTGAAGTGATATCTAACTGTGGTTTTGATTTGCATTTCCCTGATGGGTGACAATATTCATCCAAAAATTTAAAACCAATTAAGAACCACTTAAAAAGGGCCACAAGAAACCTCTCAAATTTAGAATCTTCTGTGGACCAAACCAACTGTTTGGTTACCCTGAGGTATAGTTTGCATAGGAATAGCAAGGTAAATGCTTGACTCTTCCCCTTTATTTACCGTTTTTCAGAATAATGAGTCGTGCATAATTTTAAGCCAAAGTAAATGAGTATAGAGTGATTTTATACCACTTCCTTTGTTGTTTAGAATAAGAGTTAGTGTTATGCCACTGGGGGAATGTATAAGGTGTTTTGTCTTTTAAAGAAGACTGGACTAAATGGTTTCTAGGGTCTCTTAGAGCCATAATAGGCTATGATTTTTTCCCCCTCATGAAAAACATTTATCTCAGTAGTAAATAAGTATATGCGAATTAGATCACATGCTCCAATGTTCCCTGAAAAATAGACATATCTTTATCATATAGCATGATTTATTTACCACAAGATTTGCAATAATTTTGTGGGTTTGTCTCAAAAGCTCTGGTTCTTGGAGGTTAGCTAGTTTAAGGGAGTGAGTGCAGCAGGACCAGGAGAGATAGCTTAACCAGTATTGTACTTGAGAATAAATTTATCAAGATAATAGTAGATGAGAAAAGGAGGATACTGAAAACTGTATATTATGATCCGATTTTTGTAAAGTACACAATAAAAAGAAACTTCTAGCCTTGGGGGGTGTGTGTGTGTGTGTGTATGTATGTAATGTGTGTGTGTGTGAAATCTTAAATTATGTGGGAATAGAGAAAAATATGGAAGAAAGTACACTAGATTATTATTATTTTTTTTTTTTTTTTGCGGTATGCGGGCTTCTCACTGTTGTGGCCTCTCCCGTTGCGGAGCACAGGCTCCGGACGCGCAGGCTCAGCGGCCATGGCTCTCGGGCCCAGCTGCTCCGCGGCATGTGGAATCTTCCCGGACCAGGGCACGAACCCACGTCCCCTGCATCGGCAGGCGGACTCTCAACCACTGTGCCACCAGGGAAGCCCCAACACTAGATTATTAATGTGGCTTTCTTGTGGGGTGGGGCAGGGAGAAAGTTTAGATACTGATTTGGGAGGAAGAGGTAGAGTGCAGGGGATATATATTGTTGAGTAAAACATGTATGAGATCTCACTTGCATAAAATTGTAGGTTTGTATTCATTAAAAAATAATGAATGGGAATACCCGCCGCGGGCCTTCCCCATATGACCAAAATAAAAAATCCTACTAACTTCAGCCCTCATTTTAGAGAAGAATGTGAAGATTTGTCCCAAGTCTTTGATGATGGAAACAGGATTTGGGCTTTCATCCCTAGACTCTTGAGTCCATTGTACATTCCACCTCACTCATCTTAGAATGCTCTAAATGTTTTGCTTTTAATGTATTTTTTTCCTAGTTGGAAATCTACATTTCTGAAGGAACCCACTCAACGGAGGAAGATAGTAAGTGAATTTTGAACCATTATTAGAAAACAGCTTCATATAGTACTTTATCTTGGGTATTACGTTATTCTGCCAGCCAAGTATCTATTGGGTCATTTGCAAAAAAGAACAAAATCAGCTCTTAGCTTTTCCTAAGTTTTTCCTTAATCAAAGAAATTTTGATTAAACAATCTAAATTAATGGGTTCTTCTTTACTTGTACTTTGTTCAGCTTGTTTTAGGGGACAGTGGTCATTTGAAGTGTAACTAGAGTTAAGCCCTGTGGATATTGACTGGTTTAGGCCAGTGGCCACACATCTGTGAGGAATATCCAGCTGTAGGAACTTTGAATTATAAGCTCTAAAGAGAGCTTGATTCTTCTCTTTGGTGGCAGGATAGAGAGCTGTGTACTTGAAATTGAAATCAAAGGTCCAGCAAGTAAAGCTTTAGGGAATCTTGGGGTAGGTGTTGCCTTCCTGGGTTAATGTATTAAAATGGGAGTAGAGAAGCATTTTTGTATAAAGGATCTCTAGCCTACGGAGAGAAATAAAGTGGCAGCCGCTTAAAAATAACAGAGGTGGGATTTAGGAAAAGCAAAAGTGGGATTACAGGGGAGTTTTTTCTCTTTAAGTCTCCCCTTCAAAACTAATGAATAACTAGCGAAAACCTGCGTTAAGTTCTCAAGGTGTTAAATTCTGTTTTAACAAGCTAATAAAATTACTGTCTGCTGCTGTGTATTGACATAGTCCTGCTAACTTTTGCCTGTGTGTTTTGTAGTCAACAAGCAGATAAATGACAAAGAACGAGTGGCAGCTGCGATGGAGAACCCCAACTTACGGGAAATCGTGGAACAGTGTGTCCTTGAACCTGACTAATAGCTGTTTTAAGAGCCACTGAACTGGAATCATTTGATATATTTGTTTAAACTCTTTGTAAAATGTAAAAGACTCATGTTTAATATGTAGGTGATTTGTACCTCAGTGCATTTTTTTAAAGGATGATTTCCAAGCAAGATTTAATTATAAGGTAGTACCTAGTTTGTTCATTGTTTAACATTCTCAGGATTTGTAACACTTAAATGATCGACAGAAAAATATTTTCTAGTAATTATGTGTCAGATGAGTTGCTATTTTTCTGATGCCCATTCTGATACAACTGCTTTTCATGTCAAATATCTACTGTGCCCAAATGTATTCAGTTTAAATCATTACTCTGTAAATAAATAAAACAGAGATGATTCTTGTATACACCTTAGAATGTTTTTATTTAATTGTAAATTTTAGTGTAAATGTTAGCACTAAAAGATATTTCCAAAGCTTTATTTTCTGATTATTATGTAGAATCAGAGATAGGAGAACCAAAAAGAACCCTTAATATCAGGCCTGGGCCCTGACTTCCTTCAGGAAGAGTCCTGGACCCATTTATAGATAAGGAACAAATGTGAAGAGGGCCAGGTGACATATATAATTTTGAAGATCAAGAAGTCCCCAAAGAAATTTTGATTAAACAATCTAAGTCAATGGGTTCTTCTTTATTTGTACCTTGTTCAGTTTGTTTTAGGGGACAGTGGTCATTTGAAGTGTAACAGGGTATGTTAGGAAGCTTCCGAGGTGCCCCTCCCCCCACCAATGATCCTTGATTCCTGATATTCGTGCCCTTGTAGTTTCCTTCCATATTGAACCAGAACTGGTTGCCATGACTAAAAAAGAATCAGAGGTGACAGTGTGTGATTTCTGAGGCTAGATCATAAGAGATGTTACTGCTTTCACCTTGTGATCACTTGAGTTGCTCATTCTGCAGGAATCCAGCTGCCATGTCCTAAGAACACTCAGACAGCCCTGTGGACAATTCCACATGGAGAGGAATTGAGGCCTTCCACCACCAACGAGCACCAACTTGCATACCATGTGAGGGAACCACGTTGGAAGCCATTGTGAAGCCTCAGTCAGGCTGACATCTTGCCTGGAACCTCACTAGACCCTGAGCCAGAAGCCGCTCCCTAATTCCTGATGCAGAGAAGCTGTGAGTGATAATAAATGTTTATTGTTTACAGCACTAAGTTTTGGTGTAATTTGCCATGCAGCAATAAGTAACTAATACACAGGTATTAGCATAGAACTCTTCTGCTTCAAATTTAATTGAGGATTCTAAGGGGAAAACATGAGAACTTGTTCCATGGCTCTTGAACCCCTTTATCCACTTCAAGAATATGAGTTTTGAGAGAACAGAGAGGACTTGGTAGGAAGATTGATGAAGAGATTTCCTTGGTTAAAGCTGTTGCTATGCTGAGTTCCAACCCCCATCTTGGTGGAAGGGTGAGGAAATGACACCTTCTACCACTATCCGCTGAGGGGAATTTCAAGGGGACAACTCAGAGAGTTTGGAAATGTGTCCTCTGCAGTTGAGAGACCCAGAAAAGTGGTGCCTGACTCAGGCCTGAGAAAGCAAGCAGAAGTGGGCTTGAAGGCTGGGGCCTGACTCCTGCCCAGGAAATCTAGAGGGTGAGAGAAAGGCAAGGCTAACTACCTTGATGACAGAGCCCTGGGATGCACAAGTGTTTCTCGTGGACCATGCTATGGGGTCATATTTGACATTGCTCAACAAGCCATCAGCAGGGCCAAGGAGACCTCAGAGAAAGGGTCTGGAGGTGTACTGCCTGGTGCCCAGGGACTGAGGAGAGAAGACGGCAAGTGAGCAGCCAGGATGGAGATGCTTCTGCCAGGGTCAGGGAACGCGTGGTAAGCGTACGAAAGTGCCAACCTAAGAGAAAGAGCCAGCTCTAATCATCAGGCAGAGAGAGCACGAAGCCAAGCAGCTACGTAAGAACTGTCCCATCTCTGGTGCTCCTCCCTCCCTCAGCTCCCGCAGTGGCGAAGTTGAAGAGGGGGAAAGAGGAGAGAGCAGAGGACCCCATCCCATGGCTCCGCTGGAGGTTTCAAGCCTGAAGCAAGCTCAAGTTAGGAAAGAGTTGATGCCAAGTTTGTAGTTCTAACTATTAGATGTGACTAGATAATTCAGTGTAATGAGATTGTATGGTTAAAAGTGACAAGACGACTTAATCTGACAGAAATCATGTGTCTGCCCAAGTCTTCACCCATGGGCAGAGGAGGATCATGCCTTCTCAACAAAGTTTCGAAGGATTAGTGGGGGACAAAAATAAAATCAATTCTTACACAACATACTGGTTATAGAAGTCCTATTAAAACCATCTTGGGGACTTCCCTTGTGGCGCAGTGGTTAAGAATCCTCCTGCCAATGCAGGGGACATGGGTTCGAGCCCTGGTCCGGGAAGGTCCCACATGCCGCAGAGCAACTGAGCCCGTACGCCACAACTACTGAGCCTGCACTCTAGAGCCCGCGTGCCACAACTGCTGAGCCGACGTGCCACAACTACTGAAGCCCACACACCCAGAGTCCGTGCTCCACAACAAGAGAAGCCACCACAATGAGAAGCCCACGCACCACAACGAAGAGAAGCCCCCGCTTGCCCCAACTAGAGAAAGCCCACACGCAGCAACGAAGACCCAACACAGCCAAAAATAAATAAATTAAAAATAAATTAATTAACAAAAAACCCCAAACCTTCTTGGCTTCTGCTGAGGCTCTGCACTGTGGGAATACCCCAGCAGAGCTTCATCCCCGTGATCTTCCTCTCTTGAGAAAAACCACTAACATTGTGGCATCAGAGCACCAGCTTTGTGGCAATGTCACTGTCGATTCTTAATCTTTTGCTTTGAAAGCTCTCATTGGCTCCTCTCTTTCTTCCCAGATCTTTAAAAATTGGTTATCCAGCATACATAAATAGATCGAGAAGTAATAAAATATTGCTGATTTTTAGTCATCATGGTAATCACTTCTTTCTAAATTACAAATCCACTGGAAAGGTCCTTAGGACCAGCACTAAGTTTCCCGCTTCATGGAAGTCTGCCATCCAGGGCAAGAGCTAATAGTACCTGGTAAACACCCTGTCCCGAATTCTCCCACCCACTGCACACGTGCACACGCAAATGCTTTTTGACCAGCTGTCTGCCTCTACAAGATACGACAAACATCATCTGAGTGGGCTCTGAGGCTCACAGACCAGGGTCAAATACACATTGACCCCCAAGTACTGACCGTTTCTCATCCCTGGAGCCTTATCTAGGGCTTAAAGAGTAGGGCTGTCTTTATATCTTCTAATGAAACCCTGATACATGAAAGTCTCATTGCCAGTTTCAGGTGGCTGGAGTCGACTGAAGTCAGAGATCCCTAGTGTATGCTCTTACCAACTCAAGCACTTACTCACTGGTGCTCTCACCAACAGATACTTAGCACTTTTTAAGTATCAGGCACTGTCTTAGGTGCTAAGGATACAAAGATGGATCAGCCATTGTCTGTCTTCCTTCAGTTCATGCTTACCAACCTCTGCATTCAGCCCCCTCTTCCCTGCAGGCAGTGAGTGATGCAGGCTGTCCCGTCTAGTGTCTGAGCTTGTCCTAGCCAGGCAGACATGGAGGCTAGTCAACCAGAACCAAAGACAAAATCACCCCTTAAGGGACTGTCTGGTGAGGAAACCAGTGATGGTACAACCAGAAATGTGTCACTGCTGCAGGCACCCCCATCCTGCTGGCCCTGCTGCTCTTCGAAGTTAGCTGTAACTGCTGTACTCGCTGCTACTGTCAGAATGATATCTCTTCTATCCCTGCTATTTTGTGTGACTCACTCCAGCTGCAAAGTCCTAGATGGGGTCTCTAATGGACTGATCCCAAGTCCCATGTCCATGTCCTGGCTGCCAGGGAGGGAGGAGAAAGGAGTATCTGGCCTGTATAAGGAGTCCGTCTATCTCCCAGCAAGACTTACATGGTAGGAATTGCTCAAATACATCAAGAGGGTTAAGGTAGTCTGATGACTAATGTCCACTACATTAATATTATATTTAAATGAGTTTGTACTTTATCAACCGTAACAGCATCTACATACAAGTGAAAAATAGAGGTCCGTAAATTCACAAAATGTGTTTGCTGGCAGGGTCAGCAAATTTTTTCAGAGAAGGGCCAGATAGTAAAATTTCAAGCATTGCATCTCTGTTGCAACTATTCAACCCTGCTTTTGTAGCACAAAAAGCAGCCATGACAATATGTGAATGAGCATAGCTGTGTTCCAACAAACATTTATTTATGGACACAGATTTGAATTTCTTAAAATTTTTATGTAGTGAAATATTCTTCTTTTGATTTTTTTCAACCACTTAAAAACATAAAAACCATCCTTAGCTTGTGGGTTGTACAAAAGCAAGCATTGGGCTGGATTTGGCCTGTGGGTCATTTGCCAGCTCCTGATCTGTAGGGATGATTCTTAACCTTTTTGGAAGGTCTCAGACCTCTTTAAAAATCTTATAAAAGATATGGAATGGACCCTTTCCCTAGAGAAAAGAGACACTCACATGAAACTTTGCAAGTGAATCCAGCACTTTCATGGATTTGCTAAGGAGTAAATAATCCTGGTCTCTAAATCATGCTAGCTGAGCCCTTGGGCTCCCATTCCTTTAAGAACTCCTCAGAGCCCAGGGGTTCACAGCCTTGGTTGGGAGTCACTATCTAGTTAGGTAATCAGAAGCTTTCTCAGCTCCACTGTGGAGCAACTGCTATGTGACCCAAACTGCTGATGTCTCCAGCAGGAGCAGGATACAGTTAACTGTAATTAGGGGAGGACTCTCTTTTAGGAAGGGGAAGGATTGCTGTAATAAAGGCCTTGCATTCATAGCCCGGTTGGTGTCCCTCGTGTTAATACAACGACAGAAAACAAGCCAGTGAACCATGAGGGATGAACCTTATCACTGACACAGCGCTACTAGAAACAACTCTATTTTTTAAGCTGCAGGTGGGTGCTGAGTATCTGTTATTTTTTACATCTTTTTAATATATAAAATATTTTATAATTAAAATGTTAAAAAAACCGCTGGATCTCGCCTGGGCCAGTGGTTGTCTTTGACTCAGGTTAGGCTGCCTATAGGGCAGAGGTGAACTCAGTCCCTGTGTGAACTTGTTTGGGAGAGATGAGCTAGGGGAAGGGGGAGGATAGCAGTTGCTGTGTGGGCTATAAAGTTCTCTCTAAGGGCTATTAGTATCACACAGACCTTTGAGCCTCACAATGGAGGTGGTTCAGAGGACAGGCCCTGCTGCCAACATGCCACCTCATTCTAATCGAGAACTTAGCCACTGTATGACCTTGGCCAAGTTACCTAACCTCTCTGTACCTTAGTTCCCTCATCTGTAAAATGAGGATGATATTTCATAGGACTGGTATGAGGATTAAGAAGGAATGCTTATAAGTGCTGAGCACAATGCCTGAAACATAGTAAATGCTTTATTAGTGTCTGTTAAATAAAAATAGAGGAGAGAGAGAATTCCCTGGTTTTCCAGTGGTTAGGACTCGACACTTTCACTACCGTGGCCCGGGTTCAATTCCTGGTTGGGGAATTAAGATCCCGCAGGCCACAAAAAAAGAAGAGAAAGCCCCTTGGTGCTTGGAGGCAGCAACTTTCCTCCCTGGCTGGGTGCTGTTACTTCGGAACCACTAGATGGCAGCAAAGCGCGGGCTTCCAGGTTTCCAGTTGGTCGTTGAAGAGAAAGTCTTCTTGAAGAGCCCTGATGTCAGCTGTCCTGGGTGTTCTCTGCCCCCGCCAGGGATCTGCCTAAGGGCGCCCTCAGGGCACACTCACCACCACTCTGACTGGGCTGCATCACACTGGGAGCATTGCAGTCTGTGCCTTTGTTCTGACGGGTGATTATCACAGAAGCCTTTCTCGGATGTGGAATTAACGATGCCAAAGGTTATGGTAATTTTGACACTTCTGACACATATTGGTTGCTGAATTGCCTTCTGAAGAAATTGTACCAATTAATATCTTACCAAGAATGGGGGTTTGTGTCCCTGTCCTGCACTAATTAATATTGGGTATTATTATTATTTTTTGACCTATTATTTCAGCTTTATTGAGGTATAATTGACATAAAATTACAAGACGTTTAAAATGTACATTGTGGTGATTTGATGTATGTGTACATTGTGAAAGGATCCCACCCATCTCATTAATTAACACATCCATCACCTCACATATTTATCCTTTTTGGGGGGGAGGTTAGAACTTTTAAGTTCTACTCTTTCAGCAAATTTCAATTATACAATACAGTGTTATCACTACAGTCGCCATGTTTTTTCATTAGATCCTCAGACCTTATTCATCTTATAACTGAAACTTTGTACCCTGTTACCAACCTCTCCTTATTTCCGCCCCCCCCCGCCCTGCCCTGGCAACCACTTTTCTGCTCTTTTTCTAGCCTTCGACTTTTTTTTTTTTTTTTTAAGATTTCACATATAAGTGATTCTATGCAGTATTTGTCTCCCTCTGCCTGGCTTATTTTAGATTAATTACATTTAAAAAGTATTCCAACCCATGTCCTCAAAAGCTGTATAATCTCCCTTTACAAATCAGAGTTTTTATTTAAATTGTATAAAAACCATATATGGTTTGCATTTTTGTTTTCTTATTAGTCATCCATTTTATACACATCAGTGTATACATGTCAATCCCAATCTCCCAATTCATCACACCACCACCACCCCCGCCACTTTCCCCGCTTGGTGTCCATACGTTTGTTCTCTACATCTTGTTTCAATTTCTGCTTACTTGCTCTGCGGCACGTGGGATCTTCCGGACCAGGGCTCAAACCCGTGTCTCCTGCATTGGCAGGTGGATTCTTAACCACTGCGCACCAGGGAAGTCTGAAAATATATATATATATTAAGGTGGGATATAAATAAAATAAAATGTACTTTCCCCTTTGGGGAAGTTTCCTTTGATTTTATCCAAACTCCTGGGGGCTAGTTCTGTAGCGCACTGTTCATATTCTTGGTTGTCATGAATGTGTTTTCTAATATTTCCTATCTTCTTTAGATGCTCCCTTTGTCTCCCACAGTGTTTTCTTGTTGAATTATTTCAGGCTCACCTTGGTCATAATGAGGGGATTCAGCTTTACCAAGGACCTCGGTCTTTGGCATTTCCTACGAGGAATGCCCACCGGCCTAGGGGTCAGGAGGCCTGAACTTTAATCCTGGCCCCTCCCTGAACACGTGTAAACTTGGGTAAAAGTCACTTCCCCTTTTTTGGCCTCCTTCTTCCTTCTATTAAATAAGGTGTTAGATAATCTCTAAGGCACCTTCTACCACAGTGGATGCTGGCTTTCTGGAGCTTCCAAGGTTTCATTTACATCATTAACAACCACAGGAGTGATTAATGTTGAGCTTGGTCCGAGGTCACTAATCCGTTGATTCTTGCAGAATTAAAAATGATTATGACCCTTTAGGAAAGCTTATTAGTTGTTCTCTTTTTTTTAAGGGATGTTATGGTTCTTAGGACTTTGTCGTTGCTGTTGTTCTGATTAAGCTAATTGAACTAAACTGCCTCACGTCAGCTGAGTTTCCTTGTTGCTGGATTCCCGAAGCTGTCACATTGTGTTCCTTGGCTACATTAAGGTAAGGTCTGTTCAGATGAGTCAGAATATGAAATGAATACGTGTGCCAAGCTCAAGGTTGCCTCAAAGGGTGAATCTTACCAAGTTGCAGAGCTTTGCTGAACCTTCATTTCTCCAAGTGGAATACATGGCTACTATCAGGGATCATGGGGGCCAACTCCGTGTTAACCTAATCCTACTATCTGATTTTCTAGGTAAGGAAATGGAGGCCAGGAGATGTTGAGTGACCTGTTCACACTCACATAGCATGGGAGAATCAGAGTCAAGGCTATGTGGTTAGGATATATGGAAAGTGGCCTGGTTTCCAATTAAGGTTGACCAATAGTCAGCGTTTGATTCAGGCAAGTCATTTCTCTGCACTGATTAAAATGAATTGAAAGATAGAATAGAATGTGAAACTTTCTAGCTTCCTTAAATATTTTGTAGACTAAAATAGGGGCTGGGTAGATTGACAAGGAACTGGTAAAAAAAAAATAGGACATAAAAATCAAGATATGATTCTATTCATTTTGTCATTTTCATCCTCTTCTGAAGGATATTTACATCTTCATATGTCTCCACCTTAGTGATGATTACTCTTAGCAAAATTTTTCTTTTGTAAAATTTAATTATTTTATTTTATATTGGAGTATAGTTGATTTACAATGTTGTGTTAGTTTCAGGTGTACGGCAAAGTGATTCAGTTATACATACACATATATCCATTCTTTTTCAGATTCTTTTCTCATATGGGTTATTACGGAATATTGAGTAGAGTTCCCTGTGCTATACAGTTGGTCCTTGTTGATTACATATTTTGTATATAGTAGTGTGTATATGTTAATCCTAAACTCCTCATTTATCCCTCCCCCTAACATTTCCCCTTTGGTAACCATAAGTTTGTTTTCGAAGTCTGTTTCTGTTTTGTAAATAAGTTCATTTGTATCGTTTTTTTTAGAGCCCACATATAAGTGATATCATATGATAGTTGTCTTTGTCTGACTTACTTCACTTAGTATGATAATCTCTAGGTCCATCAATGTTGCTGCAAATGGTATTATTTCATTCTCTTTTATGGCTGAGTAATATTCCATTGTATATGTGTACCACATCTTCTTTATCCATTCCTCTGTTGATGGGCATTTAGGTTGCTTCCATGTCTTGGCTATTGTAAATAGTGCTGCAATGAACATTGGGGTGCATGCAGCTTTTTGAATTATGGTTTTCTCTGGATATATACCCAGGAGTGAGATTGCTGGATCATACGGTAGTTCTATTTTAGTTTTCTGAGGATATTCCATACGGTCTTCCATAGTGGCTGCACCAACTTACATTCCCACCAACAGCGTAAGAGGGTTCCCTTTTCTCCACACCCTCTGCAGCATTTGTTATTTGTAGACTTTTTAACAATGGCCATTCTGACTGCTGTGAGGTGGTACCTCATTGTAGTTTTGATTTGCATTTTCTTAATGATTAACTATGTTGAGCATCTTGTCATGTGCTTTTTAGCCATCTGTGTGTCTTCTTTGGAGAAATGTCTATTTAGATCTTCTGCCCATTTTTTAAAAAATTATTTATTTATTTATTTTGGTTGCACCAGGTCTTAGTTACAGCATGCATTTGGGATCTAGTTCCTTGACCAGGGATCGAACCCAGGCCCCCTGCATTGGAAGCGTGGACTCTTACCCACTGGTCCACCAGCGAAGTTCCCTGCCCATTTTTTGATTGGGTTGTTTGTTTTTTTGATATACAGCTGGATAAGTTGTTTGTATATTTTGGAGATTAATCCCTTGTTGGTCGCTTCGTTTGCAAATATTTTCTCCCATTCTGTGGGTTGTCTTTCGATATTTTTTTCTTTTAGCAAGATTTAAGAAAAGAATACAATGCCCTGGGCTTCCCTGGTGGCGCAGTGGTTGAGAGTCCGCCTGCCAATGCAGGGGACAAGGGTTCGTGTCCCGGTCTGGGAAGATCCCACATGCCGTGGAGCAGCTGAGCCCGTGAGCCATGGCTGCTGAGCCTGCGCGTCTGTAGCCTGTGCTCCGCAATGGGAGAGGCCACAACAGTGAGAGGCCCGCGTACTGCAAAAAAAAATAAAAAAATAAAAAAAAGAATACAATGCCCTTTAATAAGTGCTATTGCTGAGTAGAAATGAGGCTGAGGAAGACTGACTGAGTTCTAAGAACTTCAGCACTCATTAGCAGGTCTAAAGGCTTAATGAGCATTAATGGGTACTAAACACAATATTTATTAATTCTTTTCTGCAATGAAGAGACCTCCACTGACACAAGCATGCTATTCTCAGAGCAACCTCTGTTGTACATATTTTATTGATTAACCTAGTTTTCTTTGATCATAGAAGAAATATAGAAACAGCAAAACCAAAAAAAGTCCAAAAAATATAAAATGAAAGCTAGAAGTCTCCCTTTCCACCCACTCCAGTGTTACTCCCCAATGACTACCACTCTGAACAATTTTTAGTTTTTCTGCTAATTACCATAATAAATATTATGTTTTACTTTCCCCAACTTTTGATTTTGAAAAATTTCAAACTTACAGAGAAGTTGCAAGAATTCACCTAGATTTATCAACTGTTCAGCTTTCCCTCACTCTACACATATAGATATTCTTTTTGCTGAACCATTTGAAGAACAGTTACAAACATAATGCTAATTCTCCCCAAAACACCTCAACATGCATGACCCAAAAGGAAGGACATTCTCTTCCATAACCACAATATAATCCTCCCACTCAGAAAATGTAGCGCTGATACGATTATGTAATAAAACATCCATATTCAGATTTCCACAATTGTCCAATCATGTCCCTTTTAACGTTTTTAAAATCCAGGATCCAATCACTCATCACACGTTGCCCTGAGTTGCTATGTCTCTTCAGCCCCCTTTAATGTAGAACGTCCTGTTTTTCTTTCACGGCGCTAATATTTTTAAAGAGTCCAGGTGAGTTGTTTTGCAGAATGTCTCTCAGTCTGGATTTGTCTGATTGTTTCCTCATGATTAGTTTCAGCCTCTACATTTTTGGAAGGAGTACCACATAGATGATGTTATATCTTTCTTGTTCCATTTTTACTGATGTTAAATGTGGACTTTTTATTAAGGTGCTATCTGCCAGATTCCTCTGTTGTCAAAGTACCCTTTCCTCTTTGTCATTAATGAGTAAGTCTGTGAGGAGATACTTAAGAGACCCTGTGAGCATCTTGTTCTCCAACAATGTTTCGATCAGGTTTTTTTGTTTGTTTGTTTGTTTGTTTGCGGTACGCGGGCCTCTCCCTGTTGTGGCCCCTCCCGTTGCGGAGCACAGGCTCCGGACGCGCAGGCTCAGCGGCCATGGCTCACGGGCCCAGCCGCTCCGCGGCATGTGGGATCCTCCCAGACCGGGGCATGAACCCATGTCCCCTGCATCGGCAGGCGGACTCTCAACCACTGCGCCACCAGGGAAGCCCTCAATCAGTGTTTTTTGTTTTTCTTTTTTGGGGGGGTTTTGTTTGTTTGTTTTTCTCGCTGTGCCATGTGGCTTGTGGGATTTTAGTTCCCTGACCAGGGGTCAAACCTGTGCCCCCTGCAATGGAAGCACAGAGTCTTAACCACCTCGCCACCAGGGAAGTCCCACTCAATGGTTTTAATATCCAATGACGTGCCACGGAATAGGAAGGCCAGCTACACGGAGGTCAGGGATCCTCCAGACGTGTGGAAGGAGACACCAGCGGACTGACCAGGTCTGGCCCTGAAGTTCCTCTTCAGAGGAAGGTGGGGAAGAAATGCTCTCCTCCCATTCTTCCCTCATGGATCTACCACAGGCCTCTGATGGGTCCGACCACATTACCAGCAAAAAGAAGGATGACAGGAGAAGGATGTGGAGAAGGAGGGCAGGGGTTGTTAACAAACACAGGGAAGTGAAATCCTAACTTCAGCTCAGCAGATGTGACTGTGCCACCTAGGAAGAGTTCTCTCCTTAGAGATGCCTCTCTACCCTGCCCCCCAGGCATTCAGGCACCTCTGGGCACCCTTGGGGCTCTGTCTGGCTTGCCCCAGAACATGGGATTCTGGCATCTATTCCCAGGATATCTCCTCTGCTTGGCTTTGAGGCCCCTGGAGGGCAGGGCCTGTGCCTCATTTCTCTCAGAGCCTGGCCCAGGATGTGCACCAGGAAATGTTTGAAAAATGAATGAGGCTGGAATTGAGCTGAGCCTTGGATAAATGGAGGGGAAAGGAAGAAAGTATTTCAGAGACAGAAGGAGGAACAACGTGGCTGGAGAGATAGGGCACAGGTGACAGACTGTCTTGAGAGAGGGAACCATCTGTTTTTTTTTGTTTTGGCCATACTGCGCAGCATGTGGGATCTTAGTTTCCTGACCAGGATAGAACATGCGCCCCCTGCAGTGGAAGCGCGGAGTCTTAACCACTGGACCGCCAGGGAAGTCCTGGCAACCATCTGTTTTGGGAAGGAAGCTGCCATTTGTGGCAGTGCTTTCTCAAGTATTTTGTCTGGTCCTGAGAGAAAGGTGTAATTATTCCCATTTTACAGATGATGCAACTGAGGCTCAGAAGGGGAAGTGACTTGCCCAGAAAGTGGCTGAACAGGAATATAAATAGGCCTGTCTTATTCCTGAGCCTAGAGAAGGAGATGGTGGAATTCATAGCCCTAAAAGTGGGCATTGTTTGGGGTCCCTGGCCAAGCACCCAGTGCCCGTGTCACCAACCTCTGCCTAAACAGAAGGCGATAGCATGTGCCTGGATCATGATCCCACCACGTGACCCCTGTGCTGGCTCAGGTGGGAGTTGAGGCAGTAAATGGCAGGTGGTTTCATACCTTCAGCCCTTTGTATACACAGCTACTCCCACCTAATGTGCCATCCTTCACTCACCCCACCCCCTACTCTCCTGGTTCTCTTCTTTCACATTTGAGTCAAGGCTCTCCTTACCTTAAGGCACCTCGTGATGCCTGCTGGAGTAGACCTGACACTTGACCAGGCATTAAGTCTATTCTTCCTCCACCAGCACCTAGCCCCAGGGGGTGCCCTTGAATGTTTGCAGAACCAATGGGTGCGCCCTTGTGCCCAGGAAATCCCCATTGTCTAGGGCTTCCAGGGAAAGGCAAGGCCTCCCATGCCCCAGCCCCTTTCAATCTCTCCTCCCCTCCCCTCCCTTATCCTTACGGTGGGGTCAAGGCCTTGCTGAGTCCAGCCAGGCTAGAGGTGGAAGCATCCACCTCTGTTTGCAAGAGCCAGCGGGCCTCCTGAGGGAGGAAGCAGGAAGGGCGGCCAAGTCTGCCCCACACCCTGACCCTGCCTGGCTGGGCGTGGGAGAGTAGAGGGCACAGGGCAGGGTACAGAGGGCTGGGAAGGACTGAGGAACCAGGCCACTGGCCACCACTGAGAGGAGGAGGCTTCCTGCCTGCCTTCTACCCAGGGGGCTAGCCAGCTGGGGAGGAGCCAGCTGTGTCCTCTCCTGGCCTGTCCTGATAGCATAAGAAAGCTGTCAGCGCTGGACCCACTGTCAAGCAGCTGGCAGTCCAGTCTTCATTTGACTCGTTCTGGACCTGCTCAGGGCCAGGCTGGGGATGGGTGGGGTGTAAAGATGAATAAGATCCATTTCCTTGTCTAGGGGAGCTCACACCAGACATTCAAGGAACAATAAACATAGCAATACTCATTGAGCACTTATGGGCTGGACACTGATCCAAGTGCACACATATCCGTAACTAATGGAATGGTCACAACAACCCACGGGGATAATGAGGCACAGAGAGAACAAGACGGTTCCCTGGGGGACTTCCCCGGCAGTCCAGTGTTAAGACTCCACACTTCCACTGCAGGGGGTGCGGGTTCAATCCCTGGTCAGGGAACTAAGATCCCACATGCCGCGTGGCGCTGCCAAAAAACCCAAAACCCAAAAACCAAAACAAAACAACAAAAACAGGAGAAGGTTGCCCGGGATCACACAGTAGGTTGCTCATTGGGATCCACAGTAGGCATCCGGCATCGGAGTCCCTGCATTTAACCCTCGCACCGTGCATCCTCTATGCCAACCCCAGTGCCGGCTGCCCCAGCCCACACATGCGGCATCTCAGTCCTGGCTCTTGTCTCCTCGTCAGCAGGTTGGTAGGCTCTGTAAACTTGCCAGGCGCCAAAGTGTGCCTTAGGTTATCCCCACTTTCATTGCCCTTTAGTGTCCCCCATGGTTACATCTTCCCCGTGGGCTTGTCTTCTCATCCTGTGGAAGCTTCAGGTTCCTGTGACTCACCAGTCTCATAGGCTGGGGGAGTGTCTTGCACAAAGCAGGTGCTCAGATGTGTCTGTGGTTTGGTGGGTTGATGGAGGAGGCTTTCGTTTCCCCAGGTCTCTGGGACATGAACAAAATGGTTCTCAGCCTATGCATTGGAACCACCTGGGGAGTTTTAACCACTACTGAAGCCCAGCTCCCACTCCCAGAGGTTCTGATGTAATCGGTGTGGGGTGCAGTCTGAGCATTAGGATTTTAAAACACTCCCAGTGTGATTCTGATGTGCATTCAGGGCTGAGAACTCCTGGAGTGTAATATGTGGCAGTTATTAACTTTAATTATACATCTCTCCAACCGACATATGATTAAGTGCCAGGGACTTGGGTGCCCTTGGGGGACAATAGAAAACAAGACAGTTATGGTCCCTTACCTTGTGACATTTACATTCTAGTAACTCAATTTAACAGGCTTTACTGGGTTGGGGATGTCAGGCATTGTATGGGCACAAAGATGAACTGGACACTAATTACAACTAAAATAGAGGAAGGGGAATGCCAATTAGGTACAAACCAAGAGTGGTAGGGTTCAGGGGAGAAAGGCATCCGGAGGGCAGCTCGAGGAAATTTCCATGGAAGGTATGTCACCTGAGAGGGCCCTTGAGGGATGGTTTGGATTTTGTAGGATGAGATGAGGGGGTGGTGATGGAATGGCTTAAACAAAAGTATGGAGGCAGGAACAGCCAATAATCCAAGGTGGCAAGAAAGCTGGATGTGCACACACAAGAGGGAAGAGGATGTGCGTACACAGTGGGGAAATGCAGGTCGGAGCCTTAAAATGCCAGGTGAGACATTTGGAACCACGCAGGGACTGAGGCTGAGGTAATTCTTAGCACTTAATCCCTGGACCTCCTCCTGACTTCATTCTGGAGTAGGTGTCCTCGCTGCCACCACCCTCAGGGTTTTCCCTTCCCTGCCGTCTGCCACCTCAGTCCCATGTTCAGTGCTCAGTAGCCTCAGGTGAGGTTCTGATGAACTCACTCCACCCCAAGCATAAAATGCATTTCCAGATGGTATCTCCCTAGGCACTGCATTTGGCAAGTAGAATGGAAAGAGCACCAAACTGCAAATGGGGAGGGGACCTGGCTCTAATCTTAGCTCTGCCCCCCACCAGATGTGTGACCTTGAGCAAGTCACTTCTCTTCCTTGAGCCTCAGTTTCCTCCTCTGAAAAATAACCTGGCTGGATGGGATGATTGACAGCGACACTTCCAACTGCGACATTCTCTGACTAGTTTGCCATGTGTCAAATTCAAGAATGTCCTTTTTGCCTTGGGCAAGGGGACATTGCTGCTGCAAATTAGGTACTAAGCATGAGACTCAGAGGGGGAAGGGATGGCTACCTGTAGCTACCTGTAGGTGCTCCGCAGTCTCACCTGAGCCCAGCCTTGGATTCATCATAGCACAGGCACCGGCCATGTGAAGGAAGAAGCCTTCAGATGATTCCAGCCCCCAGCCATTCAAGTCACTCCCACCCACTGAAGTCTCCCCATTTGAAGCCCCAGACATCATGCAGCAGAGATAAGCCATACGTGCCGTGCATTCTCTGTGTTTCTGACCCTCAAGGCATGAGCCTAACAGAGTTGTTTCATGCCACAGGCTGGGGTGGTTTGTTACGCAGCAATAGATAACTGGAAATGGGGGAGGAGGTATGAGGATGGTCTGAGGATGAAGGGCCTCCTTATGCTGGTGAAACCTCACCAGTGGTTGTCCTCCTGTGGCCACTGACTTGGAGAGCCACCTCTGGTCTTGGATATTACTTTCTCAAGGTAGCCTGGTGCTCTTGGGAGAGGTGGCTCAAAGCCTGCACTGTCTTGGAATGTTGTCAAGTTTATGAACAAGGAAGCACCGGGGTCTTTCTAGAGGCTGTCACAGACTCTGAAGTACCAGTCAGCTGGGGAGTGGGAGAGGGCTGGTTGATCTGTACCTCTCAGTACCCCAGTGTCGGGAAAGGCTAAAGAGGGGACAGGGGGCTTGCTCACGCAGGTAGAGGTCCTCTAGGTGCATCTTACACATTCTGTCTCATTTTAGTCCCACAATAGCTCCATTAGACGCTGTAAGGAGTGTTTACCTACTTTACTGATGAAGAATAAGGTCAGGCGCCATGCCCAAGACTATACCCACACCGGGAACGGCAGAGCAGAGCTTTGAACCAAATGTAGGACTCTGAACCTATCACCCTTTCCTCTTGGACTGTCTTGAGGAGTGCCCTGGATGAATTAGGGATGGAGGCTCTGGGAAGGGGCCTTCATTTATTCTCCCTAAACAACCTCTTGTCTTGAAATAAGACCACTGAACTTGACTTACTGTTTCCATGTCCTTCCACCACCCCCTCCACTCTCATTCCTTTTTCCTCCCAGGATTTTTGGCAGAAGGAAGAGAGGAGCACTCCACTCCCAAGTCTTTCATTAGGGAAGCCTTGATGTGATGATGTGGGGTGATGTGGGGCTTCACCAACGTGCCAGGCAGGGCTGGGGGCACGGAAGCCAGGCTGCTCCCAAGTGGGGGTGGGGATGAGGGGATGGGGTGGGGTGGTGAGGAGGGAAGTGTCCCTCCCCCTCTCGGCCCCCACCCCACTGTGAACCGTGGATGGTGAGGTTTCCAGAAGAATCTGTCCGTTGTCGGAGCACTCTGACTGGGAGGGAGGAAGGGGCATATTCCCTGGTGGGAATTCCTCTTTCATGGTGGAAGCGGGGGACAAGGAGATACCACTTTCTGAGTGATCATGGCAGGCTATATCCAGTGTATCAGCTCATTTAAATTAGTTTCCAGATTAGTCTTGGAGAGGTTAGCCGACCTGTCCAGCCACACATCACGTAAGCAGCAGAGCCCGTGAAGACGCCAGGTCTTGCCACTGGCTCTCGCCCCCTCTCCTGGCAACCTCAGGGGCCAGGAGGTGCACGCTCCGACCTGGTAGGGAGGCTCTCGGCCCTCACCCGGGAGCTGTCCTGAGGGAACTCCCGGTAGGGGGCGCTCCGAGCGCCGTCTCGGGCCTCCGGGTGCGCCTCCAGCCGGCGCCTGGGACGGGACCGGCCGCCCCGCCCTCTCGGCTCATCCGCGGCTCTGCGGGCAGGCGGGCGCCCACCGCGCAGGGAGCGGAGCGGAGCAGAGCAGAGAGCAGCGCGCCCGGCCGCGCTCCCCGTGCCTACTGCGCCTCCACGCCCGGCGCCGCGCAGCCTCCCGCCGTGAGTAGCGCCCGTCTGCGGGCTCGACGGGCGGGACAGGGCGCGCGGCTCGGGGCTGGGGCTAGCGGCGGCAAATTGCTCCGGGGCAAGTCAGCGGCCCGGTCCCTGACGCCGTCCCCCGGGTATGGCCGGCCTTGGCCTTGGGTGCTCTGGCCGGCCCTGGACCTCAGGGACTGCCCGCTGGGCCCCTAGGGCTCGCTCCGAAGTCTGGCACTGTGACCCGAGGAACCGGCTGGGAGCGGCTGGCAGACCTGGCGCCTAGGGAGGACGGGAGACAGACTTCCATCAAGTTAGGACCCCTTGACGCGGGGGAGGGCCCCAGATTTACGGGAGGAGAGGGCCCAGATCTTTTCAGCATCATCTGCTTCGCATACCTCCTTCTCGCCCTCTTGCGAAGAGGTGATGCGAGGAGGGTGCTCCGTACCCAGTCAGCTTTCTCTGTGGCAGAATGAAGCTGTGGTCCCAGTCGGGAGCCTGGGCTGGGGCAGAGTTAGGGTGGGCAGGGGGGCAGCCAGTTGGTCTGCGGCAGGCTGGGGTTTCGACCCCAGCATAGGAGGGTGTTGTCAACGGTTTACGCGACTATGGTTCAGGCATTGTGGATGTCTCATGGCATGTGTGGGTCTGCCTGATCCTCACTGTAACTCTGCAAGGTGGAAATTAGGCTTCTCACTTTGGGAGGGAGAGGAGGCCCAGGGCCATAAGCGTTGAGGCCAGGCAGGTGGTAGGTTAGGAGTGCACACTGGAAGAGAGGATGCATAGCTGCTGCCTCACTGGCAGGTGGGAAGGTCGCTGGGGGCGAGTGGCCCCCGACACCTTGTACTCAAGAATCCGGTGGAGGGCAGCTGGGGACCTCTGCTGTGGTTTCTGACATTGTATTTCTCAGCTGCCTCTGTGTAAGGTATTCCTGGGAGAGCCCTGGTGACTGAGGGGTGCTGGTACGTTGGCCTCTTCACGATTTCCTCCGGAGTCCTGTTCTTCCCCAAACCACCCATCTCCCAAGATGTGTTTTTAGCACCTGAAGTGGCCCCATTCGGCAGCTTTGGGAGAGGCTTGGGCAGGGGGTGCAGGGGTGTGTGGATTTGAGTGGGTGTGTGCTGGCTTGGGGTGAGCTTCCCACTGGCAGGAAGAAGACCTGAACTGACCCTGAACCCTCTCCCTAAGGCCTCCCTGGTTGTTAGATGTGGGGGGTGACCAAGCAGGCTGCCCAGCGGAGCTGGACCTTTACCAGGAAGATAGTTTTCTCATGTCAGCTTAGGCAGGTGGCTGATCTCAGAGCCCCAGCTTCCTCATCAGAGATCAGGGTGGGTCAAAGCCTCCAATGCATGGAGGGCCACTGTAATGCCGGATGCCCCTCCCTTCTGTTGGCAGCCTCCTCCTGAATGTGATGGGGGGGGTGTGAGGGGGCAGTCATGGTCCCATTTCACAGACTTGCACTGGGTGAGGATCTCTGAGAGTTCAGCAGGGTGAGCTGGGGCCCATGGGGGAGGGGCTTAGTAGGGTTGAAACTTCCTTATGGGATGATCCTCCAGCCCTGGAGGCCTCCTCCCAGGTTGTCCCTCAGGAGGCCACCGACTTCGTAACCCTCGTGCCACCATTGGAGGGTTGAGGGTACTGTCAACAGAAGCTGGGGGAAGACCAGCTGGAGTGGGCTAGCTGTGTGACTTTTAGCAAGTCCTTCCCCCCATCTGGATCTCAGTTTCCTCCTCTTGTAAAACAAGTGGGTTTGACCAGACAGCAGTGGTTTTCAAACTCCTCCCACCCATGAGTTCTCACTCGGAACCCCAACATATAGTGTAGATAAAGTGGAACTTCTCTGGCTCCCCTTCCTCATGCTGGTGGCTCCTGAGCAGGGTCTAAAAATCCCCTAGATGTTCTTACAGATCTCTTTCTGTGAGGTTTTAGGAAATCTGTGTTAACCTTTCAGAAGTGTTGCCTAGTATTAGGGTTGGGGGGCAGGAATGTGAATTCTAGAGATTCCATTAAGAGAAATGTAGGCATTAAGATGGGCCTCAACCTTGGAATGTCTGGAGCCGATGGATGGCCTGTGCCCCTGGCCAAAAGTTGTAGCTGTGCCCTCTGCCATGTGGTTTCATCTTTTCAGGGCCAGAAAGATGCCTGTATCTCTGGGTCCTTCTCCGGGCCCTAGCTGGTGACTGTAATTCCACCTCAGGACGTCTCCCCTTTGGTTTCATGTGTCTAAACTGGTAAAATGCGAATTCATCTTGGGGAGGGACGTTATGAAGGGGCTTTGAGTTGTTATCAGCTGCTTCTACCGGATGAGCTTTCTGAGCAGCAGCCTTGAGAAAGACAGCTGGGGCACTAAATTTACATCAGCCAACATTCATGGAGTGCCTGCTGTGTACCAGCTACCGCAAGGGGACAGAGGTGAGAATGTCACAACTCCTGCCCTCGTGAGGCTCCAAGACAACAGGCAGGAGGGAGGGAACTCACATTTGTTGGAACCGTCCAAGGACTGTGAAAAACACTTTACATATGTTATCTCATCTGTCCAGTAAATATCAGACTCGTGTTTTAATTATGTAAAATTTTGATTGCATACAAAATAACTGTACATACCATCAAGAAGCAGCATTGTCAGCACCCAGAAACCTCCCTGTGTCCCCTTCCAGGCACAACCCCTGACCGAGGCGTAACAACTATTACGACTTCTAGCGCCACGGATTTGTTTTACCTAGAGGGAATCACACAGTCTGTCGTCTTTTGTGTCTGGCTTTTCTCATTCAACATTATGTTTGTGAGTCTCGTCCACATTGTTGCAGGGAGCAGTAGTTCACTTTTTCTCATTGTTGTATAATAATTTCATTGTATGGGTATAACTCAATTTATTTATCCATTCTTCTGTCGATGGCCATTTGGTTGTTTCCAACTTTTAGTGATTACTGACAGTGCTGCTGTGAACGTTCTTACGTGGACCATTTTGGAAAACATCCGCATGTGTTTCTCTTAGGTACGTCCGTAGAAACTGACCAATAGTTTTCCAAAGCAGTCCCAGTGTCTACTCTCCCTAGCAGTTTTGAGAGTTCTCCAGATATTCACTAACACTAGGCATTGTCTAGACTTATTTCCTATGTAAGTAATTTGAAGCCCAGAAAAGTTGTCTTGTGCTGTTTGCTAGTAAGTGGCAGAGCCGGGATATGAACCCAGGCCTCTGTGCCTGTGGAACCTGTACTCTCTCCCTCTGGGTTACACATTGACATAGATTATGAAATAAGCCAGAACGTGATAAGCTCTAACCCTAAACATGTGTAAAGAGCACTCTTTGGGAATTTAAAGAGGAAGAGAGTTTTAATCTGTTTTGGCAAGAAAAAGGCTCATGGAGATGGTAGCATTTGAGCCTGGCTTTGTGGGAAGGGAACAGTTTTGCTAGGAGGGCTTTCCAGGTGCCCCCCCCAATCCCCTGAAAAGGGCCCGGCTTGAGCTTGGGTGTGGAAGGGGTGAAAGTTTTGGGGGAATGGGAAAGGTCTACTTTTGCCTGTAATATAGGATTTATGGGGGAGGGGGCTATGCTGAAATGGTGAGTTGAGGCCAAACTGGTGGACCTGGTTTGAGCTTAGGGGACTCCCCTGGCCCCCAAGTTCTGGTCACTCGGGATGTGGAGCACAAGGCAGGGGCTCATTGTTTTCTGGGGAGGTGGGGCTTCTTCAAATCCAGCTCAGCTCCTGACAGCGAATGCAGCTGGCCTCTTGCCAAATGGAGGATCCTAGCTGTTCCTGGGACCATTCTCAGGGTATCTGCCAACAGAGTTTTTTGGAGTTTTCTGCTTCCATCTAGCTGTGGGAAATTAGTAGCTACTGTCATCTCCACCCCCAGGATCTGACCCAGATGGTTTATTTGGAAGTCTTTTTTCAGCAAAAAGAAGATGATAGATAGCAGTCCTGCCCCCCCCTCTCAGTGCTAGCCTCAGGAGGTTTGCCAGGAATGGGGGTTGGGGGCAAAGGGGGCGAAACTTCTGACTCTGATCAAGCCAAACTTGCCAGGAGAATCCCAGTACCTTTTCCTCAGAAGGGAACAGAATTGGTGCCTCAATGGCTATGGGAAGCAGAAACACAAACAATGGCCTGGAATGAGTCAAATAACAATAATAATCATCGTTCTTATTTGCCCAGCAGTTTATGTCCTTATCACAATGGATCCTCACGTGGATGTGTGAAGTATGTGATATAGACGTGATCACCCCAGTTTACAGAGGAGGGGGATTGAATCCCAGAGAGGGTGCCAACGTGCTATGGGTCACATGGCTAATATACACCCAGATTAGCCTAGAACCGGGGATCCTGGAGCCTGCTTTTCTCAGGATTCCATGCTTGCCAGGCCCTGGATGAGCATGGAGTGAAGACCAAGCAGGGAGGAGGATGTGTGATGCACAGGCAGGAGGTTGGCAGGTGGCCCTGAGAGTAAGGCCTGGGAGCCAGGTCAGCTCTGCCTGGAGGTCTTCAGGGATGTGTGTGACTCGATGGAAGGGAGGGAGGCAGGTGGCATGTTGGTACCAGAGCTCTGGTTTGTAGGGGGCAGAGGTGGAGGAAAGAGGGTGAAATGTATACATCACCTGAGAGTTAGAACAGCTTCAGCCACTTGGCACTGATGAGACGTGCCTTTAGGTAATGGTGCCTCCACACAGCCTGGTGAAAACAGTCTTTTGGGGGTTCATGGGGCCCGGCCATGGTTGGTCTCTGATTGCCAGGCAGAAGAAAAGCTGCCAGCACTAGCCAAAAGGAGCTCCGAGAGGCCTTTGCTAATGACTCTTGAAAGATGCATCCACAGGTAGCTGGTTTTATCTTTGTGATGTGCAGGCTGTGTCCTGG
Organism: Aethalodelphis obliquidens; assembly: GCF_003676395.1. Taxonomy (NCBI): domain Eukaryota; kingdom Metazoa; phylum Chordata; class Mammalia; order Artiodactyla; family Delphinidae; genus Aethalodelphis; species Aethalodelphis obliquidens. The sequence continues at coordinate 11,062,611 of NW_020837970.1, read as the reverse complement.
GCCCTGTCCTCGGGGTGCTGTCCAGGGTGGCATGTGGCTGTCCCAGGAATGGGTGAGCTCCTTAGGGCAGGAGGATCCCAAGGGAGGATGCAGACCGTCTCTTCTGGTGGAGTGGTGGGTGCTCTGCGTGGTTCAGAGTAGTCCTGTGGTTCTCATTAAGGTGCCCTGGGTAGGCAGAGTTAGCTCCATTTTACAGATGAGGAAACAGCCTCCTCCCGCTGACAAGAGATGAGGCCATAGAGCTAGTTGTGGACAAAATTGCACCTAGAACCTCAGGCTCCTAACTCCTGGTGCCCACTGTAATTTGTCACACCACTTCCAGGCATCTTTCCCTTAGGGTGATGAGTGAGAGAGTTTGAAATCAGTTCAGACTCCAAGTTGGGTGGCACAGCGCCTGTAGGAGCTGAGGTCATGCACATCCCTTACCTTTCTACTGCATTTTGTGGTTTATAAAATTAATATCCTGATTTGCAGTGGTGTTTACAGTACTAATCCCTTTTACAGATGAGGAAGTTAAGACTCTGCAGTTTAAATGACGTAGGCAACTGTGGGACTTGAACCTGGAACTTCTGACTCAAAAATGAGTTCTGTTTTTCCTGCATCACAGCTGCCTCTTTTCTCAGTGGACCTGAATTTCATGAGAACAAATTGCCGAAGTTGCCCATGGTCCTGTTTCTCTGAACTTGTTCAGAGCAGATCTGAAGAAGTGAGGAGGGCTATTTTTGTCTCCTTAACAAATGTGATTAATATAAAGCAAATAAGAATAGTGCATCATTGGTCACAGGTGAGGAAAGGCTTGATCAAGGCTGTTCTTGAGGAATGAGGGCTGTGGGTTATCTTTGAATTATTAGCTCCCAGGCAGCCAATTACTTTTGGGCCTAGATTCAGGCTGGTACCAATTGACACGTCTGTCCTAACCTCAGGTTTTTTCATGTTTCAGGGCTGTACGCTCCAGGCCTCAATGAGGAGCCCAAACATGGAGATGTTCAAGCAGGAGAAGGTGGAGGACTTTTATGACATCGGGGAGGAGCTGGGGAGGTAAGTGGCTGTGAGAGGTGTACTGGTCAGTAGATCTTGTAGGTCATGGGCTTGTCACAGGACTCGTGGGAAGCTTTAAAAACAGTCCTGAGGTTTATTCATCTTCATGGGTGCCTCTGCAAGGAATCATCTCTCTGGAAATGGAGACTTGCCAGCAGAAAGGACTAGAATTGCTGAGTTCTGTGTTTTCAGTATAACCTGGCTGACAGTTAACGGCAAATCTAAATGATTCTTGTTGTACCTGTTACTTTGCTCCCAAAATCCTCCCCAGGCTCTGGACTGAGATATGACCTGTTGGTTTTCTTCTCCGAATCCCACTTGGGATTCTCCGTGGCTCCCAGGTGTTTTTTTTTTTAACGTTTATTTATTTATTTAGCTGTGCTGGGTCTTAGTTGCGGCACGTGGGCTCTTAGTTGCAGCATGTGGGATCTAGTTCCCTGACCAGGGATTGAACCCGGGCCCCCTGCATTGGGAGCATGAACTCTTAACTACTGGACCACCAAGGAAGTCCCTCCACAGCTCTCAGGATTTTGTTCTGTAAGCTCAGAGCCTGAATGGGAGGGGAAATCATCCTCCTGAAAATGGCTTTAGATTGAGTGACAAGCCACATGAGCCTAGTTGTGAAGGTTCTTCAGATCTGAGTTATTGGGTGCATTTTCAGGTTTGCTAAACCCACAACACAGACAGGGGTAAACTCAGATCTGAAAGTAGTTACTGTCTGGAGAGAAATGATTTTCTGAAGCTCTCTTCTTGCCTCTCATTTGTAACAACTGCTAGTATTCGGGTGGTATTTTAATGACTACAGAACACCAATCTTGGAGTTTGAGTCTCACAACAATTCATGAAATGGGAATTATTTTTACTCTTATTTTTCTTGAGGAAACTGTGGTCCAATGAGCTTAAGCAAGTTGCTCAGCCAGCAAGTGACATGGCCAACGTCTGGCCCGTCCAGTCTGTGCCTGCACACCTGTCATGCTCTCTCCAGTGCACATGGTTCTTGCACACTCACACATACTTGCAGTACACCCGGCCCAACCCCTCCACACACCCAGCAGAGTAAAAATCTGGGGGTTCAGGACCTTCACTGTATCCATGATGCACAACGGGAGCCTTTCCCTTTAAAGAGCTCCCGTGTCAGGACTAATTCTCTTACTTTCTTTTCTTCTCTTTTGTTTATTTTTTGCAAATATATGTATATATTTATTTCCTTTTATTTTAAGCACACTGAATTTATAGGTTAGTGTTTTAATACAGTTTTAAAATTACATCTTAACGTATCATACAGGTTTGCTCATGTCATTAAATATTTTAAATGCAATTTTATATTCCCTTGTATATGCATGCCCCAATTATTCAGCCATTTCCCCTACTGTTAAAAATATACAGTTTCCATTTATTTTTTTTAAATTTTCATTGCTAAAGCTATCGTGAACATCCCTTAACAGACATTTCTGATCCTGTTTTTGACTGTTTCCTTAAGATAGATAGCTAGAAGTTGGGTCACTGGGTACTTTTATTTAAAAAAAAAAAACTAGAAAGAACTTCAAAGCCAGAGGAGCCTTACTCAGAGAAGAATGGAAAGTGCAGTTATGGGAATTCCCTGGTGATCCAGTGGTTAGGAGTCGGTGCTTTCACTGCCGGGCCGGGTTCAATCCCTGGTCAGGGAACTAAGAACTAAGATCCTGCAAGCCGCGTGGTGAGGCCAGAAAAAAGAAAGTGCGGTTTCTTCAAGTTTAGGGAGTGCTTGTCCTGCTTGGCTGGATGGGTCAAGAAACAAGTGTCTGCAGAGTCCCAGAGTGTCCCAGAGGGGGAGATTCCTCAGCCTTCTGTCTGGGCCATTGCCACTGGCAATCCGGGGCCTGTGAAGGGCTGGGAAGAGGCTGGAGGGTGGTCAGCTGGACTCTGCCTCTGAGTGAGAAGCGAGGGTCTCTTCGCCTCGGGCGCTTCTCCTGAACTTGGTGATGCAGGGGGCAAAGTGACACCCTTAGCCACAGACCCTGGCAGGCCCTACCAGTGGCTTTTGATTCGATGGCCCCATGTTGGCCATGTCCTGTGTGTAAGGGTCTGTGCTAAGTGCCCTGGGTACAGAGATGAGCATGACACGGGGAGTCTTTGCCCTCCTGGAGCTCCAGCCTGGCTGTAGGGGCAGCTGTGCACATAACAAGGGCAGCGTTGGATGGGATTATGTCGGGTGGGCTGTGAGCTGAGAAGTCAGGAATTGGTGGGGGGGGGGCTTGGGCTCTGAAGAAGGAAGTAGACGTTTCCCGTGGAATTCATCTGTTATTCCTTCTTAGTCCTGTCTCTCCCCCATTCCATACCTCAGAGCTATTAGAACTGGAAGAGACCTCATGCTCTGGGATCCTCCATCTACAACAGGGTGTGAAGGCCCCAGGTACCTCACAGCCTGGGGAGCCTTGGAGGAGCCTCCCCTCCGCCCCCTGGTACCTGCAACTTTTGTAAGGTTCTAAGGTGCTGGCTGGACATAGGGTGAGTAAGAGGCAGCAAAGGTCTGAGGCCTTTGGAATGGCTTGTCGTCCTAGGATTTGTGGTCTAGGGCAGGGGTCCCCAACCCCTGGTACCGGTCCACAGCCTGTTAGGAACCGGGCCGCACAGCAGGAGGTGAGTGGCAGGCAAGTGAGCAAAGCTTCGTCTGCGGCTCCCCATCGCTCTCATTACCGCCTGAACCATCCCCCCTCCCCGTCCGTGGAAAAATCGTCTTCCACGAAAACGGTCCCTGGTGCCAAAAAGGTTGGGGACCGCTGGTCTAGAGGTCCGATGAGCTGGAAGGCCTTTAGAGGTCTTTCTTCCAAGACCCTCGTCAGACAGTTGAGGAAACTGAGCCTCAGAGAGGGGAAGAGTCTTGCCGGGGGCCATAAACAGGCTGGAACTAGAGCTGCCTTCAGATGACTGCTGGACTTCAGAAGGGGCAGTGCTATCTGTCTCTCCTCCTCTCTTCTTCACGTAGCACACTGTTGCGGGTGTACCTCGTGCCAGGCGTTGTCCGAGGCAGCGACGAACAAAATCGACGTTCCTGTCCTCTTGCAGCTTGTGTTCCATTGGGAACAAGTGATTGAGGGATCACAAAAGGACAAGTCACTATAGAGCGTGTGATGGGCTATGAAAGGAGAGAGAGGGATGCTCTGAGAGAGAAGAGGGGATGTAGTTTGCCCTGAGTGGCTGGGGAGGCTGCTCCGAGGAAGTGGCTGAGGGTAAATACACAGGCAGGGGAAGCAGCGTGGATGCAGGCCCCGAGGTGAGGAGAGCCTGGGGCCTGAGCTGCTGTCAGGAGGCCAGTGTGGCCGTGGAACGTGAGCTGGGGGCAAGCAGTGCTAGATGAGGTCGGATATATAGCAGGAGGCCAGACCCAGCCTGCGAGCTCTCTGCCAACACAGACTGGTGGACAGATTTGGCCTTTGGGGACACACAGTTTGAGGTCTGGGTCCCTTTCCTAGCTGTGCAACCTTAGGACAACTTACTTGACCTCTCTGAGCCTGAGTATTTTTTACCTGTAAGATAGGAATAATAACAGTAGCTATCTCGTGGTTGTGGGGATTAAATGGGATGCTGAGTCTGCGGTGTCCCTCACAGAGCTGGGCACAGGGGAGGTGTTCAGTGAACAAGAGCTTCTGGCCTTTGAAGTAAGTTTGGGTGTCAAGGCCCCATCTCCCACTTCTAGACCCTCCCAGCAGGACAGTGTGGGTCTCTGCAGGAGGAACAGCAGGAGGGGTTGTTCTTACGTTTGGGAGGAGCTTTACGTAAACCTGCTTCCTCGGCAGTCCGTGAGCACCCTCCCCTAGACTCAGGGCTGTCTCATTGACTTTAGCTCCTCCTCAAGTCCTTACTATGCAAAAATGAAAATGAGTGAGAGTCACTTTTCCTTTTTTTACCTGTAATGACAGATGGAGCTCACACAAACATCATGCTGAACGAAGGAAACCAGATTCAAAAGAGCCCTTACGGAATAATTCCATCTGTGTCAAATTCAAGACAGGCAAAATGAATCCCTGGTGCTAGAAATCAGAATAGTCGTTATTCTTGAGGGACTAGTGACTGAAAGGGGGCATGAGAAGGATTTCTGGGGGACAGGTATTGTTCTACTTCTTGATCTGGGTACCTGTTTCACTGATGTGTTAATTTCCTGAAAGTATGTTAAGCCATACTTGTATATGTACATTTTCTTGCAGGTATATTGTATCTGAACTAAAACTATACATTAACAAACAAGGAATCTTTAAGTCCACTCCCTGCCCTGGTCTGGTCCCCAAAGGGCATGTTTCTGATGCCTTTGGAGGCCTTGTATGTCCTTATCCTACAAATAAGAGAACATCTGTGAGAAAAGCTGAAGAATCCAGGTTTGGATATGGACATCATGCCCTGGCCTGAGAGTCTTGGGCACGGCTGGGGCCCACCTGGCCCTGTGCCTCTCACCTGATTTTCTGGCTCACATTTCGGCCCCAGCCTGCTGGGGATGCTGGAGATTGTCAGCTGTTTCTGGGAACAGTTGGAGAAATGCTGGCCTGCAGCTTCTGGCCTCTCCCAGCCTGGGTAGCCACTGTAGGGCAGAGCAAGGCTCATAAAGAGAAACCCATCTAACCCCTCATTTTATAGATGAAGCTAAGACCAGAGAGGGGAAGTGACTTGTCCAAGGTCACACGGTGAACAGGTGATAGATCAGGGTGGGCACTGGTGGTCTGACTCCTACTCTAGGGCTCTGGCTACCACACCATAAGGACCCACAAAGCACAAACTTATTTTTCTCTTTAATTTTACTGCTTTTGGGGAGTGGGGGAGAATATATGGTAGGGTAGTCTTTTTTCTTTGACCTTAAGGGTAAGGTAGGAGGGTCAGAGTCAGAAAGGTAAGCATTTGGGAAGGATTGATGTTCCCTGGGGAAGGGTGCTGGTGGATAGGCCCAATGATGACTACTGTGTGTCTAAGGGTACAAGGTAATTTAATGTAAGCAGCATATAATGATTAGTGGTTTCTTTTTTCCTATACCTACATTACTTCACTTAGATTTTTAAATTATTAGATGAACATAAAATCATAAAATATTACTGTTGAACTGGATCTCAACAAGAATTTAGTCCAGATCTCCGTTTCATAGACAAGAAAAGTGAGGCCCAGAGAAGGGAGGTGATTTGTCCAAAGTCACAGAGCCAGCAATACAGGAGCTGAAACTTAAAGAAGCTTTTCAACTACACTGTGCTGGTTTAAACAGAGGAACACCTCTCTATATGTAAATTCAACTTTTATCCACAGCCCTCACCTCTCTCAGGGAGCCTATCTCACCATTCATTACCCCACACATCCCATCATAACCTCCCCAGCTCCCCTGGTGAAGATAGCGGCCAGAAGCCCTGCTACGTATAGGAGGCTCACACGTGCAAGGCACACTGCTAGGCACTTAACCTGCAGAATCCCCTTTTATAGGGATAGGAGCCTTGGGCCGTGGAAGGAGCCACTGCTCTCAAGCCTCACCCTTCCTAAACAGGCTGAGGAATTCCTTGGGACAGCTGCCTGCCAGACCTGAGTCTCCCAATGGGGTCCTCTGCGGTTAAGATCACCCACCGCACGTGCAGCTTAGCCAGAGCAACTTCTTTTGGGAGAGAAACAAAAAACCTCCAGGAAATGTATAGAGCTCAGGTGTACCCAGACTGGGCTCTATAGCCCCGTCTAGCCACAAAGCTCTGTAGAAAACAATAATAATAGGTGTTTGGATTTACCTGTCTCTGTCCTTGGGAAAAAGCGTTTCCAAGATGAACTCGGAGGCGAAGGGGGTTTTATTATTTCTTTTTAAATTAAAAAAAATTTTTTATTGTAGAAGTAATGCATGGCATATGTCATAAACTTATGAACAGTTAGAGTAGAACTCCCTCTGTCCTCCCTCTAAGTCTCACATCCACAGGTAGACTTTGATGATAATTGTCTTCTGTTGCCCTTCAGAACTTAGTCTAAGTAAAGCAAGTGTGAATGTAGACCCAGATGGGATCATACGACCAGAACAATCTACAACTTGCTTTTCTCACTTAATGAAATACATTGAATATCTTTTTACAGTATATAGATCTATGAGACTTACTTTGGAGGAAAGTTTTTTTTTTTTTAAATAAAACATTTAAGAAGACAGTTTAAGCCAACAAAAGATTAGCAGCCTTAACCTAGCAACTGTTTTTATTTCTGAGTCTTACCTTCTAATCTATCTATGGCTATTTCTCATGCCCACACAGCCTCTCCTCTTTTGTGTCTGCTTGAGGCCTGCATGTGCTCAGAGTTAACATTCCCCCAAGTGCTAAGCTCCGGGGGGCAGGTTGCCTAGACCAAGGGGAGCAGGAGAAATTCTCAGGCCCTGGGATGACCGGTGATGAGATTAAGCCTATCTCACATTTGTTTGTGCTGGCCTGTCAACTCTTTGAAGGCAGGTCCGCAACTGCTCTCCTATTTTGAGCATCACGGCAGCACTGGGACAGAGGCCAGAGGTCCCCAAATCTTCTGTGACTTCTCTTTGCTCTCGCTTTTCTCTCACTCTTGGAAAAATTAAACTTTTCCCTCAAGGTCAGGATCAAATGCCATCTCTCCTAGCAAAGCCTGCCATGACCCACTCCCTCTACACCTACCCCCTCTACCACACCCCCTCTATGGACTGTATTACCTCTTATTCTGGACCCACACCTCTTTTAAGTGCTAATGTCATCATACCTCATGTTACACAGAAGGTTCACCTGGTCATCTTCCCTGCTGGACCCAGGGTCCTCCATGCTGGGCTCCTGCGTACTTTATCTTTTATTCTTTCATTTTCTGCCCCTATCCACCTCCCCCCCACACCCTCCACCCTGCCACAACCCCAATAGCATCCAGCCCAGGCCTTTTACGCTTGATAAGCGCTCAACTCCCACAGACACCACAGTTAACTGCAGAGCTGTTTGGAACCTGCCTTGGTTCCAAAAACTCAGCCGAGCCCCCAGCTCCCATAGGCCTTGGAATGCATGAACGTCCAGGATTCCCCAAACACAAAGTGAGAAACAAAACACACTCCATTTCCTGGACACACATTGTTTTTTTCTTCTTACTCTTTTTTTTTTTTCTGGCTGCCGCACGCAGCATGCAGGATCTTAGTTCCCCGACCAGGGATCGAACCCAGGCTCCCTGCAGTGGAAGTGCGAAGTCTTAACCACTGGACTGCCAGGGAAGTCCCCATTACTCTTTTTTTTTTTTAATTGAAGTATAGTTGATTTACAATGTTGTGTTAGTTTCAGGTATACAGGAAAGTGATTTTAGCTATATATATATATTCTTTTTCGGATTCTTTTCCATTATAGGTTATTATAAGATATTGAATATAGTTCCCTGTGCTATACAGTAGGTCCTTGTTGTTTATTTTATATATAGTAGTGGACACACATTATTGTATTTAATCCTGGTAGCACCTTGTGAAGCAGCTGCTATTCCCATTTTACACATGAAGAAATTCAGTCTCCAAAATGTTAGGTAACAAGAAATACAGACCACCTACCTTATCAAGGAGAAGGCAAGTGGGAAATTCCACTTCGTGCAACACAGCAAATCTCAGAGAAAGTAAGAAATAAAAGCCAGAAACTTCTCTAGCCAGAGCCCTGTTTGCCTCCCTGGGCTGGGATTCTCGTGCTTGTCTGATCACACACATGCTTATATTTCCTGCTGCCGGAAAGTGAAAGTGACCGACCTAAGTTAAGAATCTTCTGCCCTCATGTCAGTATCTGTGCCGAGTACTTCCCATCTTCTGGAACAATATGAGCTGGATCACATTCCCACTTCACAGTTGTGAAAACTGAGGCTCAGAGAAGTTTTACAGTGGCGGCTGGTCACTCATGCCAAAAAAGCTTTCTGACTGCTAACACAGAGCTTGTCTGTGCCAGGCCCAGGAAGCCCTCAGCTTGGTGTTAGTGGCAAGGAGGTCTTTTGGGCCACAGCTGCGCCCCAGACAAGCCAGTGGTTTCCAAAACGTGAGTGAGCATGTGTGGATGTGTAAGTGCACGTCTGTACTCATTGTCACAGTCCAGAGACTCTTCCCAGGCACCCACTGTGTGCTGGGCACCGTGATGGATAGAGGAGACTTAGGGCTCAGGCCTTACCCTAGAAGAGGTTAGGGCTCAGTTGTGGCACAGGGGTACTCTCCTCCAAAGCTAATGAAATGAGACGTTGGAACAGGCCACAAGCTAATAGGGGGACCCCCAAACATGTGCCAGTTGTTCAGCGGAGGAAGCTGTCACCCTGTGTGGGGCAGCTCCTCACGGTGTAATCCTGGAGATGGCACGTAACCACCTCAAGGTCAGGGCTCTGCCGAAGACTGAGAAGCAGCAGGCCCGGGCTTGGGCAAGAGGGCGCGTGGAGAGGGTTGAAGGGAGGGAGCTGCCAGGAGGACAGGCGACTGCAGGGGCCCTGGATGACAGAGGCCCTGGAGGAAGGAGGGAGGCGCCTTTATCACCCATTGTCAGGCAAACAAAGCACAAAGCCACTCAAACAAAGTGGCTGCATTGCACATGCTTCAGTCAGAAGCTGGCACATGGTGCAAACCGCTTGCCCCGAGGTAGCGGTCTCATTGAGCTCAGTTTGCATTATGAAAATTGTAAGAGCGAGAGGGAGGTCCTATGTGAGGATAATTGAAACCGCTATATACCTGTATCTACGGGACACACTTTCCTTTCTACTTATATATCGCCAGCCTGTACATTTTGCATTGTGTTGTTTTTTGACTCAACATTGTTTTATGTTTACCTTTCCATGTACCCAGAGTCCGTATAACCTAAAAATATTTTTGTTTCAAAATAATTTCAAATTTAATAGCAACATTTTCAGACTAACAGAACTCCTGCATATCCTTTATATGCAGGAACTCCTGTATATCCTATTCTAGGAATAGGTGGACTTGATCCTCCCAAATGGACATACCGGGTTTTAACATTTTGTCGCCTCCTCCCTTGCTGTCTCCCTCCTTCCCCACTTTCTCCTTCTCCTCCTGCCTTTCTTCCCTCTTTTTCTTTCCTTCAGTTTCTTCTTTCCTTTCCTTCTTTCTGTCTATCTACCTATCTACCTACCTACTTACCTATTATTGTTTCCGAGCCGTTTGGGAGTTGGTTGCGGACACTATGCCTCTTTATCCTCAATGCTTCATTATGCATCTCCTAAGGACACGGGCGTTCTCTTTCATAACCACAGTACAACTTTCAAATTCAGGACATTTCACTCTGATACAATATTTTTATCTAAGCTATCATTCTTGTTCCAATTTTGTCAATTTTCCCATTAGTGTTCTTTAAAAAAATTTTTTTTTAATTTTATACAATTTTAAAAGGTTAAACTCCATTTACAGTTATTACAAAATATTGGATATGTTCCCCGTGTTGTATAATACATCGTTGTAGCCTATCTTACACCCAACTGTTTGTACCTCCCACTCCCCAGCTAGTGTTTTTTATTTATATATTTATTTAAAATATTTTATTTATTTATTTGGTTGTGCCGGGTCTTAGTTGCAGCAGGCAGGCTCCTTAATTGCAGCATGCGAACTCTTAGTTTTGGCATGCATGTAGGATCTAGTTCCCCGACCAGGGATTGAACCTGGGCCCCCTGTATTGGAAGCTTGGAGTCTTAACCACTGTACCACCAGGGAAGTCCCCCAACTAGCAGTTTTTCTCCCTGCTAAACAGGATCCAGTGAAGATCATATATTGCATCTCCTTGTCGTATATCTTTAGTCTCCTTTAATCTGAAACAGTTCCTCAGCCTTTCTTTGACTTTCATGACAAGATATTTTTGAAGAATACTGGCCTTTTAAAACAAATAGATACAGTCCGTATGTTTTCATTAACTTCATAATAATCTGCTATATAAACATCCCCAATTTACTAAACTTTCCCTATTGTTTCTCACTACTAAAAATAAGTGTTTCTGTGAACATATTTGTTAATTTCCTCTCTCTGCATTATTTCTGCCAGTGTTTTCTCAGAGGTGGAATACAAGGTCAGAGGTTATGGCTTCTCCCTTAATTCCAAATCTTGTTCTCTGTGCTACTTTACCTTTTTTCATGGTGTTTCTATTGCATTTTCATAGATATTTTGAAGTTCTGATAGCAACACAAGGCAGGTAAGGCAAGTATAATCATTCCCATTTTATAAGTGATGAAAATGAGGCCCCGTCAGGACTAGAGGCAGAGGTCTTCCTGTAGACGGATGGTGTTGCCTTCCTCCCCCGAGAGGTAGAGGGGATTCAAGGTCTTTGGGGGACCCCAGAACTCTGGCAAAGGGTTCCACTTCTTTGTTTCTACTTTTAGAAGCTGGCTGGAATGTTGTGGGTTTTTTTGGCCACGTGGCTTGTGGGATTTTAGTTCCCAGACCAGGGATTGAAACTGGGCCCTCAGCAGTGACAGCCCAGAGTCCTAACCACTGGACCACCAGGGAATTCCCTGGAATGGTTCTATAAGAAAGTTTTCTGTGAGGTGCTATTGGGAGAGGGGGTGCTTGGGGAGAAGTGTGTTTTGAGGGCGAAGGCGAGAGCTTGGTTTTCCTGTGTTCTCCCTTGCTGGGGAGACCAAGGTGAGGGGTAAGAGCCGCGGCCAGTGGTGGGAGTTAGGGCCTTAGGTACCCATCACCTCAGCTGCAGTAAAGCACCAGGGCTCTGGCAGTGCAGGTGGGAGGCCATGTGAAGCCCTCCAGAGCCTCCCACAGAGGAGATGCTGCAGCCTTCAGACTCTCTCTTCTGGAGATTGCTCTAGCCCCCAGAGCAGCCTTCAACAGGCTTTAAAGCCCAAGAACTTTAACCTGCAAGGGCTCCGACATTGTCTAGTCCAGGGGATGGGAAACTATAGCCCTACAGTCAATACCACCTACTTTCAATGGCCCTGGAGCTAAGAATTTTTTTTTTTTTTACAAAGTGTGTGTGTGTGTTTTTTTTTTTAACTTTATTGGAGTATAATTGCTTTACAATGTTGTGTTAGTTTCTGCTGTGTAACAAAGTGAATCAGCTATACGTATACATATATCCCCATATCCCCTCCCTCTTGAGCGTCCCTCCCACCCTCCTTTTCCCACCCCTCTAGGTGGTCACAGACACCGAAAGAATGGGTTTTATAGATGACCAGTTGCAGTAGATTTGATGGTTGGAACACTAACTTTGGACCCCAATTAAGCAAACTGTTATCCGCCCCTGCAATTCCATTCTTCTCATGGCAGACCTGTATTACCAAAAACAAACAAAACAGAATAAGACAAATGCAATTCTTATTATATTTTGAGTTTCATCAGTTAAAATTTTGTGGAAATTTAGTTTTCTCCTTTGTTATGTGAGTACCTACTCTGTGCTTCCAGTGCAGGAGGTGCAGATTTGATCCTGGGTCGGGGAATTGGGATCCCACATGGTGCAGGGCCAAAAATACTACTACTACTAATAATAATAATAAATAATAATATCCTGGATTTTACTGTATGGCTCTCAATGCCTAAAGTATTTACCATCTGACTCTTTGTGGAAAAAGTGTGTCTATTCCTGATCTACTCCCAGTATGGTTTACTAGTTAAGCAGCAAAACTTTAAAAAAGTGACTTATTCTGGGGTGGGGGACAGGATAGAAACAGATCAAAGGGAGGTGCAGTTGTGTAAAAGGAGGAAGAAGAGGTGAGCAGCGGTCCACCTGCACCCCTTCCCTGCCCTCCGTCTCACACAGCCCGTGAGGAACCTCTGAGAAGCCCAGTTTCAAAACCACTGTCCATGTCAGTCTGTCCTGTCCTGCAGGGAGTGCTGGGGTGGAAGACGGGAAGGGAGGTCTGGGTATTAGGGATTGTGCATCCTCTCTAAACCTGGCCCTGCATTGGTCATGGGCTGTTACCTAGTTTAACCCTCTTGCAGCCCTACGGGGTGGCCGGCGTTTCTCCCACTTTGCAGATAAGGAAGCTGAAGCTTGGAGAACTTAACTAACTTGCCGAGGGAAGTGTCACAGCTGGGATTTAAACCCATGACTTCTGACTCCCGGTCCAGTGCTCTTTGGGGGGTGGGGTGGGTGGGTACCAAGCTGCCCAAGATTTTTCTTTCTGCCTGTGACCCTGGGCTCCCCTCCAGAGAACAGGGGAGGAGGTGGATACGGTTGTTTAGTGGTTTATTGGGGAATCTGCTGAGAGCCCAGTTGTCCTTGTTTAATCCATTTCCACAGCTGACACTGCTCCCCTGCCCACGCCCACCCCCTGGCTGCCTGCATCTAAGCCTGAGACCTCAGTGCCCTAATCTTGAATCCTGAGCTGCTGGTCCTTGGTGGCCTGGCCACAGGGCCTGGAGGGTGATGAATTATCCTTCCCTCCTGGGGGTGAGGTTTATTTGGCACCCTGGGCCCAGGGCCCACCAGCTAAAGAGGAGAACTTGGCTGCTCAGGGGCTGCAGTACGGTCCTGGGAGGCAAACGCTCCTACTGGTGTCTTGGAGGAGACATGGAGACGGGGCAGAGGGGGAAAGGCAGCTGAGGGCCCCAGCAGGAGGACGGGCTCGGGGCAGCAGGCTGATGAGCCCTAGCCTGGTGGTGACTACTCCGGCTGCTGCAGCCACCGGGCCCAGGTGTGATCCTGGCTCTGCTACTGTGATCCTGGCCCAGGTGTGAGCCGCTGGACCTGGGGCAGCTTCACGCTCATAGGCTCCGTTTCTTTGTGCTAAGATGGTCCCATTTCTCACAGGGTTGTTTTCCAGCCTTCTGGGGTCCCCTCCTTTAATATCCAAATAAAAATAATGAGCATTCCATTCCAGGACAACAGGAAGTCCTGTTCCTGACTGAGCATTTCTGGGTCTCCCCAGGGAGGGCTCACATCCTCCTTGTTGCCTTAGGTCCTTGGACTCAGGACCTCTTTCTCCTTCAAGACAAGGCAGCGCTCCCTCTGTGACCCTGTCTCAGGCACGGACTCAGGCCCGTTTCTGAGTGCCTCCCTTGCCACTGAGGCTGCTTGCAGGATAAACTGAGTTTCGGGTAGTGAGAGGAATTTCTGCAGAGAAGGAAACAACTTCAAGTGGGGTAATAGATACCTCCGCTCCCCTGACTCCTGCCATCTGCCATGATGCTAAGGCCTTCCAGGACCCCTCCCCAGGCCCGAGATCTGCTACCATCCTTATACTTACCTCCCCAAAGAGACCCCTATTCTTTCACATATAGATGTTACAGCCTCTCCCTGAAAGGACCCTGGGCCTCTCTTTTCCAGAACCAAAGATCCTTTAAAGTTTTTCCCGTGCAAAAAGCCGTCTCTGACCATCCCCCCCACCCCACCTCCACCCCATTTCGGAGTCTTTTGCCTTCCTTATTACCAGTAACAGTTCTGAGCAGCTTTCAAAGTGATTCTTTTCCCATTCCTAGCACAGATGTAAGGGGCATAGCCTGGCATGTGGGAAGTACCCAGCAAACGGTTGAAGATACGGACAAGGTGATGCTAAAAGCCCAGCAGTCAGTTGTTTTGAAGAGCTCATAGGGAGGAGCTGGGTTGGGCTGCTTCTCCTCCGTTACCTCATTTGATCATGAGCCTCCACAGTGGAGTAGATGGGCAGGGAGGAAGTCACCGTCCCCATTTTACAGATATGGAAACAGAGGCACAAAGACCCAGCCCTACCCTTGAGAGCAGGGTGGCCAGGTGGAGTGGAGATAAGGCTGGTGTCCACAGGGGTTTGTAAACACAGGTCCAAGTAGCAATCTTGAAAAGATTTCTTAGAGAAAGAGATTGTATAAGACACCTTTGGACCCAACTAAATCAGCAGTGTTTCCAGAGTTTGGAATTGTGAAATTCTTTCTGATGTTTCAGCTGAGCCCTGATGTAAGAGCCTTCCTGGGGTCCACACATGCCTCTGAGATTTCAGTTTTCTGCTGGTCAGGAAGCACTGCCAGGCCCTGGCTAAGCCGGTTTGGCCCCACCAACTGCCACCCCATTCCCCTGGTTCCCAGTGTTGTTACCATCCAGGAAGTTCTGCGGCTGGACCATCTCCGGGGCAGCTGATCCACCCCTCTCCAATACACAGTCAAGAATTTGTCTCTCAGACTCAGGTATTAAACCTAGGTACGAATCCCAGTTTTACTACTCAATGCCTGTGTTACCTTGGGTTTTCTCATCTGTGAAATTGAGAACATACCACCTACCTTATCAGGCCAGGATTTGAACCTCCATCTCTCCTGACTCTAGAGGATTGAATGAGATTATGAGCGAAACATGTAGCACAGCGATTGTCATCTTGGGTAGTATATATGAATCAGAGGAGGTTTAAAACAAACACACATGTATACATGCCACGGATTCAGATTTAGAAGGTCTGGGGTGGCGCTCTGGCATCCATATTTTTTAAAGTGTCCCAATTTGTGTAGACTGTACACCTGGATCCAAGATCACTTCTTCAAAACGGTACTTGAGACACAAAGTAAGCTCCCAGAGCTGTTGGTTTACTCCTTGCTTCCCTGGTTGAGCAAGTCTATTATCCTCTATCACGGTGGGCCATGTTAATTTTACCTCTGTGTTTGCTCACAAAGACCCCTGCTGGGATTCCCACCCACCCCCAACTTGTGCATGGTGTCTGCCATACCTGCTATTCCTTTCTTGCTGAAACTACCCTCTTTCCTTTTCCGCCCTGAGCCCCTCACAGCCCCCTGCCCATAGAGTGGAGCTGGGCTGGCTCTTATGCAGGGGTGGCCCCCTGACTGGAGCAGGGATGTTCACTTGACCCAAGAGTGACCCATTCATTGGCTATTTGGTGTCCTATGAGATGGCTGGGCTGAAAAAGCTCTGCCCACTAGGACCAGTGATATATTAGCCAAAAGCCAATTAGATGGCCTCTCTGTGAGACTTGATGCACAGTGAGGAGGGCATGGGGCTGCCACAGAAGATGCAGTGATTCCACGAGCTAATTCCTTTGTGGCTTCTAGGTTCACTTTCTCTTCCTGTGTGTATCCTTCCAGTGACCGCCTTTTCCTCAAAGAGCCTAGGTTGCATGCCTTCCCTGTGTTATCTGTGTCTCACCCATGCCCGGAGCCCTGCTCCAGTTCTACCATGCCCAAGTTCTGCTTCCTTACAGAGGCCTGTCCTGACTACTGCAGGCATGTTGACTGCAGGCAGGGTTGGGTACACCTGTTCTACGTACCTACAGCACGTTGTGGATTCCCTAGTCGTCATTATTTGCCTTTGAGTCTGTTCCTGCCGCCTCTGGCATCGCCCCTTAACAAAAAGCTACCCTAAAGCAGCTTGCAGTCTGGTGAGCTTTCCAATCATAGGATCTGGAGGTCATTCTCTTTTATCTCCCAGTGCCTTACCCAGTGATAGGCACATAGTAGGTACACAATAAATGTTTGAATGAGTTCTGCTTTCAGTTGGCTCCCAGGGTCTCTATTCTGGCTTTGCACTGTGACCTTAAGGAAGTTTCTCTTCCTCTCCGGTTCTCAGTTCCATTTCCCCCCTCAGCTCTAAAATGTCATGAGGCTATGAAATACCCTTCAAACATCTGTTGGGTAGGAGATGCTTTGATGGGCATAGGGAGGGGTGGAGAGGGGAGTGAGCGCAGAGATGTAGTTTATACCTTCTAGGAGCTTAAAGAGAGGTTGCAGGGGCACATAAACAAACAAACAACCTCAGCAGCAATTCAAGAGCTGTCAGAACATAGTGCAGCCAAAAGAACGTTCCAGACCATCTACGTGATACTAGTTCAGAACGTGGCTACCTCCATGGACTGGCACAGTCAGAACAGGTTTTGGGAGGTGAGAGCTAAGTGAGGCACTGAAGGATGGGTGGGATTTGAATAGGCCGAGCAGTGAGTGTGGGCATTCTAGGAATAGGTGGACCTGAGCCTCCCAAATAGACAGGAAAACGCAAGGTGTGTTTGTGAGAGTGGGTCCCCCGGAAACTGGATGACGTGTTCTGATAGGGAAGCAGTGCGTGAGCCTGGAGTAGCAAGGAGGGGATGCACAAAAGTCTAAGCTGCCATTAAAGTTTTACTAGTGTTGGTATTGATCACAGTGAGGGGAGGTGGGAAGGATGAGGGGAAGTTAGGACTACGGTTGATTTAATTGTCTTTTACTTATACTCTCTGTATTTTCTTAAAAAAAAACTTTAAACATGTATTTCTTATGTCATATAGAACAAATTGCTTTTTAAGTATTTCATGCTCAGGAGTTTGGACTTCATACTGGTTTTAAGCTGGAAGAAAGGTTAATGGGATTGAATGGGGAAAAGGGTCATGGGGGACTTCCCTGGTGGCGCAGTGGTTAAGAATCCACCTGCCGATGCAGGGGACACGGGGTCGATCCCTGGTCCGGGAAGATCCCACATGCCGTGGAGCAACTAAGCCTGTGCGCCACAACTACTGAGCCTGCGCTCTAGAACCCACAAGCCACAACTACCGAGCCCACGTGCCACAACTACTGAAGCCCGCATGCCTAGAGCCCGTGCTCCGCAACAAGAGAAGCCACTGCAATGAGAAGCCTGTGCACTGCAACTAAGAGTATCCCCTGCTTGCCGCAACTAGAGAAAGCCCTCGCGCAGCAGCGAAGACCCAGTGCAGCCAAAAATAAATAAGTTAATTAATTAAAAAAAGAAAAAAGGAAAGGGTCATGGGAGGTGGCCCAGTGAGGAGTGAATCACTATAAAGAATGTGAGGGGGGCTTCCCTGGTGGCGTAGTGGTTGGGAGTCCGCCTGCCAATGCAGGGGACAAGGGTTTGTGCCCCGGTCCGGGAAGATCCCACATGCCGCGGAGCGGCTGGGCCCATGAGCCATGGCCGCTGAGCCTGC
>NW_020837970.1:10916474-11044712 GCF_003676395.1 Aethalodelphis obliquidens | reverse complement strand
CCCCAAAAAAAAAAAAAAAAAAAGAATGTGAGGGGATGAGGACCTGGAAGCTTCTCAAGGGAAGGATGGAGGCTTCACTGACTTGTATCCTTCACACAGAAAGAAAGGACTCAGTAAACCCTTGTAGAAAGATTAGCAAATCAGGGTGGCAGCCCCTAAAAGAGAAGGTAAAGTGATGGTGAGGATTCACACTGGTTCCTGCAGTGAGTCTCCCATCTCTTTTGCCAGAAAAATTCTGGCAGATACCCTGGGAAGTTTGGAAAGAGTCATTTGTCATTGTCCTCACTGGGCCACCTCCCATGACCCTTTTCTTTTTTTTAGATTTAATTTATTAATTTATTATTAATTAATTTATTTATTTTTGGCTGCGTTGGGTCTTCATTGCTTTGTCTAGTTGCAGCAAGCGGGGGCTACTCTTCGGTGCGTGGGCTTCTCAAAACTTAAAACTATTCAAATGTTAATAACTGCAGGTGCTCATTTAACAATAACAGTGTTGTACATTTCTTTTCTCTCTGCGAGATTGTCCAGAAGCCTATAGCATTGCCAAGATGGTCCAAGCCTTTTTTAAAAAAATTTTTATTGGAGTATAGTTGATTTACAATGTTGTGTTAGTTTCAGGTGTACAGAAAAGTGAATCAGTTATACATATACATATATCCACTCCTTTTTAGATTCTTTTCCCATATAGGTCATTACAGAGTATTGAATAGAGTTCCCTGTGCTATGCAACAGGTCCTTATTAGTTATCTCTTTTACGTTTAGTAGTGTGTTTATGTTAATCCCAACCTCCACCTTTCCCCTTTGGTAACCATAGGTTTGTTTTCTAAGTCTGTGAGTCTGTTTCTATTTTGTAAATAAGTTCTTTGTGTCATTTTTTAGATTCCACATCCAAGCCTTTTAATGACATGTTCTTTTCCTCCTTCTGAGCACCTTCTCTCTCATCTTCCTTCCTTTCTTCTACTAGTTGTACTCAGCCCTCAAGTCCGGTGAAAAGTCTCCTGTCCTTCTGAAGCCTTCCCATGGGTATTTCCCCCAGCTTCAGCCATCTATCCAGCTTCCAGCATCTGTAGCCCTTACAATCTCTGCCTCATACATAATTGTTCTGAAGCAGAAGGTTTCCTGGAGGTTCATTCTGTATTCTGAGCCAAACCGTGAGCCCCTTGTAGGCAGAGGCCAAGGTTTATCATTCTTAGTGTTCCCACCACCTCTAGCATAGAGCTGGATCCATAGTAGGTGCTCAGTAAACACAGGGGCTGGTGTTAACCATAAATTGTACTCAACCAGCACTGCGCCCCTGAGGGCTTGAGTTTGTGTTTCCAAGCCCAGGAGAAGGTAGAAATGCAGTGGCATTATTTTCATCACAGTCCTGTTCACACGACCTTCTTTGTTTTCTTGCCTGGAGGGGGTGGAGCAGGGGAACAGGCCAAGTGTGCAGAGCTGTTTGACATCCCAGCAGCTGTACAGAATGCTCACTTGTTCTCCCCTTTCATGTGCCAGAATTGCCGCACATCACAGCTTCTTCCTGCACTGGTGTTAGCCTTGTGGCCTCTGTCCTGCTCCTGCTTCTCCAGGAAGTGGCTGAGCCTGGTTCTGCGAACCCCAACGGGGTATCTAGTCCCAGATAGAGAAGATGCCAGAGCTTCCCCTTGTGGGCAGCGACCAATTTCAACTGAGGAGGTGCCGTGGAAGTTCCAGGTCACGGTGGTGACTTTCTTGGGGCTTTCTGAGGATAAGAGAAATGCAAAGATTCATCTGTGGCATCTGAGCCATCAGCCATGGACTTAAAGACCTTGATTCAAGTCCCACTTTAGCTGTCAATATGCTTTGTGACTTTGGGCGAGACACCTTCCCTTTCTGGGTCATGCAGCACTTTGGGCGTGCAAGTGGAACCTGATTGCAGGTCTCCTTGCTCCTGGTGCTTCCTCTTTCTCCTATTCCACAGAAACACTACAGGTATTTGATATCACACCAAGTCACCTACCCTTTCACTTTTGACTTGTTCCTGTTAGTACCTGAGGTGCTCTTGAGAGTAGGGACTTTCTTCAGAGGCCTGCTGTCAGAGATCTACCCCCAAAACGTGATTCTCCTACATTTCATTCCTTTCAGCTTCAGACTTCTTGGGGCTACGTGATGGGTCTGTTTGTCTCTCTTTTTTAAAATTAAAGTATATGTGGTTGAGAGTCCGCCTGCCGATGCAGGGGACACGGGTTCGTGCCCCGGTCCGGGAAGATCCCACATGCCGCAGAGCGGCTGGGCCCGTGAGCCATGGCTGCTGAGCCTGCGCGTCCGGAGCCTGTGCTCGCAACGGGAGAGGCCACAACAGTGAGAGGCCCGCGTACCACCAAAAAAAAAAAAAAAAAAAGTATAGTTGATTTATAATGTTCTGTTAGTTTCTGGTGTACAGGAAACTGATTCAGTTATACGTATATATAACATATTCTTTTTTCTTATCCTTTTCCATTATGGTTTATTACAGGATATTGAATATAGCTCCCTATGCTATACAGTAGGACCTGACCTTGTTATTTAGTGTCTGCCTCTTTTGACAGCTGCAAAGAGATCCTTCCAGAAAAGGTGGGCCAAGTGACACTGCTTTGTTGAAGCAAGTAATGCCGTCCCATGACTGGGCTCCATAAAGATTTGTCATAGGAATAGATGAATGAGTGAATGAATGAATGAATTCTAGCAAGAGGCAAGAGAATTGATGATGCCATGGGATCACCTGAATCATCACTGTAAGAGACCAGGGCAGTCTTGGGAAGACCCCTCTGTGAAACTGACCATCTTAGGGCAGCACTTGCCCAATTTCCAGTCCTGATGAAATGGGTTCTGTCCCCCACTGCCACCCCAGCTCTCTCTCCATGTCGATGCATTCAGCAAGGCCGTGCAGCGGGAGCTGGTGTGCGAGTAAAGGCATCCTGGCTTTGGTTCTGCCGCTGCATGTGGTTAGGCAAATCCTTTCCCTCCCCAGGGGATCTCGGTTTCCCATCTCTAATGTTTAAGTGCCTTCCAGCACTAGCCTCCTGTGACTGTATGATCATGTGAAGCATCCTTGCTGGGTCAGAGGCCACCTACTCACCAGGGCAGGAGTCACCAAGGGCCATGGCACAGTAAAGCCTCCGGTGCCACTGAGACTGCTGTCGCTGAGATTAGACAGGGATGCTTGGCATCGAGGCTGTGCCCAGGGCCTGTTTTAGCAACACGGCTAGTAAATATTGACTCTGTGGCACGAAAATGGAAAGCAGAGATGACTGTGTTAACTCACTCAGAGGGTAGAAGTTCACCAAGCCCTGATAAGACAAGATGTAGTTACGCAATCTGTGGGCGTATCATTGACAAATACGTTGTTTAGGGCTGGGGAGAGCTGAAAATAGGACAAGGGAGCCTTCACGGCTGATCCGCGGCTGCTGTCCCGTTGGCATAGGTTGGCCTGCCGGTTCATCGTTCATTTTTAAATGAATGGATACTTACATTCTTGAAGGATAGAGAAAAAAGACTGTAAGGAAATACACCAAAACATTCACTGTGACATTCTCTAGAGATGGTGAAATTGCCAGTAATTAAAAACTATTTTTCACAGTCTACAACAATCACTTTACTTATAATCAGAAAAAGGTAATGTATTAGAAATAAAATACCCTTTTTTGAAGAGTCTGAAGGAACTTTCAGAATCTTCTAAGTACTTCAGATCTTTGTGTTTTGCCTACTGGACATTGTATGGTAACGTAGCTCTCAAAAAACAAGAAAACTCCATATGAGAGAAGGTACTCTTCAGAATAAATCCTGATCTAAGCGTGTTTATGTATTGATTTGTACCCGTGAAAGCAGAACGTGGTGGGATAAAATTCCAGTCACTTGAGATAGCAGGATTTTTTTTTTTCTATGTAAACAAACACTGCTTTGAGTGCTTTCTGTTTGCCAGCCCTGTATTCTACAGTGACCAGGCCCAGCTTGGCCCAGAACTGGGCAGGTCTGAGCACAGGGCACTCCGGTAAGCGGTTCCAGTGGTTCTGGTAAGGTAGCAGGAGCCAGGTATGGAGGAGGGACTAGGCCTTAGAATTTGGAAGGCAGGGGTGGGAGTGCCATTATATTAATAATAATAATTATCACTGATTAAACACCAACCATATGCCAGGAACCTTCCACATATTACTGATCCTTACAAAACTTTGTGTGATAGGCATTAGCTACCTTTTAGGGATGAGGAAAGCAGGGCTAGGAGAGTCACCTCCCAAAACTTCAGGACCCATCAGCAGCAGGCTCTGGATTCAACCCACATCTGCTTGACTGACTGCAAAGCATTTGCTTTTCCCACCCTGCCAGGCTGCCTCTCAAGCAATTTAGGGTTTTACGGGAGAGCACAGACACCTGCAAAGGGAGCTGAGCTAGCAAGATGCATGCAGTCTCCATCCAGGACTGAGGGTCTTTGGAGGAAGACGCAGCCCCAAGCGTAAATCATCTGCGAGTAGCTACAGGTAGCATCCTTGTGTGCCAGCCCTGACCCCAGGACTGGGTCCATCTGCCCTCCTCGGCCCTGGGGCCACCCAGTGGGGCCATTGGGGCCACAAGAACCATGGGACAGGTGAGCCTTCTTTGAGGTTCCTTCTGGCCAGTCCAAACGGCCCTTCATCCTCATCATCCCTTGTGCGACGGGGGAGGTCGTTTGTTGGGGGGCAGTTGAAGTTTGGGGCTGCACAGTCAGGGCCTGTGGAGGAGGAGAAAGTGGTCTGTAGGCCTACTTTGTACCTGGTTAATTAAAACAACCAGTGAAAGAGTCGCATGGTGGTTTACCTTTGTAGCTGGCTCGCTAGAGCTAATTTCTGAGTCTGACCAATCGCCTCTTTGGGCCCAAAGATCCTGTCCTCACAGCCCTTGGGACTGGCCAGGAGCCTCACTTCCTCGCCCAGCTCCTCTGGAAATCTCTCTACTGTAACCTATCTGGAGAACGCTTCGTCTGCCCCCTTCACCCGGGAAGGCTTGCCTTCTGAGAAGGAATGCCTCAGAGTTGAAGTTCATCAGTTAAAGTTGGTCTCCACTTATTTTGTTTTCTCAGGAGAAAGGATGTGAGTTTTGGGGGAGGGGCTGAATTGTGGTATGTGGTGTTTTTAAAAAACTATGTTTTTGGCCCAAGCAGCTGAGCTGATTGCAGCCCAGCAGCACCCGTTATGGAAATGGCTTATCTTGTGGTTCTCCAGAGTTGTGGCTAGAACGTATTTGGCTTCCTGACAAAACCATATAGGATTTTGAAATTTGATGGAGAAGGCTTCAAAGTTACCAAAATTGAAAGGAGTCGTGGCATCTGTATTCTCCTTCTGGCCCAGGAGTCTGGGTTTCTCTGAGGCTCACACCAATGTGAGTATCTGTTTTTTGACATAATAATGATAATCGTAATAATCACCTACATTTGTATAGAACTTTACAGTTCATGAAGAACATTCACATACATTATCTCATTCAATTCTTGTGGCTACATTTCCAGATAGGCAGGGATAATTAACCCTATTTTACAGAAGAGAAAATGAGGGCTCAGAGACGTTAAGTGACCTGGTCACACAGCTAGGAAGAGGCAGCATCAGAAGTTGAACCAAGGTTTTCTGACTCCAGACCAGGAAAGGCAGGGAGGTTTGCATCTAGTTTATGATGTGGACCTGCCGTTGTGTTGGAATGCAGGCTCCCTGGGCACAGGGAGATGCAAGCAACCCGAGACTGTCCCGGGCCCAGCAGAGCCAGCCTCTGTAGAAGATGAGACAACCTTCAAGGTGCAACCTTGGGCCCAGCAGAGCCAGCCTCTGTAGATGAGACGACCTTCGAGGTGCAACCTTCAAAGGCTCTTTCTGAGCCTTATGGTAAGTGGGTCTTGGCCCCCTGTAGACCAGCAGTGGGAGGACCCCGTATTAAGAGCTCATAGAGCCTTTCTGCCCGTGGATGCTGCCTAGTAAGCGTCGTTGACCTCTCCCCGCCCCCTCCACTGCCGTCATGTCTAAGTCAGAGTCTCCCAAAGAGCCCGAACAGCTGCGGAAGCTCTTCATCAGAGGTTTGAGCTTTGAAACAAGTGATGACAGTCTGAGGAGCCACTGTGAGCGGTGGAGAACGCTCACAGACTGTGTGGTAACGAGGGATCCAAACACCAGGGACTCCAGAGGCTTCGGGTTTGTCACATATGCCACTGTGGAGGAGGTGGATGCGGCCATGAATGCAAGGCCACACGAGGTGGATGGAAGAGTGGTGGAACCAAAGAGGGCTGTCTCAAGAGAAGATTCTCAAAGACCTGGTGCCCACTTCACTGTGAAAAAGGTTTCTGTTGGTGGCATTAAAGAAGACACTGAAGAACATCACCTAAGAGATTGTTTTGAACAGTATGGGAAAACTGAAGTGATTGAAATCATGACTGACTGAGGCAGTCGCAAAAAGAGAGGCTTTGCTTTTGTAACCTTTGATGACCATGACTCTGTAGACAAGATTGTCATGCAGAAATACCACACTGTGAATGGCCACAGCTGTGAAGTAAGGAAAGCCCTGTCTCAGCAAGAGATGGCTGGTGCCTCATCCAGCCAAAGAAGTGAAAGTGGTTCTGGAAACTCTGGTGGTGGTCATGGAGGAAACTTCAGTGGTCGAGGTGGCTTTGGTGGCAGCCGTGGTGCTGGGGGATAGGGTGGCAGTGGGGATGGCTATAATGGATTTGGTAATGATGGAAGCAATTTTGGAGATGATGGAAGCTACAATGATTCTGGCAGTTATAACAATCAAACTCCAAATTTTGGACCCATGAAAGGAGGAAACTTTGGAGGCAGAAGTTCTGGCCCCTATGGTGGTGGAGGCCCATACTTTGCCAAACCCCGAAATCAAGGTGGCTGTGGTGGTTCCAGCAGCAGCAGTAGCTACGGCCGTGGCAGAAGGTTTTGATTACTGCCAGGGAGGAGTGTGCTACGACAGGCTTATCAACTCTTAAAAAACAAAATTCCAGTTCAAGCTCATGGCTGAAGGGAGCATCCTTATGAGGACCTCTATCTGAGCCACTGTGCACTTCATTTTCACTGCCATGCAGTAGTCATTAGCTGCTATGCAGCTCGAATTAATCATTCAATTTTGTGAATGGACTTTTTAAAAATAAAATGCATTTAACTTGGGAAAAAAAAAAAAGAGCTCATAGAGCCCTGGAGTTAGCTGCTTTTGAACTTCGGAGCGGTAATTCCCACCTGGGACATACTGTCCTTGTCCTGCATGGCATAGGCAGGAGAGAGTGTGTCCTTGGCAGGGCAGGGCCCCGTGGGTCAGCCAGGCTGTGGTCTCCTGCAAGACCGCAGCTGGCACAGGTCCCTGACCATGTGGTGCCCTCTCCTGCCGCCTCACCACCCTGCAGGGACCTGCTCTGCTCTTCTGCCCACATCACCTCATCCTTTCCTGCCCACCTCCTGTTAGGATGCTTCCTTTCTCCATGCCCCTTGCTTGTCTGGTAATTTCTCTCTCCTTCCTCAAAGGTGGCACATCTTGTTTTTATTTAATGGTCTTGACTTTTCTGAGGGATCAGATCTGTTTCTTCAGTTAGACGTCAGCTCCCCCGTGGTACCTTGCCTGTGGTCTTTGGTAAATATTCAGTACATATCGGTAAATACCATTGGCTGCTCACCTAGCGTAGGAAAGTGTTTTGGGCTCCTGGCCTCGCCCAGGACCTGAAGTCTCCTTCAGAGACCTGAGAGCTGTTGGGACAATCACACAGTGTTCAACCTGAAAGGGACCTTCGAGAGTATTTAATAATCCAACACTGGTTTTCCAGAAGAAGAAATGAAAACCCAGGAGGGAGTGATTTGTTCCTAAATTATCTGGTGGCTTTGAACAAGTCACTCACTTCCTGTGTTCTCATTTCTTCCTCTGGAAACCAGAGTGTTGGACTGTTAGATACTCTCAAAGCTCCCTTTTAGATTGAACGTTGGATGATTGTCCCAACAGCCCTCAGGTCTCTGAAGGATGGTGGGTGATGCGGCAGGAAGTTTTTCCCCATGCCTGAGGGAGGGTCGGAGATACTCACTCCTCCACGTCTGCCCGCAGCACTGCTGTCTCCTCAGGTAGTACTAGAACACCGGACTGCAGGACGGATCACACTTTCCTCTGTAAGCAGTCTTGGAGATAACCCCACTTCCCAAGGGTCAGGTGCTCTGGGATGCAGGAAGGCCATCTTGGAGCCCTTGGTTAGAGGAAAATGAAGTAAATGAACACTTGACCGGAGTCACTGCACCTCCAGGGAGGACTCAGGCAGCCAAGCCTCTGGCTCAGAACCCTGGCTTGAAGGTGTTTCTTTCTGGCAAAGCTTCCAGTCACACCCAAAGAAGGTTGGGATTTGTTAAGTGCAATGACTAATTAGTCCTGAGGCGGGAGATCTCTACCCACTCACGATGGTATCATGATTTATTCACGTCAGGTTGGAACACTTACAGGGGCTGGACCTTTGTTTCCTGTGGCTTCCATGTCATGTGCAGACAACTGTATTTTTCCAGAATGGATAATTTCTCAAACCTAGCTTGCTTTCCCAGTTGCCGCCAGGAAACTTATAACTCTGGTCACTCGACAGCGCCCCCCTTCCTGGGTCTGCAGTTGTTTTGGAAGGAATGCATTCTTATCTGGGCCTCAGTTCCTTTCCTAGCAGTGCAAGCGCTGGGCTAACTGCTATCTCAAGGCCTTCCAGCCCTCAGGTTCTTTACTTTTTCTTGCCCCTTTTCCCAGTGGACACTTCTGTTTTCTTAAGGGATATGCTTCCATAGAGCTGCTGCAAGTAAATCAAAGACATCTCAGCTGCTGGGAAGCCCTATGCCTGGTTTCACCTTTCTGCCCCATCACTAAGTCTTAAAGGCACCTAGTGTCCTTTAAGCTGCCAGTTTTCTGCCTTTCAAGATCACACAGACTCAATGTCTAAAATCTCGGTAAGGAAGGACAAGGTCTCAGCCCTGAGGCAGAGTTAAGGCGGGCTCACTCCGCTCTGTATTCCCTCAGAATGAACGGTAGGACCTGTCTCACTCCTCAGGACGTTTGCAGTGTCACTGTGACTGCTTCCTGCACTCTGGCTGTGGAAGTGATTTGTCTCCTCAGTGATCTGGTTGCCACCTTGTGGATTGTCTGGGGGTAGGGGTGGCAAGGGCCTCAGGCCTTATAGGGTCTAAAAATGGTTTTGCTTCCGTGCTTTCTTTTTGTCTGTTTGCCATTATGATGACACCGGAGATATAATTTGTATCCTGTTTTCCCCAATTACGTTACATTGTAAACATTGCCCTCTCATTTTCTCGGGGAATATATTTATCGGCCAGGTGACATGATCAGGTTAACTTTAATAGTTGAAAAAGAAAACCAGTGGATAAAAAAAAAAAATCAAATAGTGCACTGAAAAGTTTCCTCCCCCATCCTCCTGAATCTTTCTAGCCCCAGGCCTCAGAAGGGACCACTATTAAGTTTCCATATATCCTTCCAGAAACTATCTGTGCATACACAGCCATACATATGCACGTTCTGTATTTTTTTAAATGTAGATTGGATCAGCCTGTGCACGTAGGTGGGATCAGAATGTTGTTCTGCAATTTGAGTTTTTAATCTTGTGCATTTTCCCAGATCCGTGTGTGTGTGTGTGTGTGTGTGTGTGTGTGTGTGATGTTCTTTTTAACAGCTGCATAGACCAACTATGGATGGACCATAATGAATTTAACCGGTGATATTGAGGTTGTTACTACAATGCGCATCCTTGTATATACATCTGCATACCTCATTTACTCACCTCCTGTCTGCCAAGTATGGTTCTAGACACTGAAGATTCTGCAGTAAAAAAGACAGGCTCCAGTGCCACACTCATACCAGTATAATTGTTAGATAAATTCTGGAAAGTGGAATCGTTGGCTGATTGATTTATCACATTTATTGAATGCATGTAAGCCACGTAGAATATTTTGTCGCATGTTTGATGAATGTTTGAATTTTTGGCTGCCTGAAACTTTCTCCCTTACACTTGCCCCTGACCACGGTATCCGTACCCTCTCCTCAGCCTCCCACTGGTTAAAGGGCCATTTACTGAGGCTTCAGGAAGGTCACTACAGCAGTGCTGGGTGATGACAGTAACATGTGTTTGCTGACAATTTTCTTTCTTTTTTTTTTTTCTTAACTGACGTATAGTTGATTTATAGTACTATATTAGTTTCAGGTGTATAACATAGTGATTCAATATTTTTTAGATTATACTCAATTTAAAGTTATTATAAAATATTGGCTATATTCCCTGTGCTGTACA
Organism: Aethalodelphis obliquidens; assembly: GCF_003676395.1. Lineage (NCBI taxonomy): Eukaryota > Metazoa > Chordata > Mammalia > Artiodactyla > Delphinidae > Aethalodelphis > Aethalodelphis obliquidens. The sequence continues at coordinate 11,034,448 of NW_020837970.1, read as the reverse complement.
ATATATTCTTGTAGCTTATTTCTTTTATAAATAGTAGTTTGTACCTCTTAATCCCCTATTCTTATTTTATCCCTTCTCCCTTCCCTCTCCTCAGTGGTGACCACTAGTTTGTTCCCTATGTCTGTGAGTCTCTTTCTGTTTTGTTATATTCACTTGTTTGTTTTATTTTTTAGATTCCATATATAAGTGATAGCATACAGTATTTGTCTTTCTCTATCTGACTTATTTCACTAAGCATAGTACCCTCCAAGTCCATCCATGTTTTTGCAAATGGCAAAATTTCATTTTTTTTGTATTTTATTTTATTTTATTGAAGTATAGTTGATTTACAATGTTGTGTTAGTTTCTGGTGTACAGCAAAATGATTCAGTTATATATATGTGTGTGTGTGTATATATATATTCTTTTTCAAATTCTTTTCCATTATAGTTTATTACAGGATATTGAATATAGTTCCTTGTGCTATGCAGTAGAACCTTCTTGTTTATCTATTTTATATGTAGTAGTTTGTATATATGTTAATTCCAAACTCCTAATTTATCCCTCCCCACCTTCCCCTTTGATAACCATAAATTTGTTTCCTATGTCTGTAAGTCTGTTTCTGTTTTGTAAATAAGTTCCTTTGTATCAGTTTTTTAGATTCCACATGTAAGTGATGTCATATGATATTTGTATTTCTCTGTCTGACTTCAATTAATATGATAATCTCTAGGTCCATCCATGTTGCTGCAAATGGTATTATTTTATTCTGTTTTGTGGCTGAGTAATATTCCATTGTATATATATATATACCACATCTTCTTTATCTGTTCATCTGTCGACGGACACATAGGTTGCTTCTATGTATTGGCTATTATAAATAACGCTGCTATGAACTTTGGGGTGCATGTAACTTTTCGAATTAGTGTTTCTGTTTTCATTGTATATATACCTAGGAGTAGAATTGCTGGATCTGTAGTTCTGTTTTTAGTTTTTTGAGACCCCTCTATACTGTTCTCCATGGTGGCCGCACCAGTTTACATTCCCACCAACAGTATATGAGCATTCCCTTTTCCCCACACCCTCACCAACATTTGTTATTTATAGACTTTTTGATGCTAGTCACTCTGACAGGTGTGAGGTGATATCTCACTGTGGCTTTGATTTGCATATCTTTGATGATTTGCATTTCTTTGATGATTAGCAGTGTTGAGCATCTTTTCGTGTACCTGTTGGCCAACTGAAAAATGTCTATTCAGGTGTTTTGGCCATTTTTAATAGGTGTGTATATATATATATAGAGAGAGAGAGAGAGAGAGAGAGAGAGTTGTATGAGCTTTTTATGTATTTTGGATATTAACACCTTATCAGTCAAATCATTTGCAAGTATTTTCTCCCATTCCGTAGGCTGTCTTTTTGTTTTGTTGATGGTTTCCTTTGCTGTGAAAAAGGCTGGCACTTTTAAGTTCCTTGAGGTACGGCTTTGCCATGTGTCCTCACAATTGCGTGAGGAAGTCAGAGTGGCTGGTTTGCACTTTACAGAAGGAACTGGGGCACAGAGAGGTAAGATTGAGCTAAGGTTGATGAAGGAAGTCCTAGCTCCCCACAAAGCTGGCTGGTAGCAAGGCTGGGATGAGGACGCAGTAAGAGGGACTCTGCTTCCTGGGACTACTTCAAGGAGTGCTCAGAGTTCCTGCCATTTAAATGAAAGCATTTTACAAACAACCCAGTCCAAAAATGGGCAGAAGACCTAAATAGACATTTCTCCAAGGAAGACATACAGATGACCAAGAGGCACATGAAAAGATGCTCAACATCACTAATTATTAGAGAAATGCAAATCAAGACTACAATGAGGTATCACCTCACACCAGTCAGAATATCCATCATCAAAAAATCTACAAACAACAAATGCTGGAGAGGGTGTGGAGAAAAGGGAACCCTCTTGCACTGTTGGTGGGGATGTGAATTGGTACAGCCACAGAGAACAGTATTGAGATGCTTTAAAAATCTAAAGATAGAATTACCATGTGACCCAGCAATCCCACTCCTGGGCATATACCCAGAGAAAACCATAATTCAAAGAGACACATGCACTCCAATGTTCATTGCAGCACTGTTATAGCCAGGACATGGAAGCAACCTAAATGTCCATTGACAGACGAATGGATAAAGAAGATTTGGTACATATATACAATGGAATATTACTCAGCCATAAAAAGGAATGAAATTGGGTCATTTGTAGAGACGTGGATGGACCTAGAGATTGTCATACAACGTGAAGTAAGTCAGAAAGAGAAAAACAAATATCATATATTAACGCATGTATGTGGAATCTAGAAAAATGGTACAGATGAACCTGTTTGCAAGGCAGAAATTGAGACACAGATGTAGAGAACAAACGTATGGACACCAAGGGGGTAAAGCCGGGGGGTGGTGGGATGAATTGGGAGATTGGGATTGACATATATGCACTATGTATAAAATAGATAAATAATAAGAGCCTGCTGTATTAAAAAAATAAAATTTAAAAAAATGTAAGAGTTTTAAAACTGAAAGATGAAGTTAGTTTTTTTCTTTTCACTTCATTCTAAAGGGCTTGCATTTCATGAATTCACTTAGAGCTGCTCTGTGCACTGCAGTAGCCAGCGGCCACGTGGGACTACTTAAGTTTAAAGTAATTAAAATTAAATAAAGTTACAATAGGTTGCTCAGTCATGGTAGCCACATTTCAAGTGCTCAGGATTCACATGTGCCTAGTGGCTACTGCATTGGACAGTGCTCTACTGGATATTTCCATCATCCACAGCCCTGACTTCAAGTGTCCATGAGGCTGTAATGTTATTTTTCTCCTAAACTCATGTTCGTAGGTGGAATTTTTGAGATCATCTTCACTCTCTAACTTTACAGGTAGGGAAAAGGGGGTGTACAGATGGGAGGTGACTAGCTGCCCATGGTGTCATAGCTGAGGGTGCAAAGCTATAATTAGAGCCAGACCTCCTCCTATGTTTCATAGTTGTTTTACAGTGTTGTGTTAGTTTCTACTGTACAGCAAAATGGAGTGCTATACAGCAGGTTTTCATTAGTTATCTATTTTATACATATTAGAGACTTCCTGTAGGAGATTAGAATGATTAAAGTACAAACTGAAAATAAAGATGATTGAGAAGGCAGGCAGGCGGAGCCTTTGCCTGAAGGTGGCCTCTGTGGTTAGGAGTGATGCAAAACCACTGGTTTAAGACTGAGAGCCAAGTGGGGAACATCGTCATACTGAAAGGGTCAAGAATGCCTGTACCCCATGCCTCGTAGATTTTATCCTCCACTCAACCTCTGGCTCCTGAAAACTGTAGTTAGGAAGATGAGCAGAGAGTACTAAGCAGTTGATAACTGCTGTTAGTACTAGTAGTAATACTGGTAATACTAATAACAACAACAGTTGTCAAGTACCCTGCCAATTTTCCTAACTACAGTTTTTAATTTTGGTGGTGGTGGTGGTGGTGGTGGTGGTAGTAGTAGTAGTAGTAGTAGTAGTAGTAAACAGGAAGACAGGAGTTAAAAATTATGTCCATAGGGGCTTCCCTGGTGGTGCAGTGGTTGAGAGTCTGCCTGCCGATGCAGGGGACACGGGTTTGTGCCCCGGTCCGGGAAGATCCCACATGCCGCAGAGCGGCTGGGCCCGTGAGCCATGGCCAATGAGCCTGCGCGTCCGGAGCCTGTGCTCCACATCGGGAGAGGCCACAGCAGTGAGAGGCCCGAGTACCGCAAAAAAAAGAAAGAAAAAAAATTATGTCCATAGGCAGTCCTTAAAGGTGGAAGGAACTTTCTGGTATACCAAGATAATTCTCTTGTGTGTTTATGCTAGTGATTCTCAAATGTTAGTGGATATTGGAATTCCCCTAGAGGGCTTGTTAAACCATAGATGTTGGAACCCATCCCCAGTGTTTTGATTCAGGAAATCTGGGGTAGGGCCTGAGAATTTGCATTTCTAGCAAGTTCCCGGATGATGCTTATGCTGCTGGTTTGGGGGGCTAAAGAGAACTCAGCTTAAGTTTCAGTGGCACAGATTTACATTTCTAACCCCCTTTTACAGACCCTCCTACCTATGCCCCAACTATGCCCCACCTAGAACCAGCCTCTGTACCACTCGGAAAACAGTTGTCATTACTAACCATGTCTGTGCGTCAGTTTTTCAGACCTAACCACCAGTAGGTCTTGAGCTTCTACAATGTGCCCGTTTTACAGTGGGTGTGGTGGGTCACACTGATGAAGTGTAAGATATTGCCCTGCCCTTAAGAAGATTAATCTAGTTTGGGGGTGGGAAAAACACAAACACAGGAAAGAAAAGGGTACAAAGAGGTAATTGTCTTTTTGTGTACTCATCTTTGTAAGCTGAGGCATTCAGGGGCGAGGATCCCTGGGGGTTGGCATGGTCAGGGCAGCTTCCAGGAGGAGTTAGAACTTGAACTTAAGCAGAGGTAGGATTTGACTAGGCAGAAGGTATCTCAGGATAGGCAAACGGGCAAACAGGAGAAGCCCCGAGGTGGGAATGTGTGTGTTGGGTTGTCCCTGCTGGGAAGCCAGAGTACAAGGGCCCTGGGACCTGGCCAAGGTGCATAGCCTTGACGGGAGGGGAAGACAGGTCTTGAGTAGAAGAGAATGTGATGACATAAGTGTTTCAGGAAGATGGACTTGGGGATGTGTGGGGATGACATAAGTGTTTCAGGAAGATGGACTCGGGGATGTGTGGGGTGGACTGGGAATGTAGATGGAGGACTGTGGGCACGAATGCTGAGCAGGAGGTTGTGCTAAGTGTATTCATCTGTAAAAGTCTAGCTCTAGAGGGGGGTGGGTATGAAGAGAGTCTAGTCAATTTCATTCAGAAAATATATACTGCGGCCCTACAGGGGGTCCAGCATTGTATTAGGTACCTGGGGGCACAAGGATGGGTGATTACAGGCTCTGCTGGAGGATCTCACAGTTTAGTGAGGAAGAGGAATATACAAAGAGAGAATTTCAGTAAAATGTGCTGAATGCTATGATGGAGGTGTGCACCAGAGGTGGAGACAGAGGAAAGCCTCATGTCTAGGACACAAAGAACATTTCTTTTTTCTTTTTTTGAATTTTCTTTTATTTATTTTTATACAGCAGATTCTTTTTTTTTTTTGCGATATGCGGGCCTCTCCCGTTGCGGAGCACAGGCTCCGGACGCGCAGGCTCAGCGGCCATGACTCACGGGCCCAGCCGCTCTGCGGCATGTGGGATCTTCCAGGACCGGGGCACGAACCCGTGTCCCCTGCATTGGCAGGCAGACTCTCAACCACTGCGCCACCAGGGAAGCCCAGCAGATTCTTTTCTTCAAATTTTTCTTAATGTTTCATTTTATTTTATTTTATTTATTTTTGGCTGCGTTGGGTTTTCGTTGCTGCATGTGGGCTTTCTTCTAGTTGCGGTGAGCAGGGGCTGCTCTTTGTTGCGGTGCACAGACTTCTCATTGTGGTGGCTTCTCTTGTTGTGGAGCTTGGGCTCTAGGTGTGCAGGCTTCCGTAGTTGTGGCACTTGGGCTCAGTAGTTGTGGCTCACGGGCTCTAGAGCACAGGCTCAGTAGTTGTGGCTCATGGGCTTAGTTGCTCCGCGGCATGTGGGATCTTCCCGGACCAGGGCTCGAACCCGTGTCCCCTGCATTGGCGGGCGGATTCTTAACCACTGTGCCACCAGGGAAGCCCCAGCAGGTTCTCATTAGTTATCTATTTTATACATATTAGTGTATATATGTCAATCCCAATCTCCCAATTCATCCCACCACCACCCCCCCTCACTGCTTTCCCCCCTTGGTGTCCATACGTTTGAAGAACATTTCTAAGGAAAGATCAGGAGTGATAATAAATTCTGGCCGACTTTCCCATGCTCATTTTGACAAAGAGGAGGTCTTACGTTTGTAGACTAAGAAGAGGTTCCTGCCCTTTCCTCGCCGTTGACTGTCATGTTCTTGGTGACCCTGTAGCCCAGTGATGTGTGGTAGAAACTGCTGACTGCCCCCCCTCCCAGTTCACCCCTGATTGGGTAATTACAGTTGTTGATGAAAAAGTAATCCGTGGATCTAAGAAAGAAATGGAAAATTTTATTTGAGCCAGATTGAGGATTATAACCTGGGAAGAGCATCTCAGAAAGCTCTAAGAACTCTTGCACCCATTAGAAATCAAAACACAGTTATATGAGTTTTTTGAGACAGAGAGCTGTACATCAATGACGTATTATTGACAGTTCACACAATCCAGATCTAAGTGTCAGTGTGGCCCCTTATAAGATCAAGAAGGTATGTTATCTTTTAAGGAGTTGTCTTGTTGCTGGGAGAATGTTCCTCTTTATGGTTGAGCAGGTATTCCTGTTGATGGGGGAGGTTTGGTCAATGCATAATACGGATACACACTGCACACTAGAGGGGAGAGAGGGGCCAAAGGGCAGAGAAAATTTTTTATGCTTAAATTTTTCTTATCTTTCCATAAAATACGAATTTTATTTCACACAGTGTTCTGCTGTGCTGGTTGGGGGTGTCCGTTCGATTGTTTCTTTTCTCTCTCTCTTTTCTACTGTTAAACAACACAGGAAGTTTTGAAAGGGAGGTTTTCACTTAACTATTCATCATCCTAGCACATTTTTGCCTCTGTGCTCTCTACTATTTTTTGGCCACAGAAGTGTGTTTAAACAAAATGAAAACTGTAATCAAACTGTACATATACCATCTGCGCACGTTCCCGTATCATTATTTTATAAACATGTCCCCGCTGATTCTCCTGTTTATCATCTTAATGTTTGTGTCATCTTCCACTGCAACCAGAACAGCTAATTACCACCCAGTTCCTTAGTGGAAGATTTTTAGCTTGTTTCCAGATTTTCCTTGTCTATGGAGCTGTGCTCTCTCTTTTGAAGTCTCTCCATTGGCTACATTCCCAAAGAACCCTGCACTTGGACCAGAATAATGTGATTTTAAGTTCCAGATCTGTGGCTAGTTAGCTGTGTGGCTTCAACTCTCTGAGGCTCAACTTTCTGCTCTGTGATAATACTGACTGTGCAGGGTGTTGAGATATGACTCAGGGCCCATAAAGGACCTTTCATGAAGGACCTGCACATTTAGGCACAGTTGATATGACTCAGTAGAAGCACGTGAGTGAGTATTTTTATGGTTCTCTTTTTATCTCTCTACGTAGAGGGATAATTCACTGACCATGCAATTCATCCATTTATAGTGTACAATTCAGTGGCTTTTACTCTAGTCCCAGAGTTGTGCATCACCACCACCATCAACTTAAGAACATTTCATTACCGCCAAGAAGAAACCCTGTGCGCACTAACAGTCATTCCCCGTTTCCTCCAACCCCCCCACCCCCCAACCCTAGGTAACCACTAGTCTGCGAATTTTGTCTCTGTGGGTTTGCCTATTCTGGTCACTTTATATAAATGGAATTATATTTATGTGGTGTTTTACGACTGGCTTCTTTCATTGAGCATAATGTTTTCAAGGCTCTGTGTTGTAACATGTATCTGCTTCATTCCTTTGAGTCACCAAATAATATTCCATTGTATGGATATAGCACCTTTTATTTATCCATGTATCAGTTGATGGACATTTAGGTTGTGTGGTTCTTTAAACATTTTAAAAATTAATTAATTAACTCATTTATTTTTTTTGGCTGCGTTGGGTCTTCGTTGCTGGGCGCGGGCTTTCTCTAGTTGCGGCGAGCGGGGGATACTCTTCGTTGCGGTGCGCGGGCTTCTCATTGCGGTGCCTTCTCTTGTTGCGGAGCATGGGCTCTAGGTGTGTGGGCTTCAGTAGTTGTGGCACGCGGGCTCAGTAGTCGTGGCTCACAGGCTCAGTAGTTGTGGTGTACCGGCTCTAGAGCACAGGCTCAGTAGTTGTGGCGCACGGGCTCAGTAGTTGTGGCTTGCGGACTGTAGAGTGCAGGCTCAGTAGTTGTGGCACACGGGCTTAGTTGCTCTGTGGCATGTGGGATCTTCCCAGAGCAGGGATCGAACCCGTGTCCCCTGCATTGGCAGGTGGATCCTTAACCACTGCGCCATCAGGGAAATCCCTTACGTTGTGTGGTTCTTGATATGCAGTGCTAACTGACATCTATCAAACACTGTTGCATGCCCCAAGTTGTTTGATGTGCCAATATATAGGACTCTTGGTCCCTTTTTCATCATAACTGTCAAACCACAGAAATTACGTAACTGCTGGGAGAACTGTCAGAGAGCTGCCCCCCTGAGTTATGAAGGAACCCCGTGCTGAGTAAGCCCACACCCTTTAGGAAGGTACCTTTGCCTTCCTTCCTGATGCTAACTTTCTCCAGGGCTGGGAGATCAGAGGAGGCAGCCCATTCAGGAGGCAGAGAAGGCTTCCTGGAGGAGGGGCCTTCAAGGATAGAAAGCCTGGCTGAAGTAGGAGTAGATGGACATCTTGGGCAGGTGTGAGCAGGGGACAGATTGCCGTGATAGGAGAGTGGAGGGAAGATTTAGGGGCCCTGGGAACTGAGGGTGCCCGATTACAGGCTGAGGGGATCTTATACAGAAAGGGTTGTGTGGTGACGAGCATGGTGAAGTGAGGTTGGGCCCGCTACTGTCTTGTAACTTTCCCCCCTCCTTGTAGCTGGTGGAGGTTTTTCTGAGTGAGGTTCAAGCCTCCCTGCATATTCAGTGGCTTTCTGGAGCTGGGCTACCTGTGGGCAGGAGGGAAGAAGAGTCGCCACTTCCTTCTTGGCTCCCTGCGAGATTGATGTAATCTGGACTTGGCTCTCTCCTCTCCCAGCTGCTATGTAGGCGCCAAGGCTGAGCTGTTTGAAACATGAGGTGGGGTGGAGGGGAGGGGAGAGAGAACAGGGATGCCTGTCAGGAAACCTGTCTGGCCCTGGCTCTGTCACTGCCCGGGAGAGTAGAGGGCTCAGGCAGGTCCATCCCCTTGTCTGGACCTCGCCTTCCCCATCTGTAAAGTGAGGGTGATGGTGAGAAGTCCCCTTTATTTCCACAGTTCCATGAGCTTTGCCGACTTTTATTGTGTGCTGGGGATCTCAGACAACTTTCTGTGGTTGGTTCTGTCCTGCTATGGGGGGCTTGTGGCTTCTCTTGAGGGTCCTGATACAGGTGCTGGAACTGTGCATCTTTAGTTGGGGGTGGGGAGACAGGGGCTGACAGATATTGTAAAGTCCAGGATATAGTAGGAGGAGAGATTATTTTGGTGTCTCCTGCTGCCTGACCAGTCAGCCTGGAGGGCTGTGTCCTCTGACGGCAAGGGCTGATTCTCTGACTCTGGCCTATTTTTTGGTAAACAGGCAAAAGCTACGTGTGTCAGATTCAAGTGGGGACAGACCTTGGTGGCAGGTGCCACTGTGGCAGCAGAGGGGTCAGGGCTGGCCTGGGGAAGCTGGGGGACCGGTGTGCTGGGGTGGGACCACTTGGTGCAGGTTGGTAATGAAGCCCTCATGGGCATGATGGGGTGCCAGGAGACGGCACGAGCAGAGAAATGCTGGGCAGGCTGGTTCTGCCCGTGTGGCTGAGATTTACGTGTGTTGGGTCTTTTTCTACTCCTGCACCCAGTGCTTGTGTTCATTTCCCTCTTTTGTGGATTAGATGGTTTCTTATTTTATTCCCCTCCCTCCCCCAACTTGGCCATCTGTCTCCCAGTGTTTTCTGTTGGCCTCGAGCATGAGAGACTCTGGGCACATTGGTCCACGCCGGTTCCCATCTTGGGAGGGCACACAGCTGTCCTCCCACCTTCTGGATTGTCTCCATCTTCTCCAGCACCTGCACGTCTTCCCTGCGCTGCACTTGTATTCCTGGGCCGGCAGCTGGGGTTTAGGTCAAGGGAGGGTAATGTTTCTGTTCTTGTTTCCAATATCTGTGGTGACTATATTTAATAACCCCATGATCGAAACATATGGCCTCATACACTGTAGCCTGAGAACAGAACAAAATGTTTGCAATCGCTGCTAAAATCTAGGCAGGATGATTTGCTATGAACTGGCTGGATACCTGCCTTGTTCAGAGCCTCCTGGCTTCTCTAGCACCATAGGTAGGAAGATCCCTCAGGGCTGGGTATTGGACTTAGAAGATGTGTCTGTCCCATGAAAGGCAAGATCTTGCAACCTTAAGTGCAGGCTTTGGGCCAGAGCAGAACAGCAGGTAGACCAGCTGAGCTCTCTGGGCTCAGTTTCCCAGCCTGGAGGGCGGGGCTCTGCTAGTCTCTCTCCTTACTCACCTAAGTGCTAGAGGATTAGGTAAAAGTGTTTTGAAGAGCTCATCTAAAAGGAGCTATGGGAGGAGAGGGAATTAATTGTTTCAGATGAGGAAGGAAAGAGAAGTCGTCACTGATTTGGGCCCTGAAGCCAGGAATGTGAGGCCGAATAACAACCTGTGGCTGCTGGGAGGGTGGGAGGGAGGGTGCGGCTCTCAGAGTCACGGGATCCTTGGCTCAGGTTCCTGGCTGACTCAGCAGGTGGTTCTGCACGTGCTCAGTGCACTTGCGTGTGGGTCCCAGGGCCTGTGAGAAAGCCCACTGCCAAACCAGGCAGCAGAGACCCTCCCACCCCATGCACATACAGCAGTAACAGCTTGGAAAGTCTTGTTTCCCACTAAGGAGATCAAAATCCTCAACACTCTACTGGTCTAAACAAAACTGTCCCATCCAGGCAAAGGTATCAGCATGAGGCAAGTCATGTTTGATGATGATAATTAAAAAAACAAAAAGAACCCCCTATTGAATTAATGAATCTAGGCATTGATCATTAGGAGCTGCTAATATCACCAAGAGAGAGGCAGCCAGAGTGCGTGTACCTCCTAATGGAAGCACCACCTGCGGAGTTTTGCCAGAAACTCAAATTTGAATCTGATTAAACCTCTCCATCCAACTACAGATTTACAGGATATACAGGGCACAACAGAACATGTTAAACAACACTATGGGGGCGCAATCAGCAAACTCCACTCTGTGGGAAACTCTAGGTCAAAAGATCTATTATTTTCAACAAATGAATTGTGAGAAAAAGAGAGAGAGAGGGAGAGAAGGAGAGGAACCTATAGATTAAAACAGACTTAAGAAACATTAGCAATCAATTGCAATGTATGGGCCTTATTTGGATTTTGATTTGGTGAAACAAACTAAACAACCTTTGTGACACAATGGGGGAAATATTAGCACCAACTAGATGATGATATTAAGGGATTATTTTTATTTTTTTAAAACACAATAAATACTATGGCTATAGTTTTTTAAAGAGTCCTTGTCTTTTATATTTTTAAATTCAACTTAATTTATTTTTTTAAATTTATTTTTGGCTGCATTGGGTCTTTGTTGCTGCACGTGGGCTTTCTCTAGTTGCGGCGAGTGGGGGCTGCTCTTCGTTGCGGTGCACGGGCTTCTCATTGCGGTGCCTTCTCTTGTTGCGGAGCATGGACTCTAGGCGCACGGGCTTCAGTAGTTGTGCCTTGTGGGCTCCAGAGCACAGGCTCGCTCAGTAGTTGTGGCGCACGGGCTTAGTTGCTCCATGGCACGTGGGATCTTCCTGGACCAGGGCTCGAACCGTGTCCCCTGCGTTGGCAGGTGGATTCCTAACCACTGTGCCACCAGGGAAGCCCTTTAATTTTTTTTAAATTTATTTTTGACTGCGTTGCATCTTCGTTGCTGCACACGGGCTTTCTCTAGTTGTGGTGCGTGGGCTTCTCATTGCGGTGGCTTCTCTTGTTGCGGAGCACGGACTCTAGGTGCACGGGGTTCAGTAGTTGTGGCACGTGGGCTCAGTAGTTGTGGGTTGTGGGCTCTAGAGCGCAGGCTCGGTAGTTGTGGTTCATGGGCTTAGTTGCTCCATGGCACGTGGGATCTTCCCGGAACAGGGATTTAACCCATGTGCCCTGCATTGGCAGGTGGATTTTTAACCACTGCGCCAGCAGGGAAGTCCCAGGAATGATACTTTAGAGATATGACATGGGAAGGGGCAAAGGTCCCCTCAACTCTTACTAAGTAGCTGCCTCCTATGTATATGTGTGAGACCGATGGAGCTCATACACAGTCCCTGTGTTTGTGTGGCCTTTTGCAGTTTACAAAGTGTGTTCACTTTCATCATCACCTTTGGGCCTCACAGTAGCCTCACACAGGCAGGGATTGCCCTCATTTAACAGAGAGGAAGCTGAGGCTGGGAGAGTTTATGACTTATCCAAACATGACAGCTATTTTGAGGGAGCTGGTACTGATCCCAGGTCATCTGACTCCGGAGATCACACATCCTAGCAGTAGATGAGTGACTCCAGGGGCCCAGAATGGGGCCCCTGCCTGTGCAGGCCTATCTTAAAAGTCAACAACCACCTGTGACTGAGGGAGGAAGGAGCATCCAGGGGTCAGCTGATGACCTTTCTTTGGATGGAACAAATAGTAAGTAGAAACTTGGGTTGATTTCTCTCTCATGGCCAAACTCTGGTGATGTTCAAGGATGGGTCAAACTTGACCCTGCTTGACTTTATAAGTAAACAAGATCCCAACTTTCTATCTCATCATCTCTCCCCAGGCCCCTGAATCAGTTTCTCACCAGTTTCACTCCACTCTTGATGAGGCGGTCAAGGTTAAGAGTAAAGCTCTGGAACCAGTCCCCTTGGGTTCAAATTTCAGCTTTACCCCTTTCTGGCTGTGTGATTGGAAAATTGCTTCTCCTCTCTGTGTTCCAGTAGCCTCCTCTGTAAACAGGGGGCAGTAATAATACCTCCCTTATAGGGTTGGTAAGAGTACTGAGCACATTAATGCATCTTAGAATTGTGCCTAGAATATAGAAAGAAATTATTATTATTTTTTAAAATAGTGAAAAGTCTTAAAAAACTAAGAATAGAGTTACCATATGATCCTGCAATCCCACTCCTGGGCATATATCTGGAGAAAACTCTAATTTGAAAAGATACATGCACCCAAGTGTTCATAGCAGCGCTATTGACAACAGCCAAGACATGGAGGCAACCTAAATGTCCATCGACAGATGAATGGATAAAGAAGATGTGGTAGATGTATATACAGTGGAATATTACTCAGCCATCAAAAAGAACGAAATAATGCCATTTGTAGCAACATGGATGGACCTAGAGATTATCATACTAAGTGAAGTAAGCCAGACAGAGAAAGACGAATACCATATGATATCACTTCTATGTGGAGTCTAAAAAAAATGATACAAATGAACTTATTTACAAAACAGAAATAGATTCACAGACATAGAAAACAAACTTATGGTTATCAAAGGGGATAGCGGAAGGGCGGGTTATAAATTAAGAGTTTGGGATTCATATATATACACACTACTATATATAAAATAGGTAGAAAATTCCCTGGTGGTCCAGTGGTAAAGAATCTGCCTTACAATGCAGGGGATGCGGGTTTGATCCCTGGTCAGGGAACTAAGATCCCACATGCCGCAGGGCAACTAAGCCTGTGCGCCACAACTACTGAGCTCACGTGCCTCAACTAGAGCCTGCGTGCCGCAAACCTACAGAGCCCACGCACCCTGGAGCCTGCGTGCCACAACTAGAGAAGAGAAAACCCACACGCCACAACTAGTGAGAAGCCTGCACACCACAACAAAGAGCCCACACACCGCAACAAAAGATCCCGCATGCCTCAACGAAGATCCTACGTGCTGCAGCTAAGACCCGACGCAGCCAAAAATAAATAAAGTAAATAAATAAATAATATAATAAATTTTTTAAAAACCCAAGAAACATACTTTATAAAGAAATAAAAAATAAAATAGGTAAACAACAAGGACCTACTGTATAGCACAGGGAACTATACTCAATATCTTATAAAAGCCTATAATGGAAAAGAATCTGAAAAAGAGTATATATGTGTATATATGTATAACGGAATCACTTTGCTGTACACTTGAAACTAACACAGCATTGTAAATTAATTATACTTTGATTAAAAAAATAGTGAAAAGTCTTTGTAAGTAGACCAAGATTAGACTACAAAATAATAAGTGATTTGTTGTTGTTCTTTTTAAATAACTTGGAGAATCTTCCAAGGATCCTGTCAATTCTGGAAAGAGCTCCAAAACTCCTTCCTGGGAATTGCCTTCTGTGCCAGACTGCGAAGCATGTGAGACAATCAGACAGATTGTGGTCTCACTCTATGAAACTTCGGTTAACTCTAATCCTCTGTTGAATGGAATTGTGTATGTGTGTATGCGTGACCTTTTCAGTAAGGCAGATTAAACGAAAACAAGATGACATCAGGAATCTAGTTTGTATTTTAGATGTAGAACCCCAATTTCTCATACCCACAGTTTCCAGGCCTCTCCAGTGAGAGAGAAGATGTGTACTGATAAATCTGCCAGTTGGTCATCTCTCAGTTCATTCATTCAAAGACATTTGTTGACAATTATGTGCAAATTACTGTGGTAGATGCTCTGGAAGACACAGTGATAAATAAGAGAACTTTAAGGCCTTTAAAGATCGTTAATCTTCAAAAACATATTTGATCAAAGCACACATACGGGATATTGTTCACTTTTAGGGGAGGTAAAGCTGATTCATGTTTCCAACAAGAAGGCCCAAATCAAAAAGGAACTTCTGATGAACTCTGTTATTAAACATTTAAAGAATCAGATTATCCTTTTCTCCAAACACCGTGGTTAATCCATGTCGAGCTGCAACATGTCCCCCAGATGTGGACCCTAAGTGCCACGTTGGAGGCTGTTTGTGCCACTCTCTCCGAGGCCCCTGAGCTTGGCTTCTCCCCTGTAACAGGAGGTCAGTAATACCTGTCCCCAAGGGCCTCCTGGGGATTTGGTGAGTATGAAATAAGAGAACTCACATAAAACCACTTTGTAAGTCATAATGCTACTTCAAGAGTAACTTCTTATTCATGGAAGGAGTCGTTCAACATATTTTTATTCATTTGTGTCTGCTCATTATACTGCCTTTTCCAAGGTATGAAAACAGTCCCATAGGTCCAGACTTCCAGCAAGAAGGCCCAGGACCAAAGAGGATTTGGAGGGAATTTGGGGGTACCCAGGATTCCATTAAGTAGTGGTTTGCTGTAATATTTTCTTAAATAGCACTTCTCAAACTAATATGTACTTGAATCACCAGGGAGTCATGTTCACAGGTAGATTCTGAATCAGTAGTGCTGGGGTGGGATCTGAGTTTCTGCTTTTCTGCCAAACTCCCAGATGAAATCAATGCTGCTGGTCCAAGGCCCACACTTGGAGGGGCAATGTTCTCGGGGGTACAAGGCCCAGTGATGAAGAGAAGAGAGGAGGTGCAGCCCTGGGCCCCAGGAGGGAGATTTCCAGGAAGGCTATGTTGGGAGCTGTGGTTGCAAGTCAGTGCCCCCACTTCCTTCCCATCCCCACCTGGAAGAGGCTATCATTTTCCTGGGCTGTGCATTTACTCTGAATTTTGGAGGGAGGAAACGTGCATTGTGAGTGCTTGCACGGAGGAAGAGGAAGGAAGGAGATTGCCCCATTATGTATAGTAACTGTCCCTTCTCGGTGGCAAGCTGCATTTCCCTGTGATCTAGAGACAGCAGAATGAGCCAGTTCCCACCTCCAGCATCTGATGGGACAGCACAGCAGAATCCAGTGCAGACCAGAATTTTTTTTTTTGCCAGTAATGGAGGTGGTTGAAGAGTGTTGACTTAAGTGTTTCGAAGAAGGGAAGGACCGAGGAGTAAGCAGTCAGAGGGTTCTCCCACCCCCTTTTTTGCCAGCTTGCCAATGCTGGGTGCTCTCCTGCTGCCCTCTAGCACCCCAAAGACCTCCCCTGCAGGGCCCGTCTTGTTCTTCATCTAAGTACCTCAGTTCTCCTCACCCCAACATTATCTCTTCTTCTATTACATCAAAATTTTCTTTTTCCCCCCAGCATAGTTTTTTTGTTGGTTTGTTTTGGCTATGCTGGGTCTTCATTGCGGTGTGCAGGCTTTAGTTGCAACGTGTGGGCTGTCTAGTTGTGGCGCACGGACTTAGTTGCCCTGTGGCATGTGGGATCTTAGTTCCCCAATAAGGGATCGAACCCACCTCCCCGGCACTGGAACACGGATTCTTAACCACTGGACCACCAGGGAAATCCCCCCACCACCCAGGCATAGTTGAATTCTGCCATTTGGTAGGAAAGCAATCTAATCCGACTAATTCCTATTAAGGTATATATGACTGCTAATCCAACTATCTATAAGTTTTTTGAGTTTTTGTGAGCTGTGACACACGTGGATTTCTCCCCACTTCTCCCTCTCCAGGCAGACAGAGCCTAAGCCCTAGGGAGACCTGAGGCTTTGTAGAGGTCTCTTTTGCTGTAGGTGGTGATACCTCAGGAATCTGGGTGTGGGAAGAGCTATGGGGATAAAATCTAGGTGTACCTGGTATAGGTGTGTCCGTTCAGGGGGAAAGCTTCCCTCTGCCTCCACAGCAGGCTGCCAGTAAAAGCAGGAGGCTGTGACATAAGGGGAAGTTTGTAGTGGTGTGGTTTTCACATCGAGTCCTGTGGTGCAGACTTAGGGGCTGTCACGCATGTCTGTGTGTGTATATAGAAATCAAGCAGTGCTTTGCGTTGTTCCCCTTTGATCTGTTTTGTACTTTAAACTTCTGCGCAAGATTTATTTGAAAAACAGTGTGATCTTAACATGAGAAGGCTTAAAAGCGATTGCCTCGGGTGAGCAGAGCTGGGGCAGGCGAGGAATGGGGCAGGGGGTTCTTGATTCCACTTTATGGCCTTCTGTGCAATTTCATTTTTATTTATCCATGTTTGTGTGCAGTCCTTTGCTGAAGATTTTAAAAAATAAATAATGAGGGCTTCCCTGGTGGCGCGGTGGTTAAGAATCCACCTGCCAGTGCAGGGGACACGGGTTCAAGCCCTGGTCCGGGGAGATCCCACATGCCATGGAGCAACTAAGCCTGTGGGCCACAAGTACTGAGCCTGCGCTCTACAGCCTGTGTGCCACAACTACTGAAGCCCGTGTGCCTAGAGCCTGTGCTCCGCAACAGGAGAAGCCACTGCAATGAGAAGCCCGCGCACCACAATGGAGAGTAGCCCCCGCTCGCCGCAACTAGAGAAAGCCCGCACGCAGCAACGAGGACCCAACGCAGCCAAAAATAAAATTTATATATTTATTTATTTATACAAATAATGAAAAGAAAAAGAGTTTTACTGCTAGAAAAAGTTTGGAACTCCTTGCCATAGTAGAAAGACACAGAATAGTTGTTGAGAGACCTGGGGTCTCTGGCTGCTGTGCCGTAAGCTGCTCTGTGACCCCCGGGCAAGCTCTGCGTGTTTTCTCAACTGTGAAAAGGGTCCTTCCTCTCCCCTGCAGTTTGACCCTACCGTTCTGTGAGAAGCAAGCTGGTGGCAGCTGTGGGGCAGGACTGTCCCTCCCAGTTCCCGCTGTGTCCTAGAAAAGCTTAGGACTGACACCCAGCCCGTGGATCGTCCTAACTCCCAGCCCCAGCTTGGTCAGATAATTTCTGGGCTCGAGGGGAAGGGGAACTGTGACCAAATTACTCTGTGTCTTACTCACCTCTGGGATCCAAGGGAAAATTCCTTACAGAACAGAGCGTGACTGGACAGGTTTCCAGCAGAGTGGATCGGCAGCGCGCCCGAGCTGAGTTTAGTCTGTGTCAAAGTGCCTACTGTGTACTCTGTGAGAGCTTGGGTGTCCTACGGGTCAAGAGAGGTCCCACAAAGCAGCTCTGCCTTCAAAGAGCATGGGAGAGAAGATACACCGAATGTTTAGTTTAGAAAAGAGGTTTCTGGGGGTGCCTTCTGCAAATACTTGCTGGTTCTTATGTGAATGAGGGACTGCATCTTCTTCGTCTTTGTGTTCCCAGTGCCTACACGCAAGACTCCTGTATTCAGCTCATACTTACTGAGCGCTTCTAGGTGCCAAAAGCACAGCAGTGGGCAAGACGGAGCCATCCCTGCCTTTCGGGTGTTTACAGCCCTGGGGCGCTAAGGGTGGAGAGGGTGGAGCATGGCATTCAGGCGAGTAGACAGAATACCCCGGGCAGTAAGAGCTGTGATGGACGCTGAGTCGTGCACACAGAGGATACCTGTTATGGTCAAAGCTGCTCGTGGCTGGGCTTCCTCACACTTCCACCGGGTCCACTCCAGCCACCCAGAAGAGACCCAGGGACCCAGGCAGAGAGCTCAGTGTATGTGGGGACCCTTCTCTGTGTGTATATGAGCCTTGCCATCCAGAGGCAGCCTCTGGCCGGAGACCCTGCAGTGTCCCTGCCCTGGAGGGAACAGTGGGGTGACGGGAGGGCCGAGGGACACAGTCCATCCCCTGGCTGTCCTGGGCCCTGATGTGTTGAGACACTCTGCTCTGGAGGGAATGCCGGGACCTGCCAGCTCTCGAGATGAGGCAGGAATGTGCCTGTCTGGCCAGTCTGGGCCCCGGGTGGCCCCTGTTTTGTTGAGGGAGGAGGTGATTTCTGGGATATTGAAGGGCAAGAAGGGGCAACCTGCGGCCAGGGTGACAACATCTGCTTTGATCCGTGATATTCACCGTCTGATTTATTCCTCCTCCACTTTTCAAAAACCATTCACTGAGCACCAAGGATATCCTGGGCTTTGTGCTGTGTTCTCACATTTCTCTAATTAAAATTTCTCAACAGTCCTGCAAGTTAAGTGTATTATTTTCATTTTACAGGTGAGGAAACTGAAGCCCGGGGAGCTAAAACTAAAATCATATTTATCAATGCAGTTAATGTGTATCACAACCTATGAGGTTGTTGTCATCCCCGTGTGCTGATGAAGGCACAGAGGCACAGAAAAGTTAAGAAACTCACCCAAGTTTCCAGAGCCTGCTAGTAACAGAACTGGGTTGGTGTTATCCTGGCATCTTTCCCAGATTCGAGCCCCCTGCACCTTCGGAGCTCTGCTGGTTAACCTCTGCCCCTCTGTGACTCCAGCATGGGCCATGTGGGCGAGGTCAAGGTCACCCTGAGGCAGCTGGTGAGGGAGGCATGGCAGGTGGGCTTCTAGAGGGAAGAGGCCATGTTAGAGGCCGGGCTCTATTCTAGACAGCAGTTTGGGTAGACAGAGGAAAAACAGATCATGTTGGATGTGACGCATACCTTCCCGGCGTCCTGACAGTTAGGCTTGAAAGAAACATGTCAGGCAGCATCAAATCCTGTAATGACTTAGAGCAGAGTTAGAGGAGCCTGGAAGGAGTGGCAGCCCCGAGGGCTCCTGGTAGCGTTAATTGGGGCTGGTGATGACAGCGGAGATGGCACGGCTGCGACTTGGAGCCGCTTGCCCAACAGAGGCTCTGGCTTCTGCTGGGGAGACAGGGCTGGGTGGGAGGAGATTTTGAACAGAAATCTGCTTCTAAGAGGACTTGGACCTGTTCTCTCTACCTTGCCCCACCCTCTAGGGTTGTGGGCATAGGGAGGATGGATGGTTGTGGATCTAAAAGTCAGATCCCTTTGAGGGTGGGGATGAGGGAATGGGCCTCCTGTGAGCATGGGGCCCGAGGGGGATGGGAGCGGCACCATTTTATTCCTATGGGAACTGCCTTCTGCTCTGCAGTCGATCAACTTGTCCATTGGGATGGACTGTAAATGGCTATGTGGGTGGTCCTGCCTTGGCCCTTTAACTGTTTGGGGCCTCCATTAGCCATCTGTGGAATGGACCAAGTTCTGCCTTTGCAGGCATGCTCGGCAGCTCCCTGTCTTTCTCCGTGCCACAGTGATGGCAACACAGAACAACTTACAGTTATTTCCTCCTGCCCGTGTATGGTAAGAACTTGAGGCAACGTACAGCATGAGGCACACAGAATTTGAAAATAAAGGTGGAAGATCAAAAGACACTTGACTTCCAAAAGATTATGATTTATCAATTCTGTGGTAAGGCCTGAGTACCTGCATTTTTACCAAGCTCCCCTGCTGATTCTGTTACACTCTCAAATTTGAGAGCCACTGGTGCGAAGCAAGGAGGAAGGAAATACACCCAAGATCTAGGCCACTATCGCTATTGTCACTGACCACCAAGACGACAGAAGGGAAATAAGATTACGTCATTTTCATTATCTGAAATGAACAAGGGTATCAGTTTTTCAGGGTAGACAGACATCTTCATGGTACTAATTTCTGAAAGAAAGCCATTTCCTGCTGCAGCCTGTTTCAAAGGACACTAAACAACATCATGGATAATTTGGGGGCAGGGGAGATGCTCTGCATCCCTAAAGGGGGTCTGTTGTGCTGGTCACCCCAGCAGCTGTGGCCCACCTTGGGGACACCAGGCCCACTCTGTAGCAGGACCTGCTCACCCTCTGATGCCATCCTTTTCTGCAGTCAACCACCAGGAGGGGCATCGCCAGGAGGAAGAGTGGGCTAACTCTGAGGAAAGAGCCAGGCGTGGGGGATGAGAGGTTGCCTGTGCGGTGAGTTTGAAGGTATCTCTTGGACTGAGTGTCTAGGTGACCAACAAGGTCACAAGGCATAAGGCACTTCCCTTCAGTGTGCCCCGAAGTCAGCTTAGTGACAGGCAGAAGGAGAGAGAGGTAAGAAGAAAACTGGTTAACACCATCGGATGCTACAGAAGACCTAAAGCTCCTTTGTGGACAAAACAATTAGGGCAAATATTTGCAACATACACGGCAAAGGGTTCATGTCACAAATATGTAAAGAGCTTTTACAAACAATAAGAAAAAGGCAAACATCCCAGTGGAGAAATAAGCCAGGCATGTATAAGGCAGTTCAGATTACCAACAAACACAGGAAAAGATGTTCATTCTTACTTGTAATCGACTACAAGTTAATAAATTTAATTCAAGTGAAAACAATGAGATATCATCTTTCAAGTAGGAAAATGGTAAAGCTGAAAAACACAGTGAGCCAGTATTTGGTGAAATGTGTGTGGAGTGAGGAGCAGGGGATTTTGACATTTAGGGCTGTAGGGAGTATTACTGGGACATTCTTTCTGGAAGATAATTTGTCAAGTATCAAAAACCTTAAGAATGTACATAACTTTTGACTAAGCGTTCTACTCCCTGGAATTTACCTTCAGAAAAGATAATCAGGGATGTACACAAAGATTTATATATAAGGGTATCTAAAACAGTCTTATTAATTATATTAACAATTAGAAGTAATATAAATGTCCAAAATTAAGAGTTTGCTCTAAAAACCATGCTTTATTTGTATGGTGGCATATTATTTAAAATCAGGTAGTAAAATAATTTTTAATGACATGAGTAAATGTTCATGATCTATTATTAAGTACAAAAAAATTTTAAAGCAGTTTCCAAAATAGTACATGTGGTATCATCCCAGTTCCATTAAAAAAAATGAACAGTCTTTTTTAAAAAAAGACCGTAATATGTGCTGAAAAAATGTCCCAGAGAGCAGCCACCAAAATGATAACAATGGTTATCTCAGGAAGCTTCCTCTTTGTGCTTTTTAAAAATAATGGACATGCTCCGTTTGTAATAAACAAATATCAAGAACGTGTTCTTTTCCCAGAGAGTCTGCCAGTGATGTGCTTCAGCTGCATGGAGAGCTGGCTGTGAGTGACAGGTCCTGCACCTCACTTCCTGCTGCCTCCGTTTATTTAATTTAATTTATTTATTTTTATTATTATTATTTTTGGCTGCATCGGGTCTCTTAGTTGCAGCACGTGGGATCTTTCGTTGCGGTGCAGGCTCTTTGTTGTGGCGCGTGAGCTTCTCTCTAGTTGTAGTGCTCAGGCACCAGGGCACGTGGGCTCTGTAGTTTGCGGCACGTGGGCTTTCTCACTGAGGTGCATGAGCTCAGTAGTTGTGGCATGTGGGCTTAGTTGCCCCGCGGCATGTGGGATCTTAGTTCCTGACCAGGGATCGAAATCGCATCCCCTGCATTGGAAGGCAGATTCTTTACCACTGGACCACCAGGGAAGTCCCCCTGCTGCCTCAGTTTAGCTCTTCCTTTCTACACTGATGGAATACCTGCTTTGTTCTCAGTGTTCAGCGGGCCCTGTGAGATGAGTAGGACAGTTCTTTCTCCCCAGGCTCTTATGGGCTGGTTGCTGGTTAAGGTGAATGCCTCGGTCATTTGTCATGGAGGTATCTCTGCTATTTGGTGTGTTCAACATTTTGCTGGATGTGAAGATGGTACAGGGGCATCTTTCTGAGAGTGCCTGAGATCTGTTCTTCTTGCCCAAAGCCCTGATCCCACTCTCTCTTTGGAAATTTAGTTGGTTAAAATGGGACTGACACATCTCAGTAGCTTGAACCTGTGGCTGGACCCTGTGCAGCGGGAAACCCAGAAATCACCCTGTGTGTCCCAGACTGATAGATGCATGTGACACCCTGACCTGCCTCAGGGAATCCTAAGAGGGTGAGCTGGGATGGGGGTGAGAGAGACATCTTGGTCCAACTCAACATTTTTCTGATGAGTAAACTGAGGCCATGAGAGAGAAGGGGACTTGGAAATTGGCGATAGAGCCGGGACTCCAAATCCCGTGCTCTGCCCACAACATGGTGGTCTTCCCCATCCCCAGCCCTGAGTTTGGGAGAGGTGATCTGAGGTATTGTTAAGTACTGGTGAGGAAACAAACCTGGGGTCAAAAACTCACAGAAATCCCGAGGAACAGAGAGCATCCACCCTAGACGGCTAAGAGTTGTGTATATTAGTGAAGGCATTGCAGCAAGAATCCCTTGAACATTAAGATCCAGGTGGACAGAAGAGAACTGACAAGAAATAATTGGTTGTGATTTTTGCACACCCGCATTCACGTATGCAGATACATGTATGTAGTCAGTCCTCTTCAGGGCCACCTTTTCGGCATGAATTTTAGGAAAGACCTTTTTTTTTTTTAAATAAATTTATTTATTTTGTTGATTTCTTTTTGGCTGTGTTGGATCTTCGTTGCTGTGTGTGGGCTTTCTCTAGTTGCGATGAGCAGGGGCTACTCTTTGTTGCGGTACGGAGGCTTCTCATCGTGGTGGCTTCTCTTGTTGCAGAGCACGGGCTTTAGGCGTGCGGGCTTCAGTAGTTGTGGCACACGGACTTCAGTAGTTGCAGCACGCGGGCTTCAGTAGTTGCGGCACGCAGGCTCAGTAGTTGTGGCTTGCGGGCTGTAGAGCACACAGGCTCCGTAGTTGGGGCACACAGGCTCAGTTGCTCTGCGGCATGTGGGATCTTTCTGGACCAGGGCTCGAACCCGTGTCCCCTGCATTGGCAGGTGGATTCTTAACCACTGCACCACCAGCGAAGCCCAGGAAAGACCTTTTTATCTCCAGTTAGTTCCTTCACTTGCCCAACGTGTGCCTAAACTTGCCACTGTTAAAGCCCCTCTTGGTCAAGGATGCTGCTAAAATGTCAATGTGTTACTTTGCACTGAGGGCAGGTTAACCCTTTGCCTCCCATTATCACTCAGTGTGAATTATGGGTAAATTATGGAAAGGATCCCCAGGGGATGTGGCCCATGGGGAGGTCCAGAGTTCACAGGAGAGAGGCTGGGTACAGAACTCTTGGCACTAGAGTGGTCTGGCAAGTTGGGAGGGAGGTTTTATAGACGATAAACTGTTCACTTCACCATTTTATGAGGGAGGACCCTGTCCCCACACAGTAATAACAGAACCTCGACCAGCCTGGATTTTTCCATCTTCCTGTTGTAGTCCCTTTTTTGCTCTGTAGCATGAGCTCATGCAAAAGGTCACATCTGTTATGGTCCAGCCTCCTGGGCTCCACCTAGGCTGTGAAGGCCAATTGGCTAGCATTTCTGGGATCAAGCAAGTTGACCTGTTCTGCTGAAGTTCTTTCATTAATCAAAGGTACATCTGATTGTCAGGAACTCGGGTGGTGAGAAGGGAGCCCTACAAGCGAACATCATTGGCTGCCAGCCGCTTGTCTTCCTTTCCCTCCACCCACACAAAGAGGAGAGGAAAGGGCAAGTTCAGCTTCTTGATGTACTTCCTCGAGAAAGTGGCCATTTGACGGGGAGGAAGTGAGGTAGAGAGGTGGTGAGTTGGGGCCTGCCCAGAATAAAGCATTTGTGTATCACTCCCTGCTTCTCCAGCTGTGGCGAGCTGACTCCCCTTTGCCTGTCTGTGTCCAGCTTTTTCTGCCTGTTGGGCTGTACCCCGCAGGCCTGCAAGCCCTGTACTTGCCCAGCCTCAAGACCGAAGAAACGAGCCCGGAGTTAGCGACAGAGACATCAGTGGTTTAATGGTTGGGGGGATCTTACATGTCTGAAGCAAGGTCCTGGAGTGACACTTCACCATGTGCAGCAGATGACGGGCAGGACAGGGCAGCAAGTCTTCACTCCTGGGTGGGAGAGTGAGGTTACCAGTTATAGAGGGAATTGATGTCAGGTTGGCTCATCGGTTACCAGGGAAACCAGCAGAGGAGCAGGCCCCTCATGGCCCCTTTGATGAGCTGTCTTGGTCAAGGTGTTCTGATCTAGAGATTAGAACAGTCACTAGCTAGGGCCGGGGGCAAGTATGTAGGCATTGACTGAGTAGGCTCTATGATTAAGAGGGAAGGTCAGTTATGTGAGTAGGGTGTAGGTGAGGCAGGGACTGGTCGAGCAGGGGATGTCCAGAGGACAAGAGAACAGCCGTCTTGAATGGCCTAATAGTACACTGTTGCACCTGGTTCAAATCCCACCTGCTCCTTAAGGCTTCCCCTGACTCCCCTTGGCGGATACTTTCTCCCTCTGTTGAACTGCTGCAGCACTTACTGCTTCCCGTGCAGTTGACTCTGAGACAGCTCTTCCTATACATCCATTCCGTATTTCTTTTTCCATGAGTGTTTGATCTCCCCAGTTGACTGTGAGCCCTTCAAGTTGTGGGGTGCATCTTGTTTGTAGCACTTAGGACACTGATCCGTACATGAGGGTTGGAGGAGTACATTAGTGAATGGATGGATTGGTGAATGGACAGTTAGGTGGATGGGTGGGTGGATAGTTAGGGGACTAGATGACAGGTGGGTGGATGGTGAGTCGTGGGTGGTACCCTCCAAGGCTAACACTTCAAACCATAGTAACCTACCTCACGTCAGTGTCTAGAATCTAGACTCTAAACTAAGGGAAATACCAGAGGACACTGAGCTGCATTTTCCGTGAAAACCTTTCTCTGAATAGCCAAGTCCAACTTAAACTGAGCCTAATCTATTTCAGGCCTTGGACTTGTGGGCTCACGTTCATTTGACAACAGCATCAACATGTGCTTAGACTTAAAAATAGATTCCAAAAGGTAATCAGAGCTCAGCTTGACTTGGCTCTGCTCAACAGGTCCTCCCTTTTGGTGCTTTAGGAATTTTTTCTGCCCACCCCCACAAAAAAAAAGTGTCAGAGGAAGGAAGCTAGTCTGAGGGACAGGGAACTGAATGAGCTAAGATGTGAAAGCAGCTGCCACTGGCCAGCACAGGCAGACACCTGTGACTTCTTGGACAGGGGCCATTTGTAGGTCAGGGTTCAGCTCCCTGGAAACTTCTGGTTCCTGATACTTATCCTACATGTATTCCTTACTGGTGACCCTGAGTTTGGCTTGGTCAGAGTAACTTCTTAAAAGACCAGATAATAATGTTGAGAATTACTTCATCAGTGTTTTCTATTTCTCCTTTTTTCTTTTTCTTTTTTCTTACAGTTTGAAATTGCTTTGGGATCATCAACAAGCATGCTTCCATGCTGTAGAGTGTACTTCTCAAATTGTGTTCCCTGAAGCCCTTGGGGTTCCATGAAGCCCCTTTAGGCATCATGTCGGTGGGCTCTGAGTAGGTGACCTCTGAGTGCCTCTCCCCAAATAAGAAGTACTCCTTTTTTTAAAAACAATAATTTTTTTTATACCTATTTTTGGCTGCATTGGGTCTTTGTTGCTGTGCGCTGGCTTTATTTACTCTAGTTGCGGTGAGCGGGGGCTACCCTTCATTGCGGTGCGTGGGCTTCTCATTGCGGTGGCTTCTCTTGTTGCGGAGCACGGGCTCTAGTCACATGGGCTTCAGTAGTTGTGGCACACGGGCTCAGTAGTTGTGGCTCGCGGGCTCTAGAGCACAGGCTCAGTAGTTGTGGCGCATGGCCTTAGTTGCTCCACGGCATGTGGGATCTTCCCGGACCAGGGCTCGAACCCATGTCTCCTGCATTGGCAGGTGGATTCTTAACCGCTGTACCACCAGGGAAGTCCCAGAAGTACTGCTCTTTATCTGTTTTGCATATTGGGCTTCTGTGCAAGATTTATTGGAGAGAGGGTTCCATACCTCAAATAAATTTTAAAGTCATCATCAGGAGACTAGAAAGGTATGGGCAACACGGTCAGAGAGGAGAAATGGATTCATTAGACAGTGGGTTTGGCTCACTAGCTGGGAGAAAAGGCCATTTGAACGGCTCTGGGCGCTCTTGTGTTTGCAGGTCTTGTGCTGATGTTTCTGTCTGCTCCAATCTCCATGTGCCGGCTGCTGGCTTGGCCGCTGCCCCCGCGTGCCTCTCACTCCTCGCTTGCCCACCTAGCTCCTGACGTACTGCCTGCCTGGCTCCTGACGTACTGCCCACCTGGCTCCTGACGTACTGCCCACCTGGCTTTTGGTAAATTTTTGCTCCTTACCCTCATCTCTCTGGCCTGGAATCTTGACTTGCTGCTTCCCACTTCTGACACCCTTGTATTTCTTCACCCTTTTTTGGCTTCCTGGGTGTCTGGTCCCTTGTTTGCCCTGACCTTGGGTGACTGTGTCCCGAAGTGTTTTCTGTCTTCCTGGATCCTGGCACCACCTGGGGACCCTACCTTTCAACGGCCCCAGTTCTCTCCAGCACTATTTTAAAGCTGGGATCTGTGGATGGGGTTCACAGGGGCTGAATCAGATTCAAGGCTGGGACTGGAAAATGGAGACCAGGATCCAGATATGGCGATCCAGTGGATGGAAAGAAAGAGTAATTCGCGTTCACAGAGAATTCTAGTTTACTTAGTGCTTTTACATACTTATCTCACTCTCTCATTATAACCTGGTAAGATTGAGATAGTCTTATGTCTGTGTTACACACAAGGAAACTGAGGCTCAGAGTCACAGTAGCAGAGCTGGAGATAGAACCTGGGCCTTTTGACTCTAAATCCTGGACTTGGGTATAGCAGACCAGAAGCAAGTGGGTTACTAAGGCAATGGGAGAAAGATCTTGTTCGTGGGAATCAGGAGTGGCTGACTAGATATGAGATGTGTTGGAAGGGGGAGGGGGTTAAGAGGCAGGGTCAGTCAAGCCTGACCAGGCAGAGGAGTGGGGACACCATTCTCAGACAGGCTATTGCCCTGGGATTGGGGTGTGGGTCCTCTGGGATCAGGCTGATGTGGTTCCTGCGGACTGTAGATTTGAGCTCTTCTTGTCCACACATTTGACACATGTTGGTTGAATGTCCCAGTCCCCCGCCTGCTGGGCTGCACCTGGGGTGGCCATGACTGGAAGCTTCTAAGCATCATCCCCGCCCGGTGGTCCTGCAAACTTGCAGGCTAATCCCAGAGGAATCGTGGCTCATGGTTCTGGAGTGTGGGAAGAGGAACTGCAGTGATTGCTTGGGGGAAGCGGGAGGAGGAACCTGGTCCCCACATCCCTCTGACTTGGAGCACTTCCCATTTGTTACCTTTTACCTCCCATGGCATCTCCTCCCTGGGGAGGGTCTGTGTTCTGTACAGCTCTGCCTCATCTCAGCCTTGACCAACTGGGGACTTTGGGGCAAGTTCCTAAGTTCCTGGACACTTCAGAGTTGACTGAGAATGAGAATGAGTTAGACCCACCCTATCCGTAACCCTGACAAAACACCTTTGGCAGTCAGCCCCTGGCAGTTGCCAGAACAAGTCTAGTTGGCCATAGCCAACCTGGTGGGAGTGGGTGGGTAGTGGGAGTGGTCTTGCCTCAATGCCGGCCATGAGGGGGTGCATTGTCTTTGGAGAATTCAAAACCAATGATAAAACTGAATAAAAATTAGTCTACTTTTTATTATCATCATGCACTGGCAATTCTCAATACTGTCAGCGATAAAATGCTCCTCCATTCTGGGGTGGGCCCCCTCCTCACTGTTTGGTACATCACTGCTGGCTAGTTACCTTGAGAGTCTCACTGAAGCTGGAGTCAGTTGACCTGACTCTATGTTCTAACCCTGCTATCAGGGCCTGCTACCTGGCCCAACTACCAAGTCACTTAACCTCCCTAAGCCTCCGTTTTCTGATCTGTAAAATGGAGCTAAGAATGGTACCTGCAAATATTAAAAGAGAGAATAAAATTACAGTTAGCTTGCAGAGAGAAAAGCTGGATGTAAATGCTGGGATGTCCACATTGCTATACAAAATCTATCTCAGGGTGTGAGATTTGGGTCACGCCCAGATTATTCTTTGGCGGTGAAGAATTCGGTGGTAATTGAGCCAGGCTCTTCCATGAAGCTTAGGAGCTGGTGTTGGAGACAGCAACACTATTTTTGAGTTCTGAGAAGCTGGTCTAGGTTTACTCCTCATCTGATTCCTGGGCAAACAACAGGAGACCCTCATGGGATGCCACCCTGGGCCCTGCCGAGTTCTGTCTGTGACTGTGACGCTGATCTTCACGCAGCCTGCTCTGTTCTCCCGGGGCACTGAGTGAGTGAGGGGCTGGGCCCTCGGCCTGGGAAGAGCGGCGTGTTCCTGACATGCTTGCAGGAGAGCAGCTGGCAGGAGCAGGGAAGGTAGTTTCTGTGTCTTGTGGATGTACTGTCCTTCGCGGAAACCCTCCTACGTGACTTTTGCAAGCCAGCCTCCGGCTCAGCGTTCCACCCACCCCCACCTCCTGCTTTTCTACTGTGCTGGATAGTTAAGTCCTTTGTCAGGCGTTATCTCATGATTTCCCCAACAGCCCTGTGAGGTGGACAGGCGGGGTTTTCTCATCCACATTTGACAAGGGAGGACCCTGAGGCCCAGGGAGTTGAACAGGCTGCCCAGGGTTATGACCAGTTAGTGGACGGGCCCTGACCAGAACCCAAGTCTCCAGACATCAGCCCAGAGGTAGAATTTGGAGAGTGAAGGGAAGGCTTCATTTCTGTTCAGAGTTGTCATGGGCTCTTAGGAGCTTTCTGACAGGAAGCTTTCTGAGGTGAAACCTCAGGTGGCAGGTGGAGGAAAACAACTGAGAAGGCAGCTCCTTGTCCAAGCCCACGAAGCTTTGGTGGCAGGTCACGGGGACCAGGACTTGGACCTCCGCACTACCCTCCCTTTGCTGCATTCAGGTTAGGAACTGACTCTTGCTAGGGAGGCGGGAATAGGCATATGCGTGCTCTGCCTGTGTACATCAGTGTTTCAGCATTCCCATAATTTTTGAATTAGTGTTGGCAGTCACTTCCCTTATGGTCGGATGGCTCCTCTCTGCTCCCTCCCGGGATGTACCCTGGGTGGCTCTGTCCTAACCTAGAGGGGCTCTCGCTGTCCACCCCTTGCCCCGTAGCCTAGCTGAGCGACTTCTGCATCCCAGGGCCTGAATTTCTGGCTTCAGAGCCTTCCTGATGGGCAGACAAGGGCTCATCACCATCACTGCTTCCACGTGCCCTTGGGGGCGTGACGAAGCCACCTCAGGTCTGGCTTTCGTGCATCTGCTGTGGGTACAGTGACCAGGGGGTGCCCAACTGCAAACTTCCATTCCTGTTATTTCCCAGAGCCCGGGGCGGTCTTCTGCCTTGATTTGCAAATCAAGGAAAAACTGTCCTGGTGGAAGAGATGATACTCCTCCCCCCCTTACTTTTCTCCCCTCCCATCCTTTTCTCCCCTCCCATCCTCCTTCTAATGATCAGATCAAAGAACTAAGGGAGAGGGTAATATATCAATACTGAAGAGGGCAAGGAATAATACGAGTAACAGTGGTGTACTTTTTTCACCTAGAAAATGGAGATAATCAGAAGACTGTTGTAAGTTGGTGTTTCTCAGCTTGGACTGCACGTCACGGTCACCCGGAAAGCTTTTAAATATCTTGATTCCCAGGCTGCAGCCCAGACCCTGGAGATCAGAATCTCTGGAGGTAGGACCCAGGCAGCAGTAATTTTAAAATTCCCCGGGACTTCCCTGGTGGCCCAGTGGTTAAGACTCTGCGCTTCCACTGCAGGGGGCACGGGTTCGATCTCTCGATCTCTGGTTGGGGAACTGAGATCCCGCATGCCGTGCAGTGTGGCCAAAAAAAAAAAAATTCCCCTGGTGATTCCAGTGTACAGCCAGGGTTGAGAACCACTGCTCTAAGGATGAAAAGAGTTGGTTAATTGCTTAGAACAAAGATATCCCCATATCTGGTTGTGCACTGGACTCGTCAGGGGGTGGGGTGGGGATGTGTTAAGATCGCACTGACGCCCTGGCCACACATTGCAGACCATGTAGATCAGTGACGGCTGCCTTCACGTGAGCCACTAACCAATAAGACGTAATAGTCACCGTTCACTGGAGCTGCCTGTGGGCCGGCATGACGTATTTCCGGTCTTCACAATTCCCTGGTAGGGAATCACAGTTCTCATTTTACAGATGAGGAAACTGCTGCTCAGAGCAGGTAGCCAGGCGGCGTAAGTTTCCTGAGGCCAGGCCTGTCTGACCCGGAAGGCTGCTCTCCCTGCCCAAGGCCTCCCTGCCCCAGGGCTGGCCTCGTGGAGCGTATTCTGCACACTTCCCAGTACCAGCTCAAGGAGAGAGGGGAAAACCAGCAAGTGGCCTTGGCTCTCCTTGAGGCTCTCCAGGGCAGGTTGAGTAGAGGACCGCTGTCCCGTGAAGAGAGGGAAGATGAGTGACGTTCCTTGGTATTTGGGTCTGTGTTAGTCACGCACTCTCAGAATACCTCCTTTTGGCTGGAGGAAGACGCCTGCTCGTGTTAGGCCTGACCCCCAGTCACCTCTCATTGCCGCAGCTGCTCTCACAGAGAGAACACTCAACCAGGAAGAGCAAACACTCATTTGCTTTTTGAGAGTTGGAGGAATTTTTCAGGCATGTGATACAGAAAAATGCCCCCGTTTCCCTCACAGGAAAAGGGAAAGCTCTGTCAAGGTAACCTGAAATATTTAGCTCTGCCTTATAAAATCCCTGTGCCTCCACCTCTGTGCTCTGTAAACTTAAACAAATTGCTTAAAATCCTTAAGCTTTGGTTTTCCCATCCCTCAGGGCTGCCAGTGCCAGGCCCCTTGAGGTGTCAAAGAGAGAGGAAAGGAGCGTGGCCATCCCGACACAGAGACTTACAGCTGCCTGGGACTGGAGGCTTTGTCCAGGGGTTGGTGGTACCCACTAAGCAACCTGATGTCCCAAGGCCCAAAGCAGCTTCCAGTGACCAGAGAGCTCACTGAATGTGTTCCCTCTGACTTTGGGAGGCTTGGCTTCACTCCACCTGGGTCAACCCCTAGTGTGTAGACAGCCCAGAGCCAATATTTGGGGCATACATAGCTGAGTTAACTCTAATAGTTTAGAGTTAGCAGACAGTGTGATAGACATTTGGCTGCACAAAGGCTTCCCAGCCCAGCCAAGCAGCCAGGGCCCTCTCCCTCCCCAGAGCTCCATCTGTATCTGATGTGTGTGCCTTTGGTCCCTGCCCCTTACTGTGCAGCTCGGAGCCTGGCACAGAGCAGATGCTCAGGTAGCACTGGGTGATTGGGGGATGAGGGGATGGAGACATGCATGAACATGTGTTTGGCATCTCTAAGGTGGTTGCCACAGAATGCTATTTAAGTGTTGGCATATCTATTCCTTACTCGCTCTACTTGACTTTTTTTTTTTTTTTTATCACTTTGGTTTATTTTGAAGGCTGTCTCACTAAGGATTATTCTAGTAATGGAGCGGTTCAGATGTGATGCTGTTTTCTGAGGTTGAGGCGTATATCCAGAGCACTTGTGTGTAACGTTTACTCCAGAGCCACTAAGAGAGTCCTTCTAAAGTGTGGAGTCTCATGGCCCCTTGTTTAGCCATTAAGCTGAACCTTAACATTTTCTGAGTTCTGTCTCAAGCAGTGGGTATTGTGGTTGGCAAGAAAACATGGGGCAGTGATGGAAGGGAAGTGGGAAGACCCACAGGAGGGTGGCCACTGGGCAGTCACCAGGGACTTCGAGTGGTCCCCACCGACTGCCTGGACTGAGATGGTGAAACAGGAGGCCGCTGCCCTTTCCTGTGTGTGTGTGTGTGTGTGTGTGTGTGTGTGTGGTGGGGGGGCTGCCCCTGAAGCACTCAGGGAGGCTGGCCTAGGGCCACCTGCCACTCTGGCAAGGATACCATTTCATGATGGCTGTCTGGGTCCCTGGAGTGAAGGATTTTCAGGCCCAGCCCTGAAGGGCACTAAGCATCATCTTGACTCCTTTAACTATCTTAGTGGCTTTGTGAACAGTGGGCTGGGCACTCGGCCCCGGGGCCTGGCATTGCCATTAACTCTGTGATGACCTCAAGTGAGTCACTTGATGTCTCCTGTACCTCAGTTTCCTAACATTTTACGATTCTGTGGTCCTATCAGTCTTCTCACCGTGATGAACACCCACTGTGCTTACTAACAATGTTAGGCTGCCTCCACCCCACCCTCACCTCCACCAGGATCCCCCCGAACCCAGCTGGCATAGCCTCTGGCCTCGTCCTTAAGTGCATCATCCTCATATTAGCTCTGTCCCCTATAGTCTGACTACTTGGCTCATGTCAGGTAATTGAGATTTTTATTTGTTGGGAGGGGTTGGAAACAAAGGTACAAACATGAGACTATAGAGGTGCTTTGTCCCCTCACAATTCCAAATAGATGAATTTGTACTTGCCTCCAGATAAGGGAGGCCCAAACAGAGGATTGTTACTGTTAGTATTTTGACCATGCTGACTATTTTTTGCTTTTTATTCTATTTATTTATTTATTTATTTATGCCGCACCTCACAGCACGTGGGATCTTAGTTCCCCAGCCAAACCTGTGCCCCCTGCAGTGGGAGCATGGAGTCTTAACCACTGGACCACCAGGAACGTCCTGCTTTTCCTTAAAAATCTTTTCATTAAGTAGTATAAACCTCTGGACATTGTGATTTCATCTGGTAGACACAAGACAGGGGTTCTAGCTGAGGCTTTGGAACGATGAGGCTGTGTCATCCAGATCAAACCAGTAGCCTTTCAGGGCCTCAGTGTTCCCATCTGTACACTGGGAGTGACAATACCAACATTCCTTCCTAGTAAAAGGTAAAGGATTCATATGAACAGAAGGGAAGCCCAGTACTTACTCTGTCTCAGTCACTGGTTGATGGCCAGGTGGGGATGCTGGCTGGTGGCATGATTTGTCCTGCCCTGGAAGAATGACTCTGAGTTACTGTGGCCTAGGGGTGACAACCAGGTCACTTCCCCAGTAACCACAGTGATGCCCTCCTTGTGTGGGTCTGTGTCCCCACAGCGGCCAGTTCGCCATCGTGAAGAAGTGCCGAGAGAAGAGCACGGGGCTGGAGTACGCAGCCAAGTTCATCAAGAAACGGCAGAGACAGGCCAGCCGGCGGGGTGTGTGCCGGGAGGAGATCGAGCGGGAGGTGAGCATCCTGCGGCAGGTGCTGCATCCCAACGTCATCACGCTGCACGACGTCTTCGAGAACCGCACTGACGTGGTGCTCATCCTCGAGCTGTGAGTGGGTGCCTGGGACTGGGGGGGCGGGGCAGCAGGGCGCGGGGGAGCTCCAGCCACAGGCCCCAGAGGGAGCAACAACCTGACAGAAGCCCGACCTGGAGGAGATGAAGTCAGTGGGAAGTGGTTTCTTTCATTCACCCCATCCTCCTCCTGAACCCGGGCTTGCTGTGCAGCAGGGACTGAGGGCGAGGGTCTAGGTCTGACTTTCACTGGACCCTGGGGATCAGAGGGAAGAAGTGGGGAGTGCTGGGGTCCTTTCCTGGCTGGTGAGCACGTGGGAGGATGAGGGGGGCAGAGGGTGGAAGGCGGAGCAGGGGGCTGTCAGGGAGAGTCTGTTCTATGAGGAAGGGAAGAACAAACATCCTCCAGGCTCTGCAAAGCCCTTCTCAGCCCTTTCCTGGGAAGAACCCCCCTGCCTCTGTGCTGTGTTTGATGCCTTTATTGTTATCATAGTAACGATTACTTAGAGGGCCCTGATGTAAGCCAAGCGTTTGCTAGGTCCTTCGTGTTGTCTTGTGCAGTCTTCACAGAAGCTGTGTTGAGGGCAGTGTCCCACTTACGCCAAGAGGACTTTGTATTCACTTTGCTGAGAATGTCTGTTACCTCATTTAATCCTCATAACAGTCCTATCCCATGGAGACTCTTATTACCTCCATGTTACAGACAAGAACACTGAGAGGCTGGGTCATTTACAAGATCCTACAACCAGGAAGTGGCGGGGCCAGGACTGGGTCCACGCTGCTTGTGCAGATAGCTATGTGCTTGAGGTGGGATGGCCTTGGGCTGGCCCTGCAGGGGAATCCTTCACAGTCTGGTGGAATTTGGATGGGTGACACCACGACTCCAGGGGTTGGTTGGCCAACTGGTGTCCCTCCTGGAGGTGCCCCCCATGGATTGGGGAGGTGGAGGTGGGCCTCCGGCGGTTAGTAGAGTTTGAGTTGGGCTGTGGCACAAGTTGAAATGGCTGTGTCTAGTCAAGCAGCAAGACCGGGTGTCAAGAATGTTCTGAGCCTCAGAGGCGTGAGGCGTCTGCCAGTTAGCAGAGAAGTGGCAGCATTTGTCTCAGGAATCCCTGACTTTATGACCTGGGGCAAGTCACCTCACCCCTCTGAGCCTCAGCTCTCATCTATAAAGCAGGCAGCCATCCTTAACCTACCTGTGGGTTGGGTGGACCACCTGACATTTGAGACCATTCTAATTTGAGAACTATGCTCTGGTGTTGTCAGCCTATAGATTTATGTAGCAGATGGGCATTTGCATACTTTTGCATTGGATTCTTAAATTATCCATCTCAATGTTTAAGTGCATAGAATTACCCATGCTCTCCCTTTGTCTAACTCCCAATGTCCTCTGTGTTTCTCCCAGGGACCTCTTAGCCAATTGGACCAGTCAGTGTGTACACCTGCCTCACTCAGACAAGCCTGGTGGGTTCCCACAGATGTAGCCAGCCAAGTGGATGGCCTGAGGTGTGGCAAGCCCCAAGACTAAGGGTTCGCACTGGTTCCCAGCAGAGAGTGACAAGCCCACCTTTGCTGAGAAAGCCAGGCCAATTCTTTAAAAGTCTGTTGTCAAAACTTTACAGCAACTAAAAAGGATTACATTCATATGCCTACCACCCAAACACAGCTATTTGTTTCCCTGTGGTTCCTCTCAGTCTTTATCTATTTGCATGCAAGCATTGTACTTGTACAATTTCCTGCTCTACTTTTCCCCCAGTTAACGTAATGCCATGAATAGCTTTTTCCCTTTTAACTGACTATATCATGTTTCATTACATTACATACCTGTATCTCCCTGTTGTTGGACATTTGGTGTTTTAATTTCCAGCTTTTAACCATTACACATTTTACTGCCATAAAACAACTTTCTTCCTGTGTTTTCCCCCTTTTCTTTTGGATTAATTTTTTTAGACAGATCCTCAGGAGTGGGGCAATCGGGCTGACATTTTTAGGGCTCTTGGTATCCTCACTTTCATAGGACAGGTTAACCAGCATCACGTGCAACATGGGAGCGTTTCTTTCTGCCTGCAGCCTTGCCAGCCCTGGGTCATTTGTTTTAAAGCAGGGTTCATTATTGTCTTTTACAGTTATGATACTTTTTTGTCATTTTCACTTTTTTTTTTTTTTTTTTTGCGGTACGCGGGCCTCTCACTGTTGTGGCCTCTCCCGTTCCGGAGCACAGGCTCCGGACGCGCAGGCTCAGCGGCCATGGCTCACGGGCCCAGCCGCTCCGCGGCATGTGGGATCTTCCCGGACCGGGGCACAAACCCATGTCCCCTGCGTCGGCAGGCGGACTCTCAACCACTGCGCCACCAGGGAAGCCCTTTTTTGTCATTTTAATTGGCATTTCTGTCATTGCTGGGGAAGTTGTCTGTTACTCCCTGTTTGTAGAACCCCAGGAGTTGGGGTCTCGGATGCTCTTGAGATGTCCCTGTTTCTCCCAGCAGGCTTCATGGCTAACCAAGAGTTACATGCCCTCTTCTTGTGAGCTGTCACCGCCCGTAACATGAGTTGTCACACTGGTGCTCCTGTGAGCTGCTGTGTTTGTGAACTTCTGTCTGTTCGTAGTTTCTCTGTCTCCTCCTTTACTTTCAAGCTGCCTCATTGTCTCAGGGTGCCTGGCTATGGAGCTAGGGATTGCTAAGACGGTGCCTCAGTCTTGTGTGACCAGGGTCTGTTGAGGAGCACAGGCTCCAGACGCGCAGGCTCAGCGGTCACGGCTCATGGGCCCAGCCGCTCCGCGGCACGTGGGATCCTCCCGGACCAGGGCACGAACCCGTGTCCCCTGCATCGGCAGGCGGACTCCCAACCACTGCGCCACCAGGGAAGCCCTCATGGGCTTTTATGTTTGGACGTGGTGACCTCTGTTGGGCTGCTTAGGAGCCTTTGGCCTCCTGGTCCTCACTGTGCCCTGCTAGGCTAGTAGGTTTGCCTGGTACTTAAACACGGGTGTCAGAGCCCACCTGCTCAATTGATATTTGCAGGGTTTGTGGATGGATCTACCTCTCAGCGCTGTTTAGTGCAGGGCTTCGGCTGAAGTGGCCAGTGCTCAGAGGACATTCCCAACCCTGATTTAAGTCCCCTTCAGCTGTTTTTACCCTGTCCATGATCGCCTGTGCAGCAGCTGTCAGGACTGGTGATGGCAGGGTTGGGAAGGATTGAGTTGTCCATGTAAGTTGACTTCTGTAGGGTGTAAAGAATATTTTCAAACTCTCAGTGGATTAACTCATGCCACATGTGGAGCTGGCTCTGAAAAATGTACGTCTGCCCTGGGAGGGTTGGGCAGCCCTTCCATCCCAGGCCCCTGACCTCTCTGGGGCCTCCCTGACCCCAAGCTGTGGAAAGCAATACAGCGGCGGGAGCATACCAGGGCAGGGCCCGACAGAGCACTCCAAGGTGGTGGCAATGCTTCCCAGGCCTTGAATTGAGTCCAGCTTTCTGGGCCCCAACAGCTCTGGCAGCATCCTTCCCAAATCACTGCCTACACAGGTCATTTGAGCACTCCCTCTGAATGGTTGGTTGCTTTTGAAAGAGTTCTGAAAAGCATTTCTAGCAGCCAGATGAAACTGCAGGGAGGAAGGAGGCAAGGGTCAGATTAGCAGGAAGGCGACTGGTCCTGGGGACACTGGAGGAGAGCAGAGGCTGGCTCTTAGGTTTTGCTTTTCCTCTTTAAGTCAAATTGTTTAGGGGTGTGAGAGGAGAGAAGCTTGGGTAGAGTGGGGATGACTCCATGGCAGAGATCTTGGGGCTGAGAAGCCCTTGGGAGAAACTAGGTTTGGGGGTAGAAACAAAACCCAGGCTCCTTGATGGCCTTGAGAACAGGTGCCTGAGGATTGATGTGAGTGT
Source organism: Aethalodelphis obliquidens (assembly GCF_003676395.1). Lineage (NCBI taxonomy): Eukaryota > Metazoa > Chordata > Mammalia > Artiodactyla > Delphinidae > Aethalodelphis > Aethalodelphis obliquidens. Next base: position 10,997,089 of record NW_020837970.1, on the reverse strand, counting down.
CCCTGGCCTGGGTGTCCAGGGCTGGGACAGATACCCGGCAGGCTCATCCCACCTTTCCAAGTCTCTGGGGACAATTCTAAGGGTCACCATGGCTGTTCCCCTCTTCGTCCAAAGGAGATCATGTCTCACTCCGTCTGCTGCCCAGATCACACCTTCAAACAGAACAGCTGATTACTGTCCCCCAAAGTCCTCACCCTGCCTGGGCCTTTACATCAGTAATTTTGGGTGACAGAACACATCCACATTATCATGAAGTTCTTTTACATTTACTCAGTGTTCTGTTTAAGGTAGGAAGGGCAGGATATGCCCGAGGTCACAGCCTTGCACCACCCAGCAAGGCTGGAAGTATAAAAACAAGGACTGGGCTAGGTCCTTGTGTTCCTGAGGGACACTGTGGATTTGAAAATTTACAGAAGGCTCTCGACAGGTCTCTTGAAAATGCCAAGACTTCACTTCTGTATGTTACAGAATATTCTGTGCCATGTTGATATTTTAAATGTCTTACTTCTTTCCTTTTTTTTTTTTTTATTCGCCCACCTTCTCTTGAATGTCTTGCACAAGGTGCTGTGGAAGCAAAGGTAATCTAGCTGGGGAGAGAGCCAGCCAGACAGTGGCAGCCCAGTGTGTTAGGGCACGGATGCAGTTGGACAGGGATGGCAGATGACAGCCTAGGGTTTGGGGTGGCTTTGGGTTTTCTTTTTTGCATCAGCACCTCGAGCCTTATCATATGGGTAGAGTGTGGTGAGAGGAACACGTGGTGCACCGGGATTGAGAAGATCTGGATCTAAATCCTGGTTCTGCCACTTACTAGCTGTGTCACCTTGGGCAAGTCACTGCTCTCTTGGGGCCCCAGTTTCCTTGTTTGGGAAACCAGGACAGAAGTTCCATCTACCCCTCAGGGCAGATGTGAGTCTCAAGTGAGAGAACGCTTGGGGAAGTAGCATCACACAGGTGGCGAACTCTAAAAAAACTCAAAACCAAGCCCTCTTCCAGCACTACCACCCCCAACAATGATATGGTGCATGGTACTGGACTGGGGTCTGGGACTTGGACATGGTCTTGACCATGCGCTCTCTTGCTAGGAGACCTTGCATGGCCACTTCCCCTCCTGTGGGCTTGGTTTCCTCATCTGTTACGGAAGAACTTCCAAGTGATGAGGGTTTCTGTGCAGGGGTCACTGAGGGAGAGCGAGGAGTTTGCTTCCCTAGAAGTTTACTGTTAGCCTCTTAGTATGGAGGATTTCAAACATATACAGAAGTAGAGAGAAGGATGTAAGAACCCTCCTAGGCACATCCCCCAGCCTCACATTATCACCATTTTGCCAGTCTTGTTTTACATCAAATCCTACTTCCCCCGACTTCAGCTGTTTGTTGGTGCAGTACTTTAAAGGAAGCCTCAGACATCACGTCATTTTACATACAAACACTTTAGTATGCATCTCTCGTTGACTGCAGTTTTTAAAATGCAGCCACCATGGATTTATCACACCTGACAGAATGATTCAGCCAGCCACGCCCCAGACCACTGAGGCTGTCTACACTCCAGTCCATGGTGATATTCCTGATGGACCCAAAGATACCTTTTTACGGTTGTTTTATTTGAATTAGCATCCAAATGAGGGAAGTCCACATGCTGTGTCTGGTTCTTTTGTTTCCCATGTCTCTTATTCTATGGCAGTTCTCCTTCCCTCCCTTTTAAAATTATTTATTTATTTATCTATCTATCTATTTATTTATTTTTGGCTGCGTTGTGTCTTTGTTGCTGCGCGCAGGCTTTCACTAGTTGTGGTGAGCGGGAGCTACTCTTCGTTGCAGTGCACAGGCTTCTTATTGCGGAGCACGGGCTCTAGGCTTGCGGTTTTCAGTAGTGTGGCTTACGGGCTCTAGAGTGCAGGCTCAGTAGTTGTGGTGCACGGGCTTAGTTGCTCCGTGGCATGTGAGATCTTCTCAGGCCAGGGATCGAACCCATGTCCCCTGCATTGGCAGGCGGATTCTTAGCCACTGTGCCACCAGGGAAGCCCTCCCTCCCTTTTTTGATGCCATTGATTTGTTGGGAGAATTAGGTCATTTGTCCTGTTGATTGTCTCACAATCTGGTTTCGTCTTATCCCTTCCTCATGGTGTTGTTTAACTTGTTCCTCTATGTTCTGTATTTCCTGAAACCTATAGTTAGACCTAAACAAGACACCCTTCCTATTTGTGATGTTCAGTAGAAATATAGTGCAAACCACATATGCAGTGGAAATGCCAGATTTTCCAGCAGCCATATTGAATAAGAAGTAAAAAGACCTAGATAAATTAGGGGTTTTTTTTGTTGTTGTTGTTGTTTTTGCGTTACGCGGGCCTCTCACTGTTGTGGCCTCTCCCGTTGCGGAGCACAGGCTCCAGACGCACAGGCTCAGCGGCCATGGCTCAGCGACCATGGCCCAGCCGCTTCGCGGCATGTGGGATCTTCCCGGACCGGGGCACGAACCCATGTCCTCTGCATCGGCAGGCGGACTCTCAACCACTGCGCCACCAGGGAAGCCCCGGAAATTAGTTTTAATAATATTTTTTATTTAACTCAGTATATACAAAATATTATCCTTTGAACATGTAATCACTGTAAAACTTATTAATGAGATAGTTTACATTCTTTTTCTCATCCTGTGTCTTCAAAACCCAGTGTGTATCTTACACTTACAGCACATTTCAGTTCATTTGCAATGCAATGGTTAGAGTGCAATCCTGCCAAAAAAATAAAGTTGTATTTAAAGGAAAATATTTTACACCACTTCAGTTTTTGAATTAAAATGAATTAAAATTTAAAAGTCAGTTCCTCAGTTGCATTGGCCGTATTTCAAATCCTCACTAGCCGTATGTGACTAGTGGCTGCTATATTGGACAGCATATAGAGAGAATATTTCCATCACTGCAGAGTTCTGTCAATAGCACTGAACAAGAGGCCTAAGCAGGTTTAGGTTCCGTTTTTTAAGTTGCAGTACTTTGTAGGTGTTGCTGTATACTTCCTATTGTATGACATTGTGTTCAGTTGTTCTGTTTTTCATGATGCTAAGATTGATGAGTGGGTCTGTGTATGCTTCTGGACACTTTTAAAGAAAGGAAAAAAGATTTTGAGGCTCTTTATTTAGGATGGACTAGGTGGCAGGGAGTAAATGAGTCCCAAAACTGGGACAGAAGCCATTCTGGCCATATGAAAGTCATTTGAGGACAGTCCTTGATATAGTGGTTGGGACTCATTCTGCCTGGGTTTGAATCCTGATTCTACCACTTACAGGCTGTTTGACCTTGGGCAAGTGACTTAACCTCTCTGAGCCTCTGTCTCTTCAACTGTGAAATAGGAAACTAATAGTATTGTACTTTAGCTCATAGGGTATTGTGATGATTAAATGAGATAATGTACAAAAAGTATACATTATGCACAGAGTAAGTATTCAGTGAATATTAATTACCATTACTATGTTGCTGTTATTATAAAAATACAGGTTCTGAGGCCTTGCTGCTAGAGAATCAATTTGGTAGGGTCAGTGGTGGGACCCGGAAATCTGCATTTTAAACAGGTTTTCCAGGTGATCCTGAGTTCCTGGACTCTCTGGCCCAGATCCCTTACTGAGATCTTTTCCTGGGGTGACCCTTGGCTATGTTGCAGCTCCAGAGAAGCACGTGTTGGCTGGACACTCCAGCATCTGTCAGAGGCCAAACAAGCCCAGCAGGACTGCCAGATTTAGCAACTAAAAATCTCCCATTTTATCTGGCAACCGTAAATCCCCAATTCAGATAAAACTGTAAACTAGTCTTTTTGCTCCATGGGTCTCTCTATTCCTGCCACATCAAACATAGGCTGCAGGAGCATAGAATGTGAGGACAAAAGCAGTATTTTAGAGTTTTTAGAGATGAATGTAATTAATGGGTCTTGATGTTTAAGTTAGGGACATGTCTTTGAAGAGGTCATCTTTTATAAGATGAAAGAAAGGGGCTTTGGGAACCATCTTGATCAGTCTGCTCATTTTGCAGGTGAGGAAACTGAGGCCTGACTGGAGGGGGCAGGGGAGTGAGTTGTCCAAAGCCAGTAGCAGGGCTGGACTGGAACCTAAGTCTCCAGTTTCTGTCCCAGCATATGTTCCTCTTTGTCATCCCACAGCACTTGTTTCTGTCCTCTGTCACTTGAGTCATATGGTGGGGAGGGGTAGCACCTAGGATAACAAGGGACCTGGGCCTAGAGTGTGAGCAGAGACCCTTCTGGTGACACCCTAAGGGTGGTTCCTGCCCTTGTGATCCAAAGGGAGGAACATAGCAAGTAGAAATAGAAGGAAAGTCAGTCCCTGGGCTGGCTGGATAGAGCCCCAGAGATGAGTGAGGGGATTCTGCTAAGCACGGTGCCTGGAGACAGGGTCAGGGGTTACACCCATGGGCTTGGGCTCAGGACACACAGGACTGACTGGGCCTGGGCCCTCCTTACTGGTGTCTTGCAGAGTGTCCGGAGGAGAGCTCTTCGACTTCCTGGCCCAGAAGGAGTCCCTGAGTGAGGAGGAGGCCACCAGCTTCATTAAGCAGATCCTGGAAGGGGTGAACTACCTTCATGCCAAGAAAATTGCTCACTTTGATCTCAAGGTCAGTGGGGTGGGGGGGGGGAAAGGGAAAAGAATCAGGTTAGGAAGAATGGGCCCAGTCTCTCCTAATGTCATTGCCAGGAGGGGTCAGCGCCCACTAGGCCTTCCTCCCTCATCTTACAGTTGAAAACTCTGAGCTCCTGGGAAAGAAATGATGCCACAGGAGTGTCCCCCTCCTGAGTTTCATTTCTCAGATAAGGTTTTTTTCACATAGGGGCTGATGGCAAGAAGCTTCTGAATCAGACCACTGGCACCTTATCTCTTTCAGGAAATACATAGGGTGTAGTTTTTAAATAAGTAAGCCAATGACAGGAAACTTGAAACCAAACCCATTTCACAAGACTGAACTTTTCAGTAACCAAGAGCTAACTCCTGAGCGGGCAGAGCTAGACGCATTCAGATGAATACTGCTGAGGTTGCCTGGCTCTCTGGACCCAGCACAGTGTCCAGCATCCTTTGACCAGAGGTTATAAATCTTAGAGCCCAGTGACCACTGGCTGTACTCCCCCACTCTGCCCCTTACTGTGGCCATAAAACTGATTCCAGGGGCCACTGATCATTTGTGGTAACTGGTATTCAGGGTCGAGAAAGTTCACCGTGACCACACAGGACTTCACAAAGCAAGAGTGTAGTCAGAGTAGAAGGATCAGTTCCCACAGTAGCTGAGCTCAGTTGCATAGGCTGATGAGCCTTTACAGTCACCGGAAGCATAAAGATCCCCCAACCTGTAATCAGAGGGACCCATTTATTGGGGAGGAGACCCACTGATTTTTTTTTTTTTTCTTTTTTTGGCTGCATTGGGTCTTTGTTGCTGCTTGCGGGCTTTCTCTAGTTGCGGTGAGCGGGGGCTACTCTTCGTTGTGATGCACAGGCTTCTCACTGCAGTGTCTTTTCTTGTGGCGGAGCACGAGCTCTAGGCACACAGGCTTCAGTAGTTGTGGCGTGCAGCCTCAGTAGTTGTGGTGCATGGGCTTAGTTGCTCTGCAGCATGTGGGATCTTCCCAGAACAGGGATCAAACCCGTGTTCCCTGCATTGGCAGGTGGATTCCTAACCACTGCACCACCAGGGAAGTCCGACCCACTGATTTTTCTATCCAGAAATTCCTTTTGTGTTTCAAGCATTGTGCTGGGTGCCTGGGTATTGCTATAGGTACAAAATCAACTGAGGCCTTGTTTGAGCTTAGTTCCTCTTTTCCAGGAACTTGTGCAGGAATCATAAAAGAGAGATCAACAACTCTAAGGGCTGTGATAGAGGGAAGTACTGGGGGGCTGGGAGTCTAAATGAGAAGCCATCTAAGTCAGACTGGAGTATCCGAGAGGGGCTTCCTGGAAGAGGTGGTATTTGAATTGAGTTTTGAAGGACTGCCAGGAGTTATCAGAGGGGACGGGCCTTCTAAGGAAGTGAGGCCAGCAGGTACATGGTCCTGAAATAACACAATGCATTCAGGATAGTACAGACAAAGGGTGAATGTGCTGAATGGAGAAGCCAGGAGGAGAGCAGGAGGCAGACACAGGCCATGGGAGCTAAGCCAGGGCGGTTGAACTTTACACTGAGAGATATGGGCCAGATGAGCAGGCAGGTGAGGCGAGCAGATGTGTGTTTCAGAAAGAGCCCTCCGGCTGGGAGCACGGATAGAATGGGGACAGTAATCTGGGTGGGATGTGGCAAGTGCCAAACTAATTTGAGGAGGGGATAGAGTCAAGACCTTTTATAGAGGTTGCTCTGAGGATTGATTAGGTACCTAACTAGATGTGGGACATGAGGGGGAAGGCAGAGTCCAGGATGACACCCAAGCTCTGGCTGGCAGGGCTGGCCCAGAGAGGGTATGGCGTCTTGTGGTCTCAGAGGCTACATCAGGGTGTGGGCTCACGTCCCGTACAGGGATCCCACCCCAGCTCTTACTGTGCCCGGTGGGGTGACCTGCTGTGAGTCTCCCCTCCTTAGGCCAGATTGTGGCAGTATTTTGAATTCCTCCTATAGAAGACATCTTGCAGAGTCTCGCACAGGTGTCACGGGGTAAAAGTCAGGGTCACTGAGGAGTGTGTGGCCTGGGCAGGGCTTTGGACCTCAGGGTATTCACACACCAAGCAGGAAACGGGCTACCTGGATCGCACGTGTGTCTCCTGCCTGATAATGCTATGGGTAGTTGACTTATTTTCTCTGTCTTTGCTGGCTCCAGGAGGCTGGCCTCCGAATGGCCTCCTTTGTCTTTTCTCTCATGGGGCTGGTAGAGGCAGGCGTGTGGAGTCCACAGGCCCCGATGACTAGAGCATGTCCATGCTGTACGGTTGGCTTCTATGGCAGCTTGCTGAAGTGGGGGGAGTTGTAGCCCGGTCAGGGCTTCACCCTCACTCTACCGTGTACCAGGAAACAACTGAACCTCGGCTTTTCAGCTTTAACACAAATGATAATGCTTACCTGTCAGAGTTGTAAAACTGAGAGAGAAGCAGCATCAAGTTCTGGATACCAGATAGGTCCTCTGTAACAGTAGCTTCCCAGAACAGAGGAAAAGAAAACACACCTCCTGTTACATAGACTAGGAAAACGAAGCCTGCTAGTGCAATTCTAAATGGCCCAGCAGAGAGCTGAGATTGGTTGCTAGGTGGGGCTACTGGTGGGCGATCTTGTCTGGCTCCTGGGCTCAATCTGGACGTTTTCCACAACCTGGAGACGGTCTGGGTTTCCCCTGGATGCAGGTAGGTTGAGGATACTGCTGACCCCTACCCTGCCTTGTATCCTTAGAGGGGTATGGACAAGAAGCCTGCTGACTCCCCTACCCGTGGGTCCCTTGGCCCAGGCCCAGCTGGGCAACTTCAGAAGTGATGAGTAGCTGGAACTCAGTGGGATCACCTCGTGATTGACTAGACACTTCCTGGAGCCAGCATGTGGGTCTGTGTTCCCCTTGGCTGGAACTTCCTGCCAACTGGAGGGATCATGCAGAAGGTCCAGCTGGTAGCTTAGAGGGGACTTCTTGGTTCCATGTTGTTTCCCACCATATGAAATTCATTTTATATGAATACATTTCTCTTCCGGATTCTCCTTCTCCACGAGGGACCTCTGCTTTCCCCTCCTCTTGTATTCTGTTACTCCTTGCCAAGTGAGTCAGGCTCGCTTGGCTGCCCCATGAGCACAGCCACCATTGTTATCTCCATGCCCCTGCTCATGACCTGTTCTCCACGCTCACCTTCCAGCCGGAAGGAGCAGGTGATGGCGGAGGATCAGCTCTCTGGCCTGCCTTTGAAATAGGAATGACCTCTCCTCCTGTGTCAACCATTGTGCTGGAATGGTAAGGCTCTATCCCTGCTTATGACACACTCCCAACCTTGTGGCAGAGAGCAAGTGAATGGAAAAATTAATGTACAATAAACAGCCTTGGTTGAAACAATCATGGCATGCTGTTGCCCAGAAATCTGTGGCAGACCCTTGTCACCCATAGAATAAAAGAACCCCTTCTCAGCATGGGGTTTCTTAAACTGTTTTAAATGTTAAAATGTTTAAACATTTTAAAAATGTTTCTTAAACATTAAGGTCTTTCTTAAACTGCCTGAGCCCTGATTCTGGCCTCATCTACCTTTCCCCACTTGAAAACACTAGCCCCAGGCACCAGGATGACAGATACATGTCCTGGCCCCTCTTCTCTGTTCATGCTGTTCAAATCCAGGAAGCTGCTCGTCTTCCTTTTCTCTGCCTATGGACTTCCTGCTCATCCTCCAGGCCCAGCAGAAATGCTATTTCCTGGGGTAAGCAAGCCTTTCCCACGCCTGCCAAAGCATAACTGAGAACCAACCTGCTTCCCTGCTTATCTTGCCCCTTGTATAGACTTCCACTGACAGCATTTATCACCGAATTCTCAGTTCTCTCCGGGCATCACTTTCTTCTCTTGTCTCTAGCGCAGTGCCTGACATATGAGTTACTCATCGTTGAATGAATGAGTGAATGAAGGAATGAATGGTTTAGTAAGACAAATGCACACATGGATATCATCTGGAAAATGCAAAAGAGGTGGCAGGCAGATTTCAATTCAGTGACGTGTCATTTATTGAGGGACTATTGTACACCAAGGGGTAGAGTGACAAGCATCAATAAGATATGGTTGGTACCTGCCTTCCAAGGGTCCACCACCTACGGGGAGATGGCTGCAGTGAGACTGGTGCCGAGGCCATCTAAAATAAAATCTACCCATGACACTCACTAAGAAACACTCACTTCCGAGGGGTAACCTCTCTGCCTCAGCAGAATGAATACCATCCCAGTGTGTGGTGTAAATTCACCACAGACAGGCCCGCTGGTGTGGGTAGGTAGAGGGGGTGCAGGTAGATGATGTGTTTATATAAATGGACGTGACACTGCGACTGACTGCCCCTCATCCTGGGTATCATTCAACGTGCCGTCTGGAGGATGGATACAAGGAAATGGGGCTCAGCACCACCCAGGGACCTCACCCTAGTACGTGACCCCACACAAATAAAGTCCTTGTAGAGGCTGTGTTTGTGTGGTTTTCTGTTTGTTTTGGATTTGGGAGTTTCCCCTCTGAGTATGGGTGTGTCTCCCCTACCTTCCCCAAATCCAACTTGAGAATTCAGAAATGGAAGGTGACCCTCAGGTCTAACTGGTATTTTAAGCAAAAAGAACACACCATGAGAATTGAATGAAATTGTATGCAAGCCAGGAACCCAGAACTCTGAGGGGACTTTTTGATTTATGTAAACAGTGTTAAGAAGAGTGAATTCCTGAGCAAGATACTCCAAAAATCCAAATCCCTCTGTGTCCCGATCATCCTTTGAGTTGTTTGTATGTTCATGATGCAATGGGGTCTGCTCACCAAGCTTTCATAAGGATGATACTAATGATACTTTAATGTACGTTGTACTTTCTAGAATACAGCATGCATATACATCCCTTCTCTCATTTGATCCTCACAGCCACCCACTGAGGTACAAGGTATTGTCACTTTTTTACACATAAAGCAATTGAGATTCAGAGAGGTTAAGTTACTTGTCCAAGACCACACAGGTAGTAAATGATAGGGCTGGCACTTGAACTTAGCCAGTGAGGAGACACTAAGCGCAGCTGAGTATCACCAGCTTTTATTTCACCAGATTCTAACAGTATGGATTTCTTACTGGCTTGCGTCATGCCTTTTACACATAGTTAATCCGAAGGTTTATACTGTGCCATAAATTTATCCTTTGCACAGTTAATTTCTCATCTGGTTACCTGATTTTTTCTTTCTAATACGTTATTCCTCATAGTTAAAAAATTAATTTGTATTCTATTAATTGCTATAAAATGTGCATGCATTTGAAAGTAGATCTTACAAGAATGAGATGCTTTCCATACCAAAAGCTTGGAACATGAAATAGAGGTGAGACTTGGCAGTTTTGACTGTCAAGATAGGTTCGGGTGAGATTGTAAAAGTTTAGTGCAGAAGTTTGTATAGGCAGTCACAGCCATAGAAGACTTTTACCCTCAACATTTTTTATTATGAAAAGATTTCAAAATGTCTGAAGAAATTAGAAGAACCATACAATGAACACCATTATGCCCTCCTCCTGCATTCAACATTTGGCCACATTTGCTTTACCTCTTTCTCTCTTTAAAAAAGAAAAAAAAAATTTACATTTATATAAAAAGCATTTTATATATATATATACACACACACACGTGCATATGTGTGATTTTGAAAATTAAAAATAATATCTAATAAAAATTTAAAAGTATTAAAATGTATGTAATTTATTAAAATTATGGTATTATTGGAAAGAAAATTGTAGCTATCTTGACACTTCACTCTAAACGCTTCAATAAGCATCTCTCAAGATTAAGTTCAGTCTCCTACCAACCCACAGTACCATTATCACACTTAAGAAAATTAACAATAATTTGTGGAAGACCTTTAATTGGTAAAAAAAACATTATTCTATTTCTTATTTAGAAAGAAAATTCTCCTGTCAGTGGAGAGAGAATGGATGGGAGAGAGTAGGCCAGTTGGAGGTAATGATAAGACTGTGGGAAAGAGATGAACCGAAGGTACCCCATAAACTTTTCTTAAAAAATGAAGTCGATGGTCGTTTATGCTATTATAAAAAGTAACAAAATACAGAAACATACAAAGAAGTTACCTGCAGACTCTCTACTCCAAAATAATCATTATTAACATTTGTTATATTTTCTCCAGCTTTGTGTGAACAGGGTGTGTTTGTGTGTGTGTGTGCACATGCATGAGTGTGTGCGTGCGTGCGTGTGTGTGTGTGTTAAGGTGTTATAACTATACTACTTCTACAATTTCCTCTCCTGCTTTTTTCACTCTACATTCTAACCCAAGCAGGCCACATGGGCTCTGTAGTGATTTACGTTGCTGTTGAGGCTTTTATACAGGTCTTTCTGATTTCCTTACCCTCTTGGCATGTTCTGAGGGTGGACCCTGTTTCCTGTTCCTCATACCCAAAGCTTAGCTTATGCCCCAGCCTCAGTATGTGCCCCGTGGGCTCTTCATCTCAGCTCCATGCATGAGCATGGAGGGATGCATCCTGGCTGCTTCATCAACTACTGCAGGGCCACCCTAGGGTGACCCGAGGAGAAGTGAAATGAGGACACAGAGCTCCTAAATGATTGAGGGAAGGAACAAAATGTGGCAAAAATTAAACTATGGAGAGCCGTAATTGAAAGAGTTGAACTATAGCAGTAAATGTGTGAATTGGGAGCATTAAACCAACAAGCTGCTTTTTATGAGATACAGCAGGAGGCCACATGGGAAGTGGAAAGAGGAGAAGATTGTGGGTCAAGCCTGCATTTAAGTCTCACCTCTGCTAGGTAGGGTTGGGGAGGTCATGGCTCTGACCTTTCCTGGCCTTGAAAATGGAGATAATATTGCCCCTCACTTCCTCACCCAGGAATGGAGTGAGGGGCCAGGGGGAGATCAGTGTTTCTGAAAGGTCCCTGTAAACTCTAAGACTCCTTCCAAGTGCTGGCTGTGAATTTTAACTAGCCTCCCTATGAGGCCACATTTCTCCCTATTCCTCTCTTTCCTCCAAAGGGATTCAGAAAGGGAGGTGGGCATGGAAGCACCCAAAGGGGTAATGAATAAGGTGGTGCTTTCCTACCACCAGGCTGGGCAGATTCCCAACGTGGCAGGACACTGTGTGAGGTTGATATGGCTTGGAGTGAATATCATGATCCCTATTTTACAGATGAGGAAACAAAGACAAAAAAGCCGTGCCCTCCTCCTCTTTTGTCCTTACTACCTTTGCCATCACCATTAGGTGCTCAGAGTCTCTTTGCTACTTCCAGCTGCCCACGGCCCTCCACTCTGGGCCCCTGCCCAGGCCTGGCCTCCACCGAAGTATCATGTGTTCAAATAGTACCTTTTAGGTTCCATTCACATCTCTACCATTAGCCCTCCCCATGCAGCTGATCTCAGTAGGAGTGAAAGAACCTGATTCTGGAAGTGGTAAAGGGTGGTGGAAAGGTATCTTGGCATGAAAAAACCTGGGTGAAAACCTAGCTGCACCACTTCTTAGTCATGTGGCCTTGAATAAGTTAATTAACTTCTCTGACCCTCAGTTTCCTCATCTGGGAAGCACAGACAGTAACTTAGTCTACTCAGATTCTGTGCAGTGGTGTTCTGGTACTAGCTGGATCTCCACTGAACAAATATATGTACACACACACTAAATTATTATAAAGTCTACTGATATAAAGGTTTATAATGTAATTTACAAGTAATAAAATATATAATACTTTTATTTTGTAAATTTCACAAAAATAAATTGATTCTTGTAGAGCACTTTCCTTGGTTTTTGCTGACGTCTTGTATCAATACCAACCTATGGATGCAATAGACAAATGAGTGTAGTTCCAACAGGATTGTTCGTTGATATTATTGTTTATGTTAACAAATAAGGTGAAAATGAAGCAATGAAGACGTGTGTTGGAACTTTACTTGTTTGCCAGTGACATGAGTGACTTCTTTGCTGAATTGGATAATGGTTTCTGAATATTGAAAAATATTTCTTCAATTTTCTCTGCTAGCACAAAATAATGGCTATAGACACGACACCCTTATAAGTTTAATCTCTGTTATTAAGTGATTTTCTGCAGCACTTCCTAAGTCTAGGATCAAGAAATCAAGTCCTGATTTGTAGTGTCTGTGGATTTCTGTGGTGTAAATACACCCACTGGGGCCAATTTCAAGGCACCAACTTGATGACACTGACTAGAGCTAGGAAGAGGGGTGCAGTAACATACCATGATGAAGTATTTCCCCCATTCAGAGATAAAAAGGCATTAAATAACCTCAAGAACATAGAAAATAATAAAATATAATAGAAATAAAGAAATAAAATATAATAGAAATTTATACTTCCTAATAGAAATTAGGAAGTAATACGTTTTAAAAAATTTATTTATTTATTTGGTTGCGTGGGGTCTTAGTTGCGGCAGGCGGGCTCCTTAGTTGTGGCGTGCATGTGGGATCTAGTTCCCTGACCAGGGATCGAACCCCGGCCCCCTGCATTGGGAGCGTGGAGTCTTATCCACTGCGCCACCAAGGAAGTTCTGGAAGTAATAAGTTTTAAGTATTTTAAATATAATTTAATTAAATATGTTTCTATAATTTAATTTTTAATATTAAAATAATATTCTTACATAGCTCAGTTTAACAACTGGCTTACAACATTCTTGCAAATTTAACAGCAGGCTCTCATGAGCCGGTAGGCACCAGCTTTAGCCCACCCCCAGCTCTCTGAGACTCTGTTGGTGAAAGCATTTTGTAAACAGGACAGTGCTACCTGCAGGCCAGCTGTGGTGGTGGCAGCAGTGGTGTAACAATAATAATGGCAGCCAGCATTTACTGAGGCTGTAGTAAATGTGCAGGCTCTTCTCTGAGTGCTCTGCATGCGTTTACTCCTTTTATCCACATGACGACCCTATGAGGGAGGGAGGTTCCATGGTCGTGGCCATTTTATAGAAAGGGGAGGTTGCTCAGGGGCTCCTAGGTTTTCTTGTGCCTCCTCAGAACCCCTTACCATATTAACATTTCCCGTTTCGCAGATGAGGGACCAAGGATCAGAGAGGTGAATGACTTGCCGAGGTCACACAGCTAGCCTGGGGCAGAAGCAGGGTTCAACCCAAGTCTGGGGACTTCCCTGGTGGCACAGTGGTTAAGAATCCACCTGCCAATGCAGGGGACACAGGTTCGAGCCCTGGTCCGGGAAGATCCCACGCGCTGCGGAGCAGCTAAGCCCGTGCGCCACAACTACTGAGCCCGTGTGCCACAACTACTGAGCCCACGTGCCACAACTACTGAAGCCCGCACGCCTAGAGCCCATGCTCCGCAACAAGAGAAGCCACTGCAATGAGAAACCCGCACACCGCAATGAAGAGTAGCCCCCACTCACTGCAACTGGAGAAAGCCTGCGCGTAGCAACAAAGACCCAACTCAGCCAAAAATAAATAAATAACTAAATAAGTTTATTTATTTATTAAAAAAAACCAAGTCTGTCCAATGAGAGGCCCCTCTTTAGTGCTGGTTCCCCAAACACTGGGCGCTATATGATTTTGACTTTCTTGCAGAACTTGCTTTAGAAAACCAATTCTGGAGCCTCACTCCTGGTGGGTTGATTTAATTGCTTTGGTATTTTTAACACAGTCCCCAGGGGATTCCAATGGGTAACTAGCTCAGATGGGCCCCAAAGCACAGCTTGGGGCTCAGAGTGCCTGGATTCAGGCCCAGGTTCCTCACTGGTTAAATGGAGGCTCCGACCATCCACAGCTTGGCGGCTGTGAGGAATAAGGTGATGTGTGGGGAGAGCCCAAGGCAAATGCTGGTTGTCGTGTGGCACAGACCAGAGAGCCAGCATTGCTGATTGGCCCAAGGCTGAAACCCAGTGGTCCTAGAATGACCTTGAAAGTGAATTTTTATTTCCCTCCCTCTACCCAATAAGAGCACAGAGACAGTAGGTAGTGGTTTTCCCTGACTTTACCAGGCAGGGCTTCTAGAACCATGCAGCAGCCTCCCATAGAGAAGCAGGCCGTGAGTGAATGTCCGGAAGCTGTGGTTTAACAAATCCAGTGCAACTGGGTTGGGGCCCTTCCCTAAGATGTGCGTTTTCTAGGAAAAACATGGAGCTGGAGGGACTTCCCTGCTGGTCCAGTGGTTAAGAATCCACCTTCCAATGCAGGTTACAAGGGTTCGATCCCTGGCCGGGGAACTAAGAATCCACATGCCGCGGGGCAACTAAGCCTGCGCGCCTCAACTAGAGAGCCTGCATGCCGCAAACTACAGAGCCCACGTGCTCTGGAGCTGGCGCGCCACAACTACAGAGCGCTGAAACTAGAGAGAAACCCACGCCGCAACGAAGAGCCCAAGCATTCTGGAGCTTGCGCACTGCAACAAAGATCCCATGTGCCACAACTAAGACCTGATGCAGCCCCCCCCCCCAAAAAAAGAGGAACGCATCAGTTAAAAAAAAGAAAGAAAGAAAAACATGGAGCTGGACCAGCAAGCTGGTGAGTTACCAGAGCTGAGATGGAAATGCCAACTTTGCCAACCGGCTGGGGTGATCTAAGTGGGCACCCTTACATCAGCTAGAGGAAGCAAGGCAACATGGGAGAGGAGAGAGCACACAGGCATCTTGGGCAAGCGTTTAACCTCTCTGAGCCTTGACTTCTTCATCTGTAAAATGGGGTGATGACGGTACCTACCTCAGAGAGTGAGAATCAAATAAGAGGTGTGTAAACGCTTCGTAAACTAAGTGCTGTAGGTTTTGCTATGTGTGAAACTTCAGATTGGGTGCCTTTGGAAACACAGGAAGAGCAGGCCCTGCCCTCAGCAAGTGTGCAGTCTAGTGGGGGAGGCAAGACTAACACATAAAGATCTTGGCAGTGCTTGGTGCTGCAGGTCAAGATTGCTGCACGAGTGTGGAGCTGGGAGAAAGAAGGAGGGCTGGGCTGGGTATTCAGATGATGCTTCCTGGAGAAGATAACATTTTGACTGGGCCTGGAAAGATGGGTAAGAGTTCAATAGGCAGATGATAAAGACCTCTGGAGAGGAGCGGCAAGATCAGGAAAATAAGCACAGAGATGATGACAACGGCTACAGGCCACTTTATATGCCTTGTTTGCTCCTCTTAGTAACCCTCTCGAGGTAGGTTTTATTGTTACCCCTAATTTACAAGTGAGAAGCCTGAGGCCGAGAGAGGTTAAGTAACTTGCCTGGTGTCAGACTGCTGGTAAATGGCAAAACTGGGATTTGAACCCAGGTTCTAAGGCTCTTAGTCATTGTCTACGTTGACTCCCTAAATGCAGGTTGTGCAAGAGACACACATATGACTGCGCCGATTCTTTCATTCCTTTACCTGGTAAACCGTTCCTGAGCACCTACTACATTGCAGCCCCTCTTGGGTGCGAGGGATGGAAAAGAGAGGCAAAGCCCCTGTCCTCCCCTGTGGGGCCTCAGGTTAGTGGGGAGAGGACATGTAAGGGAGTAGTTGTAGTGCAGTTGGTTCTCTGCCAGAGGTATGTCCGTGTACCTTGCCGGCCCTTGGGTAGAAACAACTAGCTGTGTGTATTGACGGGGAGGGGGTCACAGAAGATGTTCCAGTGGGGAAGTGCTGGAGCTGGGTGATGAGAGGGGAGGAAGCCTGTCAGGAAGGCATTCCAGCAGAGTGAACTGCAGGTTGGGGTGCGGGTGATGAAGGTCCGCTGGCATGCAGCAGAGGGTGTGCTGTCCAGAGGTGGGAGGGCCTTGAATGTTGATGAAGGTGGACGTTGGGCCCGGGCCGCACTGGAGCCTGGTGGGGAAGGGCTGCCTGTGGTCTCATCTACAGTGTGCTGGGGGGGTGGGTGGGGAGAATTTGCTTCAGCACCATGGAAACCTGCCCACAGAGCCCTGGCAGCATGCAGCCCTGCTTTCTCAGGTTGCCCAGCACTTGCTAAATAACCTGGGACTGTGCTTGACATTTCCAGGGAAGGTTCCTAGACAGCTTCCTTGTCCCCACAGCACAGGCCTGGCTGGGCTCCAGCTCTGCTGAGCTGGGCAGCCTCACCTGGTGATGGGCAGGCGGTGCAGGCACCTGGAGAGGGCACTAGGCCGAGGGTCAGCAGACTTGGGCTCTGCTCT
Source organism: Aethalodelphis obliquidens (assembly GCF_003676395.1). Classification (NCBI taxonomy): domain Eukaryota; kingdom Metazoa; phylum Chordata; class Mammalia; order Artiodactyla; family Delphinidae; genus Aethalodelphis; species Aethalodelphis obliquidens. Next base: position 10,980,359 of record NW_020837970.1, on the reverse strand, counting down.
TTGCTTGGTATCCTTGGCAGTTTCTTGACCTCTCTGGGCAGCTCTGCAGCATGAAGGAACTAACGGTCTCTGAGGTCCCTTGCAGCCCCAACATTGTGAGTCTGGGGGGAGAAACGGGATGGGGGGAGGCAAGCAGAAGATGAGTGGGGGAGGAGGCAGGTCTGTGAAGGGCAGGTTGTTCAGATTCAGCAGGGTTTCAGTAAACTTCCCGGGGATGACTGTTGTTACTGCTGCATCCCTGAAAGGAGAGAGCAAACATAGCCACCCTGCTCTGAAATCTCCTTGGGCACCGCTCCTTACATGGACCATCTCCCTGAATTCTCAGGACACTGTATGCCTTGGTAGGTGTTCCCATTTTGCAGATGGGGAAACCAAGGCTCCAGGAGGTCCAATGACTTTGCCCAGGTTTCTCTGTGAGAGGTAGAGGTGGAATCTGAACCCAGGCGTGACTCTAAGCTCTGGTCTTTGGCACCTCACTTCATAGATCCCCTGAGGCTGCCTTCATCCTGCAGGGGCTCTTAGACATGCTGTACCAGGCCAGTAGGGATCACCCGACAAGGGTCCCCCCTGGAGGATCAGCTTCCAGATGACCATAGTAGGTGCCTCAGGCCAGATCCACTGGGCTGCTGAAGGGCACATTGGCCCACAGCTGTCTGCCTGATGGGCTGAGTTGGTGGCTTTATTTTAACAGGTGGGGAAAATTTCACCTCCTGGTGGCTACGCCATGGGCCCAGGGCTCCACAGTGGCAGCATCTATGGAAATGTGATCCCTTCCTCCAGCTGTGCTTTGGAGGTGACGTCAGGTGTGTGGGTGAAGTATTTGGTTGAAGTAAATAAAGCTGGAGGAGAATGACAGGAGTGAGGGAGTGTGGATGGGCGCGCACTATCCCAAAGGCAGTCTGGCTTGGCAGTCTGCTCTTCTTTCCTGCCCTGGAACCAGGAGACCTGAGGCTTTGTGGTCCTGCCTTGGGGCCCAGAGGAGTGGGAATTGGCCCAGCCAGCTTGGAGGATGTACCACCTGGCAGCTACAGGGCCTAGAGCTTGAAGAGGCTTTGGCTATCATCCAGGGTCTATTTTGAAGTTGGGAGACAGAGGCCCAGAGAGAGGAAGTAGCCTGCTTAAGCTCACACAGCCTTGGGTGGTGGAGTTGAAATTGGAATTTCCCAATACCCAGGCCTGGGCTCTTTTCCACCACCCTACCCTGTTTGGGGAGCGGGGAAGCGAAGAAGCTTAGACCAAACCCTTGGGGGAACTGCCTCTTTGCTGCCCTCAGACCACCCTTCAGACCCTCCCTGAGTCCCTTTTCCCTCTTGATCCAGCCCTATACCAGCGCTGTGGGGAGGTGTGCTCTCGGGCGCCCCTAGTGGTCGAGGGCCTCCATGGCGCAGAAAGGGAAGAGCCACTAGCCCCCAATTCCTTCAGTTCACATCAGCAAATTGTTATGAAACGTGCAGGATGCAGGACACCATAGGGGATGCCAGGAACCTTAAAACTGATTGAAATTTTTCCCAAGGAGGCTACCACCCAGGAAAGCTGCATCACGATACGAGAGACAGCCTGCAACTAGGGCCACTCACTCGTAAGCATGTTCGGTGCTGAGGGGGTTAGAGCACAAGGTCAAGGGCTGCTTCATTGAAAAGCAAGGGAATAAAAGGGGGCAGAGATAGGGGATAGGCTCTGAAAGTGTGAGGAAGAGTAGGAAGGGCATTCTAGGCAAGAGGAAGAGCCAGAGTAAAGGATGGAATAGAGATGTCATCCTGGGCCTGGTAATGCTCATCCTGAGGGGATATAGGACAGGTGGTGGGCAGTGAGGCTGGAAAGTGCAGAGCCTCAGATGCCTCAGATATCAGGCAGGGCATTTGGAGTTTCTCTGGTGGTCAGTAGGACCACTGAAGATATTTAACCAAATAGGGTGCTGTGGTGGAGAGAGCAGGAGCTGGACTTCCTGGGAAGCTCATCCTGACTCTGCCATTATGAGCTGTTGGACCTTGGGTGCATGTTTTATCATTCTAAGCCTCTGTTTCCTCATCTGGGGGATGGGGTTGATAATAGTACCTACCACTCAGGGTGGCTGCAAGGATGACATAGAGCACTAGTGCAATGCCTGCCTTGGTAGATGTGCAGTAAATGTCAGTCCCTACCTTGCTTCCTCACCTCATCAGATTCTTACTGGAGGTTGGGATAGCAAGAAGGAAGCCTTGCTGAAAGTCAGAGAAGCTGCAGATATGGGGTCCAGGTCCCCTGGCCAGCCTAGAATCTCCTTGGTAGCCTGGGCAGGAAGTAGGAAGCATTGGTGGCGGGGAGCCTGTGACCTCTGTGTACTCCCAGTCAGGGCTGGTCTGAGGTGAAGGTGCATCTGGTCCAAATGATCCAACTTGTGAGAAGTGAGTGAGGTGGGGACAAGGACCCAGGTCTCCACCACCTAGCAGAGCATTCTTGGGGGGCCCCACCTCCCAGCCTGAAACCCCTAGACCCCCATCACTTTATGCAGACCTATCTTGGGACTCTCTTTGACAGGACCTCTGTTTTCTCACTGAAATGAGGGGGTTCAGCCCAGGAGGTCCTGACGCTCCTTTCTGAGTCTCTGGACACAGCACGAGGGCCAGGCCAAGGGCGGGGCGTGGGGCTGCTCACCAGGGTGAAAGCATCACAGGAAGAAAAGCATCCTGGGATGTGAAACAGGTGTCGGGGCAGGAAAATAGCTGTGTCTGAGCCAGGGTACGAGTTTGCCCCAGGCTGCTAGGCCCAAGCTGCATTCCCACTTCTTCCTGGGATAGATTCCCAGGACCCTTGAGAAGCAGGGAAGGGGGACCATTTAGTCTAGTGGTTAGGAGCACAGGCTTTGGAGTCGGACAGAAAGAGGTTAAACTCCCTGGTCCATGAATCAGTATTTTTTCAGTTTTGGTTTCTTTTCCTAAGAAAGAGGAATGATAAACACCCACCGTATAAGGTAGTGAGAGGGTCAATGAGGTATAAAGTATGTCATGTGCCTGGTTAGCACTGGACCTGCACATTGTAGGTATTTACTAAATGGCGCCTGTCTTCACTCGGGGAACATTTACCGAGCACCTGGTGGATGTCAGGCTCTATGCTAACCTTTGGGTAGTTGATAGGAGTTAAACCCTCGGGAAGCACCTAGCCCAGTGGGGCAGACAGGTCAGTAAACTGACAAGCTCGAGGCAGTGGGAAAAGCACTGAAATAGGGGAGGTGCAGGGTTTGATGGGAACTGGGGAAGTGGCGGGTGTGGGCAGCAGGGGGAGGCTCTCTGGAGGAGGTACTATTTTTGCTGAAATGTGAATATGAATTAGCCAGGTTGGGGGTAGGGACAGTGCAGGGAGAGTGTCCCACGCAGGGGAGCAGTCACCTGCTGTGTGATAGGTTCTTGGGGTGGGGCAGTGGACAGATGGGACTCAGGTGAGAAAACGTGGTCTTGCACGGAGGTTCTCACAAGCCAGTGGAGAGGCTGTTTCCCCTGGACTGTGGGCCACCGAGGTGAGAGGATGCGAGGCAAGGACGCTTCTCACTTCTTTTTTTTTTTTTTACATCTTTATTGGAGTATAATTGCTTTACAATGGTGTGTTAGTTTCTGCTTTATAACAAAGTGAATCAGTTATACATATACATATGTTTTCATATCTCTTCCTTCTTGCGTCTCCCTCCCTCCCACCCTCCCTATCCCACCCCTCTAGGTGGTCACAAAGCACCGAGCTGATCTCCCTGTGCTATGCGGCTGCTTCCCACTAGCTATCTACCTTACGTTTGGTAGTGTATATATGTCCATGCCTCTCTCTCGCTTTGTCACAGCTTACCCTTCCCCCTCCCCATATCCTCAAGTCCATTCTCTAGTAGGTCTGTGTCTTTATTCCTGTCTTACCCCTAGGTTCCTAATGACATTTTTTTCCTTAAATTCCATATATATGTGTTAGCATACGGTATTTGTCGTTCTCTTTCTGACTTACTTCTCACTTCTTAGGGAGAATCTCCTGGGATTCTCCCAGGGATTCTCCAGGAATGTCTGGGAGAATCCTGCCTCCAATTGTTCCTCCTTCCTTCCTGTGGGGTCCCTGCCCCCCATCCCTACTGCCCCCCAGTCCTGGGGACCACCAGGGCTAGTGTGTCTGCCTCTGTCCACTGCGGCTTCCAGCCCTGTTCAGCGGGTTTTGGGTGGTGGTCAGGAGGACCCGGACCGGGCCCCTCAGCCCCAGGGAGAAGACTCAGGGCCATTCCCAGGAAGAGAAAAGTTCCCAAAAGGTGGCTGAGGAACGTGGTGGAATGGAGGGAGGAGAAGCCCCCTGCTCAGGAGATGGTGGGCAGCAGGGAGGGTTCAGCTCACCACATGGGGTGCCAGGATGCTTGGGGTCCCTGGGCAGCCACCGGAGGGTCGGGTCAGGGCACTGGAGGGGGCCCCAAGCCTGAACCCTGTGTCCTGACCTCCCCCTGCCCTCACTCTCCTTTCTGCAGTGTAAGGAACCGCCCTGCCTTGGGAAAGGACTTTGACACAGTTTCAAAATAAGTTGAGAGAAATCTCCAGAGGGGGAAAAGAATAAACACACTTTTAAAATGCAAAATGAAACATATTATATTTTTTTTAAAAAAAAAGGAAAAAAAAAGGAGGGATTCCTCATCCAACTCACTTGAGTGAAAGTTTCCAGCCACTGTGAAGTGAGGTCACAGAGACCAGGGAGCCGAGAAGTTTGGGATGGGGACACCTGGGCTGTCTTCAAAGCAGATTCAGAATCAGTTCAGCCAACTTTTAGGGCCACCCTCCACTTGCCCCCCTCTGAGCTCTGCGCTGCGGGGGGCGGAGATGCAAAGACCTGAATCCTCCCTCCAGCTGAGGGTACAGTAGAGCATCGAGGACAGACATCGAGGACTGTTGGACAAGAGAGAGTGTGACAACTGTCATAGCAGAAAGGTTCCAATGAGCATGAAGGGGCCCCGGGGGAGGGAGGGTTCACGTCTGTGGATGGGGGGAGAAGGCTCAGTGCTGCTGAGGAAAGGTTTCAAGGAAGAGGTGGACCGAGTTAGACTTTGAAGCCTGGCTAGGATTTCAGTGGGCCGAGATTGAGCAGAGGCTTTCCAGGTAGAGCAGATGATGAGAGCAAAAGTGCAAGGTGGGAAATTCTCCAGTACTTCGAGAAACAGGGACATTCAGTTTTCTTAAACACTTATTTATTTACTTATCTATTGATTTAAAACCGCTCTATTGAGATTTATATGTCACCTAGCATGTAATTCACCCATTTAAAGTCTACAGTTTACAAAGTTGCACAACTAACACTGCAATCAATTTTAAAACATTTTCATCACCCCCGAAAGAAACCCCGTACCTATTAGCAGTCACTCTGCAATCCCCTGGTCCTAGGCAACTCCTCATCTACTCTGTTTCTGTGGATTTGCCTGTTCTGGATATCTTATATAAATGCAGTCGTATAATCTGCGGTTTTGGGCGACTGACCTTTCACTTAGCACCATGTTTTCAAGGTTCATCCATGGTGTGGCATGTATCAGTACGTCATTCCTTTTTATTTTTTTCTCCGCCTTCATTCCTTTTTATGGCTGAATAGTATTCTGCTGTCTGGATATACCACATTTTGTTTACCTACTCATCAGTTGACGGACATTTGTGTTGCTTCCACTTTGGGACTATTATGAATATGCTGCTGTGAACATTTGTGTACCAGTTTTTGTGTAGATGCGTGTTTTCAAGGCATTCCATTTCGAATGGGATCTAGGACGGTCCTGGCGAGGAGTAGCAGGGAAGAAGATGAATCAGAGGGACTGCTTACCCTCTGAGTGCTCCACGTGGTTGGGTGGGAGCGAGAAGGCTAGGCTCAGGATCCTGTTCTAGCCTCACTGGGAGCCTGGGCTGAGTGAGGCCAGGGCAGGGCTGTCCCCCTACGTACACACACCACCCCCCACTGTTGTGTTAGATCTTGCAGCTGTTTGTTTTTTTTTTTTTTTTTTTTGCGGTACGCGAGCATCTCACTGTTGTGGCCTCTCCCGTTGCGGAGCACAGGCTCCGGATGCACAGGCTCAGCGGCCATGGCTCACGGGCCCAGCAGCTCCGCGGCATGTGGGATCTTCCCAGACCAGGGCACGAACCCGTGTCCCCTGCATCGGCAGGCGGACTCTCAACCACTGCGCCACCAGGGAAGCCCAAGATCTGGCAGCTGTTTTACTGGGATGGGAATAGTCTGGGCAGCTGGTATTTTCCCTGGAAATTAGGTGTTTTTTTCCTGTGTCCCACCGAGGGCCAATGTTAGTTAAACACATAGAGAAGTGTGAGCCACACCGTTAGTCTACAGGAGGGGAGCGTTGTCCACAGGAAGCTGACCGGCCAGGGGAAAGAGGTGGTCAGGAAGATGGAGGTCAATAAGCCATGTGTAAAGTGAGGCTACGTTGCAGCGCCCCTCCCCACCCACATACACCCAGAGAGGCAGTGGTTTTGTTTACAGGAAATGCTGCAAGTATCTCCCTGGCCCCATTTGACAGTTGGGGAAACAGAGGCACTGCATTAAAGAGATCTGCCGTTCAGAGACAGAAACAGGATTAAAGCCAGAGTCTGGTTCTGCTGTCAGCAGCAGGTTTGGTAAAACCCAAGCCTTGCCCTTGGCGTTGTGGCTGGTTTTGAGTTCACAGGAGAAGACTGAGGACACAAAAACAAGAAAGTGTTTATGCTGTTTTGGTGTCCCAAAAAAGAACACCAAACCCCACCCCAAGACCAAAGCAAAAACATAAAATAGGGCTTTAATTACCATCTTTTCTTTTATCCCTTTTCTTCTCTTTTTTTGTTCTCCAGCCAGAAAACATTATGTTGTTGGACAAGAATATTCCCATTCCACACATCAAGCTGATTGACTTTGGCCTGGCTCATGAAATAGAAGATGGAGTTGAATTTAAGAACATTTTTGGGACGCCAGAATTTGTTGGTGAGTTTTAGGCCTGTTTCTCTCCCAACTGAGAATCTGGGATCAGGAGGTAGAGAAATCCCAGTAGTAAACCCTGCATCTGGAGCTGTGGCCTATGGGCTGAGAGATGATGCCTTGGAGACTCCCTAGAAATCTAATGGGTAGGGAAGGAAGTGTCTCACTGGCCTCTGGATGAGGGTCCAGGTGCTGGCTTTGAGCGCCCAGTCGGGCAGTGAGAGGCCAGGTGGGGCTAGAGGCCTTTGCAGAGTTAAATCCTCCCAGAGCTGGCTCCACTGCCTGCTCTTAGAAGAGATTATGAACATTTAAAATTACCTCGCCCTCTTGCATTCCCATAAACTCAACCTTTTCTGGAGTAGCTTTTGATTTCCTGAAAAAGAGAAGGGAAATCTTCTGCCAGATGCCAGATTCAGCTGCTCGCCTCTCCTGTGTGCCTGGCCTTCATTCACGCACAGGAGGCCCAGCTCCAGCAGAGCCCTGGTGGCTCTGTCTTCCCTCTGTGTCTCTCAGCCTTGGCCCAGGCCTGGTGGGACTTGCACCACAGGTCGGGGGGGAGGGGGGATGGTCATAAAGAAACAGCTTTGCAGAGGGGAAAGGAATGAAAGTTCAGAACCAACACCTCTCCGCTTTGGGAGTTGGAGTGGTCTTAGAGATGGAGGGAGGGAATGGTCTCCTCAAAGCCTGGGGGCTCAAACTTCTGACCACAGCCTAATCAAAAAGGAAGACGGGATGCGTCAGAACGTCACCCTGATAGATTTTCAGGCCACACATAGCAGCTCTGCAGCCACTGTGGAATGAAACTGCAGAGGCCCCACAGACCCCCTGGCAGGGAAACCTTGCTGTGTGCGAAGCACTATGCCTGGTGCTCTGCAGGCATTGTCCAAATTAATCCTTAGAGGATCTAATGAAGCAGATTTAAAATATCTTCTCCATCAAGTGCCTTGTTTAAGGCAAAACAACCGGTAGGTGGTAGAGCAGAGATTCAAAAACAGATACATCCAACATCAAAGCCTGTGCTTTTTCCATTAGACCACGTTGTCCTCTATAAGAAGACCTTGCCCTCAAGGAGTGTTCAATTTAGTTTTGGAAACAAGACATCAAACCATCAAATAAGAGCGCTGAAAGGATGTTTTCAGGTCACCTGATCTAGTTTAAATGTGGACTTGGAGAGCTAGGGGATTTTACTTAAGGTCAGCCAATGGTTATTCTCCACCTACTATACAACAGATATTAGGTACTGGGGACACAGTGATGGTAAGAAGCCACACTCAGACTGGCACACCCAGGGTCACACAGTGAGCTGGTGGCAGGGCCAACTTGAACCTGGGGTGCAGGTGTCTAGTCTCAAACTTTGTCCAGGATAGCAGTTGCTGCCGGCCATTCACATATGTGGTAAAAATGCATGTTTATTTAAGTTCATACCAAGTGTTGAATGATAATAAATGGTTCAACTAGAAATTCAGGGCAGTCATGGAAGAGGTGACACGAGACAGGATGTGGTTAAGTGTAAGGGGAGTGATATAGACAGCTCTGAAAGACTGTTCAGACAAGATATCCACTCTCACAAGGTCAGTGGGATCAGTCCTTGTCTTGAGTCAGTGAGGGACAAAGTGCTGTCGCTGTGGGTGTGGGAGGATCTAAGGGGGGTCGGGAAGGAACCAGAGCAGAGGAGGTGCACGTCCTGGGTTCAGAGGTACCGCAGCAGGGGTGAAGGGCCAGAATGAATGCATTTATCAGGGACCATTCACTGTCCACTCTAGATGGATCAGGGGGTTCACACGGGCTGGCAGTGTCAGTGGGATATTGATGGGCGGAGCCAGACTGTGGAGGGTTTTTCCCAGTGGTATACTGGTAAATGTCTAACAACCAGGTCTCAAAACAAAACAGAATACAACTCTAATTAGGTTGGATAGCATCTGCCAATTTCAACCTACCAACATGTTGTCACTGAATTCAGAGTTGGGCAAAGATGCACACAGCTGACTCTTGTGAGGCAGTGTGACACAGCTCCAGCCCAGAACTGGTCTTATTTGCACCTTACAGATATATAGGGTGGTTTCTCTAAGCCCCTGACCAAATTATGATGACTTACTTTTCCCAAGATCCCTGAACACAGGTTATAACCACTCTTCCCTATTCCCACCATTCTTTTGAAATTTTAACCTGAGACCAGGGTTAAAAAGTGTCAGCTTCTGGGAGTGTGGTGGACCAGGTCTTCCAAAAGGTCCTCTCACTACAAAACTGGATTCTTGAGAAAAATATTATTTTTCATGCAATTCTGGACTCATAGGAAGTAAGATAAATCTTTAAGTGAAGTAACTCCTTCAGCATCACCTGTCCTACCTTGAAAATTGAGCAAAATGAACGTAGAGCTGGAGCTGTGAGCAACAAGAATATTCAATAGGAGGACCTCTCCTAAAGGCAAGTATACATATCAGCATTTATCAGAGACTAGCGAGATTTAGATGTTCAAGGATGTAGGATATCAAAATTATCAGATGTTGACTATAAAATAAATGGAATGTATATAGAAATAACAGGTAGACTCACAAGAATGAGCAGGCAACAAGAGATTCAAAAATGACCAGGCAGATTTTTAAAAGAACCAGATAGAACTTTAAGAAATTCAGTATATACTCGTTGAAATTTAAAACTCAGTGGATGGGGCAAACAGCAGATTATACACAGCTGAGGAGAGAATTAAAGAATTGGAAGACTGAGCTGGAAAAAATCAGCTAGAATACCACAGTGTGACAAAGATATAGAAATATTAAAGAGAGGATAAGTGGAATAAGTTTAAAATAAGAAGCCTAACATAGGTCTATTTGGATTCCAGGACGAGGGAATAAAGACAATACAGGAGCAATATCTGAATAGAATGGCTGAGAATTTTCAGATCTAATGTAAAAACATGCATCCCCAGATACAGAAAGGACAATGTATATCAATCAGAAAAAAAAAATCTATACCTAGACACATTATAGTTAAAGTATAGGGCACCAGATACAAAGAGACGATCTTAAAAATCAGCCAGAGAGAAAAGACAGGTTACCTCCAAAAGACAAAAATTAACAGACAAAAACCAATAACCGGACTGACAGCATACTTCTCAAAACAACAATGGAAACCAATGTCCAATAGAATATAATCTCCAAAGAGCGGAGGAAAAATAAAAACCCCATAATTGTGGAGAAATTATATTTCAAGAATGAAGGTAAGAGATTCAGAAAAAAAGCAAAAACAAAAAAGAACAACAACAAAAAAGACAAAACAGTTAACCTCCAGCAGACCTTCATTAGTGGAACTTCCAAAAGATGTACTTCTGAATTAAGGAAAATGACTCTGAAGGGAGTTCTCAATGCAAGAAGTAATAGGAGCAAAGAAATCAGTAAAACATTAGGCAAATATAATTATTTTCTTTCCTAGAGAATGATAACAATGATGCTGATGATGAAGCTTTAATTGTAGGACTGAAAAAAAGAACCAGAAACGGAAGAAAATAATGTTAGCTAGGACAGAGTACTCGAAATTAGTGTTCTAAGTTTCTTGTATTGTTAGAGGAGGGTCAAAATATTGATTTATGTTAGAATTTATTTGATATTCATAGTAAAGTCTCAGGGGTAGCCATTACAAAAGTAGAAGCTGGGGAAAAAAAGAATAAGAAAACTAACAAAAAGCGATTTAAAAAAAAAAAGACAAGAAAGAAGATGAAAAGCACAGATGAAAATGGACAAACAAAAGACCTGAAGGACAGAAATGAGTGTGTATGTATATCGAGCAGATGAGCACTAGAAAGTGAGCTGTGCTCCTCAAACTCTCTATGGTGAACCACTTGAAAAAAAAAAAAAAGTCTATCCTGGACTGCTTGTTCAGTAAGATACAATAAAAATAAATTCCTAGAAAAGTGATCACAGTTTGAGTGTCACAGCAATGTCAAATTGCTATGCAAGTCTCTAAATGCTTACTGTCAATTTCTGTACATATCTTGTCAGGACCAGTGACAGTCTGCAGACTGTTTGCCTGCAGACTGCACTTTGAATATCACTGTCCTAGAGAAAGTCTTTCATGTGTGTCTCAGGAGACAGGTACAAAAAAGTTCCTAGCAATATTTTTCCAATAAAAGATAATAATATAATAAAATAATAAAAGAAGTGGAAACCATCCAAATGATCACCAAGAGAATGACTAGAAGATGATCTATATTCACACAATGGACTATTATATAGCAGTGAAGATGAAAACCATGGATGAACATTCAATGAACGCTAGAAGCATCATGTTGAGTGGGGAAAAAAAGTCAAGTGATGGTAGATCACATGCAGTATGGCATCATTTTTAAGAAGCTGAAAAATAAGCCAGGAGAGTGGTTCCCTGCATCTGGGAGGGTGGGATGGGGGCAACAGATGCAGAGGTTTTGATATTATTCTAGGTGAACAGACTTAGCCTTTCCCACTCCCCACCTTTTTCCATTCGTGGTTAAAAAGTCTCAATCCTTCTCCCTTCTCTAGTTATCATCCTCTCTTCTCTATTTCATCACCAAGGCTTTTGTTTTTTTTTTGCGGAACGCGGGCCTCTCACTGTTGTGGCCTCTCCCGCTGCAGAGCACAGGCTCCAGACGCGCAGGCTCAGCGGCCATAGCTCACGGGCCCAGCCGCTCCGCGGCACGTGGGATCTTCCCGGACCGGGCCACGAACCTGTGTCCCCTGCATCGGCAGGCGGACTCTCAACCACTGTGCCACCAGGGCAGCCCCTCATCACTAAGCTTTTTTAAAGAGTCGTCTGCACCCTTATCTCCACTGCCCACACTCAGAACTCTCTGGGCACTGCAGTGAGTGTGAAATTCAACACTTGCTTCCCAGGGCTTATGGGCTTGATCACCGGGCACCATTGGGTCCTCTTCTGTCCCAGGTAGAGTCTTCTTTCCTAGACTCTGCACCTTCTCCTGGTCGTGGCAGCATTCGCACGGCTCCTGTTTCCGCCTGTGTGATGGCTCTGGTCCACCCCACCCCCACCTCCAATACCCAGCCCGTTCCTGGACACCTTCCTCTGGATGCCCCTCGGGCACCACAGGCTCATCACCTCAGTGGCCACCAGAACGTCCTCCTGCTCCTCAGGTGGGACTTGCCCTCTTTCAGACAGACTCAGAGGAGCGTGGATTCCCTCTCTGCCTCCTCTTCTCCTCCATCGCCTTCCAGCGCTGACCTGACTGGTTTCCAGCGGAGAGTTCTCAAGCAGGCTTTGTTCTAGGCCCCATGGTCCCCTCCCGCATCTTCCTCTCCCCACCCTCCTCTTCCTTTTCCAGGAGTCCCTTTGTCCCGTCTTCCTCACCTTCAGGATAAAAGGCAGCTCCCTTCCTCAGAATCCTTAGAGCCAGATTAATCCCATCGGCCTCTCTGATTCTCCTTAGTGAGGGTTCAGGATGGAAACATTTGAAACCAAATTCTCTCAACTTCCTTACGATCCTCTCTTTTCATACCCCTGCTGACTCTTCAACATGGCTTCTTTCAGCTCCAGAAATTGTGAACTATGAGCCCCTGGGCCTGGAGGCTGACATGTGGTAAGTTGAACAGGCCGCCCAGGTGGCCCAGACCCCGGCTCTGGCTGACATCCCCCTTGACCGTGAAAACCTCTTCCTTCACACTGACCTTTCAGAGCCCCTGGCTCTTCTGGGTGTGCTGGACGTGCGGCCAGTTAGCACACGGCCGAGGCAGAGAACGAGGGGAGAGGTGAGGCTGGAGGTGCAGGCTCACCTGAGGCCTGCTGCAGCCACGATAAAGATGATAGTGACGGCAGCTCATTCCACCGGTCAGCCAGGTGATTACCGGGAGCCTCATGTTCGAGGTGCTGTGCTGGGCCGGGGGAGACCGCGGTGATGGCTTCTCTGCACAGATGGGGCTCATTTCACGGGAGCCACGCTCTACAGTTGGCTAAGCAGCTTGATCACGTGGTTTTCTAAAATCCTCCCAGTGGTCCTGTGAGGTAGTTCTCAGTATCCTCATTTTAAGAGGAGAAAGAGGCTCAGAGGTGATCATCGCAGCCTGCGTGTGCAGGAGTACCTGATCTTGAACCTGGGTCCTTGGACTCAACGTCCAGGGCTTGATGACTCCAAAGAAGTCCCAGGCTGCTGCTGAAGAGTGGAGTGGGGAGGGGCGTGGGACTTGAGATGGCATCCAGGGGCTGCCGTGAAAGGGCCCTCAGAACCGCGTGGGGAGTCCCTTGCTGGTCTGGGATGACAGCCACGCAGCCCTGACGCGACGGTTCTTCGTTTTACAGGAGCATCGGCGTCATCACCTACATCCTGTGAGTATCCCTGATCCCGGGGCTCTGACCCAGCTCAGATCCAGGGGGGAGCTGGAGGGATGAGAGGGGGCAGGCAGACAGACAGACTGACATTTCCTGAGTGCCCACCACGACCAGATGTGTTAGAGCCACACAGCAAACCTGCGGCTAAGTGCTCTCAGCTCCATCTCATACATTTGACCCTGGGCTTGGGGTTGGGCAGGAACCCAGGAGAGCAGCCTGCAGCCCTCCATCCTGCACAGACTGTGTCTGCATCCCTCCTGTGGTCGGGGGTCCACCGCTCAGCCTCACCCGGACCCAGGTTTCCTGTGAAAATGTCAGTTTTCACTCCGAAGCCTTGGGACAGCCCTCAAGCTGCCATGCCCTTCCTGACCCTGCCTCTTCTTTCTCTGCCTTTCCCCTGCCTTTCTCAAGATCCCTTTTCCTCTCACATTCTCTCTCTTCCCTTTTCCCCAGAGTCTCTCTTTCCTGCCACTGAAGTATTAAGTGCTTAAGCAGAGATTTCCTGCATCGGGTAGTGGACCTGTCACTTTCCATCTCTGTGCAGAGACTGAATCTCTGGGCCTGTATTTCTCATCAGAAAAGTAGGAATCACAAACTTCCTGCCATGGGTGTGTTGTGAGGTTTAAATAAGCCGACGTGCAAACTTCCCGGGACTGCTCAGACACAGACTCGGCTGATTACTTGGTGTTCATCAGTACTTCCCAACTGTTTCCTCTCACAGCACTCCTGGAAAATGGTATTTTTATGGCACTCTGGGTAAGAGGCAGCCCACAGCCAGAGGGGATGAAGGATGGGGCACCAGCACTCAACTCTCTCAACATCCCTGTAAAGCATCCCTCTGGCTCCCCTTGGACTGGGAGCTCTGTGCGATGTGGTAGACACCTCCCGCCACCCCCCACCCCGCCTATCCTGTCCCTCGAGCTGCAGCAGCGGGTCTCAACCCTGGCTGCACGTCAGACCTTTCAATATCTACTGTGGCCCAGGCCCCACTCCAGATCTATGAAATCAGAATCGCTAGGAGCGGGGTCTAGGCATCAGTATTTTTTAAAAGCCCTGGAGGAATCTGAAGGAGGAATTTGCAGAGAGAGAGAATTTGCTGCATTGCTGTATAGTTCCAGACTAGAGCCAGAATATTCAGATGTTGACTCTTGACACCTTGATATCTTCAGAACTCTGGTTTCCATATTAAAAGAGTATGGAATTCCAGTGTCTCCAGGGCACACAATCTTCTTGTAGCTCATTGAATTCCGTACAGGTTACTGGCTGCCTGCTCCATGGTGGGCACTGTGCCAGGTACTCAGGATACTACCTGAAGGAGAATCTGTCCTGCTTGCCTGGAGCTCCCTGTGTGTGTGGGAGACACCGGACAGCGCACTCTTACCCAGTGGGACCAAGGTTATCCTTTAGGTATGAACATGGCTTTGTGAGACACAGATGGGAGAGCCACTGGTTTGCTGGGACTGCAGAAGGTTTAATGGGAGAGGGGGAGGGGGAGACAGAGAAGAGTGAGAGATTGATTTGAACTGGGCTGGAAGGAATGAGATGAATTCTCCTGGTGGAAAGGGAAGGAAGGGCTGTCCCAGCCGAGGAAGGGAGCGGTGAGCTTGGTAAGTGTGGTGACATATATGGAGCGTGTGGACCAACTTCTGACGCCTTGCTCAGGGGTTCAGATGTGATTCTATAGAAAACAGGGAGTCATAGAGGGTTCTTTGTGTGCTAACAATGACAATAATAATGACCATCGATTCCAGAGTTCTTAGTATGGGCCAGGACTGCACGGAACAGTCTCTATATAGTTATTCTTCAACATTTTATATATACTTATTCACAACAGTCATGTGAGGTGGAGACTTTTCTTTTCTTCAGGTTACAGTTGAGGAAACCGCAGCTCAGGGAGGTTGAGTAACTCTCCTAGGTTCATACGTGAGTGGCAGAGCTGGGATTCATAGCCACGATGGAAATATCAGATTTTTTTTTCCAGGGTACCTTGCTTTCACTATCCCAAGAAAGTGTCAGTGGAGATAGGGATGACCTTTAAGAGGTATTTAGGAAATGGAACCGATAGAAATGGTGAGGGAACCATTCTATTCCTCTAGGGTGAGGAAGAGTCAAAGATGCTGTGTTTCTAGCTTGGGTACGTTCAGGAAGTGACGTCATTAATCGAGGCAGGGAGCACATGGAGGGTTAGGGTAGGGCACAGGGACCTCTGGGACAATGGCACATCTGGATCATGAGTCAGGAGACAGTAGATTCAGGAGTCACTACTGGAACAACGCATTCCCCACAGACCCTGCAGGGGAACAGCACTCACCCTTCCAGTCCCTAACGGCCCATCTATTGCCACACCTCTCAGGCTTTGCTCAAGCTGCTCCCTTAGCCTAGAAGACCCTCCAGCTCCTTCTGTGACTGCTGACAACCTCTTCATTCTTCAGGACACAACTGATGCAAATGTCAGCTCTCCCATGAAGCCTGCTCTGGGCCTCCCCTCTGTCCTGTGCTCCCACAGCCCTTTTTCTGGCCTTCTGTTTTATTCTGTGCTCTGCTGGAGATTATGAAGAGCCAGGTCTCTGTATTTGTCTCCCCTCCCCTTTCGAGTCCCTTGAAGACACGGTTTCTCTCTATCACAGGTACTTCTCTCTGTCACAGGAGCTCCATAAAGTGTATTCAATTGGACTCATTTGAAGAGTTGCTGACTGGTCCCCCCGCCCCTCAGAGGGGGCAGCAGGGTTGTGGGGAGCCTCCCATGCCCACGCAGCAGTACGAGTCAGGGTTCCCGGAGTCCGTCACCCCCACTTGCATCTACTTTCCCACAGTCATGTGTGTCCTCTCTGTGTGCCCAGCCTCAGTGGAGCATCCCCTTTTCTGGGAGACACAAAGCAGGAAACACTGGCAAATATTACAGCAGTGAGTTACAACTTTGATGAGGAGTTCTTCAGCCAGACCAGCGAGCTGGCCAAGGACTTCATTCGGAAGCTTCTGGTTAAAGAGACCCGGTAAGAGAACAGAGGAGGGCACTGGCTTCTCAGGTACTGACCCTCTCCTGCCACCTCTCCCAAAGCCGTGTCCGTCTGTCCCTGCTTTGCCATGGGCTATCATCGACCACTGTGGTCTAATCTGGGCAGGTGCTGAGGAGTGTGGACTGGTCAAGACTTGGCATTCATCTTGTTTCCTCAAGTTGTTCTGGTTTCTTTTCCTGCTGAAATGCAAATAACTCTGTGTGTGTGTGTGTGTGTGTGTGTGTGTGTGTGTGTAGAAGTCAACCTGGGTTTCTCTAGGGCTCATTATCTTTTGCGGTCTGTCCCAAAGGCACCTGGAACTAGGATTCAAAAAGGAAAGTGGCAGGGTTTTCAAGTCAGTTCAGGATGGGAGTGGGCGGAAGTGGGCCCAGAGGGGTCAGAACAGTGGGAGAATAGGAGACCTGCTAATCCCATACCTTCTGCAGGGCCCAGGGTGAGCCCCGTGGCTGTGCGATCAAAGAAGGAGATGGGCAGGGGCTTATAGGGTGCTGGGTACCCAGAGCACGGCCTAGATGAGGCAGGGGTAAGGTCCACAGACTTTAGAAGACCATATCCTCTTGGTCCCACAGATTTTAGAGAGGGGCAGAGCGGGGTCCTCTAAAGTGCAGGGGCCCAATTTCCCTATTGAAGATCAGTGCAAGGTGGGATGGGATCACCCTACATGGGTACAGACCAGGGAAGGGCAGAGAGTGGATCTGGGAGGCAAACAGAAAAACAGAGACCAAAAGTTTTGCAGTGGAGAGCATTTATGACTCTTCCGTAGTGTGGTGTCGGCCCCTTCAACTCTGGGACCAAAGATGAGGGTTTATGTGATGTCATTTTATTGAGGTGTCTTCCTGGACCACTTTCTCTGGAATGCAGAGAATGCAGCCAGTTCCCCATCCACCTCTGCATCCCTTATTATTCTAGTTTGATGGCAGTGGTTGAAGAATGCTGAAAAGGAGGTCTAAGAAGAGTGAGAGTGGAGACTGTTGCTCTCAGCTTCTCATGGACCATCACTGTTTTCTGATCCTCGTTGCAGGAAGCGGCTCACAATCCAGGAGGCTCTCAGACATCCCTGGATCACGGTAAGGGCACAGTGATGAGTTCCAGTGAGCAGTTCCCTGCTCTGTCGCCAGGGCTGCCTGGGGCGGTCGGATGCAGGGGACCTATGGAAAGGCCTTTGCTTGAAACACTGACCCTCAAGCACAGACGAAAGCTAGTTGGGGGCTTCCAAGGGTCTGGACTTGTTCAAATAGGTCTACAAGTTTAAGTTTCTATTTCATGTGTTCAGGTGACTTATGAAACGAAACCTTCACAAATGTCAGTTGAACTCCATGTTCTTTGGGCCCATCTTACAAAGGGTTCTTTGTCAGAGGACACGTCACTGTCATTCTCAAAGCAGAAATCAGGACTCCTCAGTTGTAGAGAGAGATCAGTGACAGTTAAAAACCTCAACTTTGTAACCGGGGCTCCTTGTTTCTGACTTTCGAAGTTCTGCGTAAAGGATGACACTCAAACCGGTCACTGGCTTCCTCAGGCCCCTGGAGACTTCAGGGAATGGGGCTCTGAGGTGGAGGCCTGCTGGGAGAGAGAGGCAGCCACTCCTTAGGGCAGTTCCATTCTCTCTGGGGAGGGTGGGGACACAAAGGTGACTCCCTGCCTAACCCGCCTTGGTACTGGGCTTCCAGCTGCTGGGTTTTCAGAGGGCCTTGCAGTCTAGGCACAGTAAAGTGCCAGTGAAAAGCACTTTGGCGGGATAGGGATCAGGAGGGTGGGATTCTGGCCCTAGTTCTGCTGACGGATGAGATGTGTGCTCCCAGGGATGTCACCAGACTTCCCATTCACTGAAATTGTTAGACGGGAGAGCTGGCGAGGATGATCTGAGGGTGCAGATGAGAAGGGGCAGAGGCCCACGGGAGATGGAGAGCAGGGGGGGCTGGAGTGCTCTGGAGAAGGCCAGGTTCATCTGCTTGTTGAAGGATGGGGAAGGCCAGGGGCCCTCCAGGTTTGGGCCCAGACCACCGAGCTAGGGAGTCTGGTGGGCTGCCTCCTAGCTCAGCTTGCCGAGTGTTGCCAAGGCCCAGGGAGCCCCCAGCTTCCCCCCCTCAGCCGTGGCCTTGTATGCTTCCGCCCTTGAGTGGATGCCTGCAGAGTCCTGGCTCTAGCCTGCTTGTCTGCGCGAGCACCCTTAAATGCTGTGCGTGTGGAGACCCCCTCTAATGGCCATGGACCACCCTGCCCTGAGATGAGTGTGCAGGCAGCACCCGTCCTCCTCGACCTGACCTTTCTTACGGTCTGTGTGGGTGATCCTTCCGCCCCGGTCCTCCCGTGGCCTGGCGCATGCAGTGAATGCAAAGAGGCTGCTCGTGTGCCGTCTGCCTGCACCTTGGACTGCCCTTGGAGCGGACGTCAAAGTAACTCTGGCCCTTCTGTCTAAACACCCCCTAGTCCAAAGGAGAGATCAGAACCCCTGAACAGCGCAAGGCGGAGCCCGCCCAGCTGAAGACGGAGCGCCTGAGAGAGTACACCCTCAAATGCCACTCAAGCATGCCCCCCGACAACACCTATGTCAACTTCGAGCGTTTTGCCTGTGTGGTCGAGGACGTGGCTCGGGTGGACCAGGGATGCCGGGCCCTGGCGGGGGCCCGTGACACCATCCAGGACGATGTGGAGACCTTGGTCTCCATCTACAATGAGAAGGAGGCTTGGTACCGGGAGGAGAGTGAGAGAGCCCGGCACGACCTGTCCCAGCTCAGGTACGAGTTCCGCAAAGTAGAGTCCTCGAAGAAGCTTCTGCGAGAGGACATCCGGGCCACGGGGTCCCGCCTCGGGAGCACAGCCAGGAAACTGGACCATCTGCAGGCGCGGTTTGAAGCCCTGGGGCAGGAGCTCTTGGCAGACTTACAGTGGCTCCAGGAACTGGTGGGCGGCTTCCAGCTGGAGAGTGGGAGCATGGACAGCCCCAGCTCCGTGTGTTGCCAGGACTCTAGTGAGTGCCTAGGGGAGCTGCTCAACAGATCATGCAGTGAGGAAGTCTAGGCCGGCTTGAAGCTCTGAGCACCAGAATCGAGTCAGGAATGCATCCTGGATGGTTTGCTGAAGCCCGTTCCCAACTGCCCTGCCAGGGCATCGACTAGAATTCTCCTGCAGGGGTGTGTGTCTGTAGCATAGCCTTCCACCCTCTTCCCAGAACGCAGAATCACGGAGGGGCTAGCTAGTGATCCATTCTGTACCTCCTCTCACCAGCCTGGTTTTCTGGGAGGGTGGCTGGCAGGGCAGCTAAGCTGTTAAAACGATTAAGGATGAACACCCGTCGGTGTACCCTCCTACAGAGGGAGGACGGCTGGCCCTGGAGAGATACCTGATAACTGATTTGTGTTAATGGGTTTGTTCACATCTCGCTTCCCGCCTCGTAGATTGCAGGTCTTGGGTAATATTCTAGTTAACTAGGGATAACAGCCAGTTGGCTTGGTGCTTTCCTGCTGCTGAAGGAGGGATTCTGAATGCACAGAGAAAAGATTACTGTTCATTTATTATTGACTTTTCACTTACCAAGCATTTATGGCTTTGATCCTTAAAGGAACCTGTGAGACAGGAAGGTAGGTGGTATTATGATTGTTGTTACTGTCATTTCCATGTAACTGAAGAGGAAATTGACCTCCAGAGGGAAAATGACTTAGGTTCATTCATAGCTAGTTGATACGCATGCAACAGAAACCCAGGATGCCCGACTCTAAGATGAAGTATATGGGAAGAAATAGGCTTTACTGTAAAAATCCACGTTAATATTAAAGTTCAGATCCCAGAGGTAAAGTAAGCATTTTCATGTATTTTGCCAAGTCAGGTGGAAGCCTTATACCTTCAGGCAATTGTTCTAAGAAGTGTGTCCTAGAAGGCACGCAGTTTATCGTTCCCATCCAGCTGTGTCCCTGTGTGAAGATCACCTGCAGAATAGGAGGGAAGGGGCAGCATCTCGCCCTTCTCCACTTCCCGCCTCTGGCTAAGGGCTCCAATCTCGTGTTGGGAATGAAGGCCAGAAAGGACTCAACAAGCAGGTTCCTTTTCTCATGTCCCTAAGGTCTGAAGAGGGTGGACATTAAGATTGGGGAGCCCAAGGCTCAGTGCTCCCTTCCTGACCTCAAGCTGTGCGCACCCCTCCCTGAGGACTGGATCATCTTGTCTCCCTTTTCCCGGAGGAGGGGCCAGCCAACTAGCTCACAGAGAAAGAGTGTGGAGTGTGGGCCCAGTGCTGTGCTAGAAGCTTGGGGGTGAGGGAACAGATCGTATCATTTCAAAGTGCCTTCACAGACTCACAAACCCCCCGTCAGATAGGTAGGGTAGGTGTTATTCCCAATTTGGAGCTGAGGAAACAGAGAGGATGTGATTTGCCCAAGGTCACAATAGTGGCAAAAGTGGAGACTTTCTGATGATGTCCGTTGCTCCTTCTGCTTCCCCTAACTACCCCAGTCTCCAAGAGTTTACTCTCTGCTGTGGGGCAGGTTACACCAAGACACACCCATCTATGCATTCACAAAGAATTTCTAAGCACCTATCTACTGCCAGGCATTCAGCCTGGCCCCAGGGATACAATGTTGAGTGAAAACAGGCATGTTTCCTGCCCTCACGAAGTTTGCAGTCCAGTAACGGATTCCAACATTCATCAAGAACATTCTGCAAAGGTAGAACTGCAGCTGGGACCTATGCAGTGAGAGAGAAGGATGCAGCACTGCAGGAGCCTGCAGTGGGGGATGATGTGGTCAGGGAAGGCATCCCTGAGGTGGTGACGCTGGAGCTGAGATCAGCTAAGCAAACCAGGGAGAAGGTAGTGCTTCCCACAGAGCTGTCATGCCAGGGCTCTGTGCTGGGAGGGGGCCTGGGAGCTGAAATTGCTCAGACAGGAAGAAAGCTGGAGGGGAGAGAATAGAGTATGGCGTGGATGGGGCTGGAGAGAAGACAGGACCAGCAGGGCTTTGCCGTATTAAAGAGCTCTGCCTTCACCCCAAGAGTCATGGGGAGCCATGATGGGCGCCAGGCAGTCAACAGCCTGACGTGCTGGTGGGGGCAGGGATGCCCAGTGAGCAGCACAGATGGGGAGTGGTTTAGGATGAGGCATGAGATTGTGATCCCATGAAACCATTTCTTTAAAATCCTACCTCTAATTCTATTCGCATGCTGGATCACTTCAAATATCATATATGACATTTGTAACAGAAACTTTTTTCATCCACTGCAAGAAAGCATATTTTCATCAAATGTAAATGCATCTTTATGACGCCAAAATAAAGAAAAAAAAGCCCAGGATGGGAAGTCCAATAGGAGATTCCACATACAAAGCTGGGACACCTTCACTGAAAGGGTAAGTGGGAAATAAAGCCACCAGGCAGGAAGGGGAGGCAAGGGAACGTGTGTGTCTCAACCTTGACACTGGGTAGAGGGATGGAAAAATCCTCCACTGAGAATAGGAGTCCCAGGTCCATGGTACTCGTGCAGGTTTGCTTTCTGTATTTGCACAATCAGTGGGATCCAAAAGAACCTCAAAACAAGTGAATAAACAAAACAACAACAACAACAACAAAACAAAAACAAAAGAACCTCGAGCAGAGAATCTAACATCAAACAGTTTGAGGCTGGGTGGCCCCAATGCCTGGCAGAATCAGTGTGGTCATCTTCCGGAACACCTGCCTTCACTTCAGACCGACAGTAAGGATATGATGCCACTGTTTGGGAGTTAAGTCCTGATTTCAGAGATCCAAAAATGTGCATCTTGGAATCAATGGAAGATGGCAAAGGCCTGTTCCCTAAACCCTGTCTGGAAGAACTGATACAAAAGACCCATCTACGAGCTCTCCAAGAATTTTCCTGCCCTGTTACAGGACATGATGTACCCATTTGGCATAAGGCACTGCAAAGATGAAAGGTCCCTTTGGCCAAGTCAACAGGTTTCCTAAGGAAAGGAAGCCCCTGACTGAGCAACTCAGGGCAAACTTTCTTGTGAAGGTCGAAATAAAATGCAATAAAGTAGTAAGATGTGGATGATGATTTGAATTAGGGAGACTGGGAAAAGGGAGAGAGAAGTGGTTATTTTAGAATCCTGGCATCAGCTTCACACTGTCCATACTGGTGGGTCCTCAGACGTGAGCCACCCGACACCCTCTTTTTACAGGATTTTACAGGACAGGATTTGTCTAGAGTCCCCCAGCTAGTCAGCCCCAGAGCTGGGGTCAGAACCCTAAGTGGTTTTCCTCGCAGTAGTGGAATGGTCTTCTCTGTGTTCGTGTCCAGTCGTGGGTAACAACTTGTCATTTCGATGTTTTATGAACAGACTCTTTTATGTACTAAGAGTTTCCAAAGACAAAATGAAGTGAAGTGAAAAATGCCCCCCAAGTCTTTCAGGGAAATCAGAGGAGATTGTGACCTTCCTCTGTCACCTGGCTGGTCCAACTCCCATCACCCTTTGGCAGCAGAACCTGATGCCAAGGGGAGCCTAAGGAAGCCTGTGGAATGCCCAGCCAGAGGACCTGCTAGATTCCTCCCCACACGCCCACAGCTGGCATTTTAACAGAGACATGAAGGACAGGGCAGGGCAGGGCCGATGGTGGCGGGATGGGGTGTTTCGTTGGTACCTAGACGGATGAAGACCTGGGGGACGCCGCTCTGTGGGCCGGCCCATCTACCGTCACAGAGGATCCTTTCATTCACCAGGCTGTGAATGAAAGGTCAGCCTCTGTGCTCTGGGCAAATGCCATCCTGGGGAGCGCAGGGTGAGCGTGTGACATCTTCCTGAATAGCGATTCCCAAGGAGGCTGGAGAGTCGGTGCCTGGGGAAGGCAGCAGTCTGTCCCTGCTCTGAGGCAGAGGCATGCCGCACACGATTACCCTTTTGCGTGGGGAAGGGTGGAGATGGCGTGATAACGTGGTAACCGGTGATTCTGCAGATGCAGGGTGCTGGCAGTGAAGGGATGGAACAGAGGAATAATGGTAGGAGAAGCCAGAGTCTCCTCTGCGAACCCCTTCCCTGTACCAGCCACCCACCTCTCCAGGTGATCTTGAAGGCGGCGACTCCCCACCTCACTCCATCAGGCAGGGCTGTGGGCCCTTGTGGGAAGTGGCTGGGTGCTCAGCTCCCACCCGCACTGGCAGCCTCTGTACATGTCTGTGGAACTGAATGGCCTTTTCTGCTTTGTCTGTGAAACTCTTGGCCTGTGGAGAAGATTCTTTGCCCCTGGAGAGGAGACCCAGCAGTGGGCATATTTGAGGAGCAGAAGAGGCCAGTTCATTGAACAAACACTGACTGTGCTCTGGCTCTGGAGGGAGGTGACAGATAAGGACAAGACAACCCCTGAATAGAAGACTCACTGTCTGGGACAGATGGGGCCCCAACCAACTGGGAGGTGAGGAAGGCCATGGTGAGTGAGAAAACAGGGGTACCTAATATTCCAGAAAGCAGGAGGGAGACGAACTCTAACTGAGGAAGGGTAAGAGGGGTGGCAGAGGGCAGAAACATTCTCGGGGGGGGTCTTGCCCCCAACACTCCCCTCCAAGCTGTAGCCTTGTGGGGAAGGTACCAGGCAGAATTTGGAGGGATATGGGGATGAGCCCAGCTTGGTGTCAGGAACCTGGAGCTGTCAAATGGAGATTAAAGGGAAGGAGGTTACAGAGATTTAAAAGAGGGAGACTTTCTGTTTTTAACTTTTTGTTATGGGGGATTTTCAAAACTTGCACCAAAGTATTGAGAATGGCAGAGTGAATTCCACGTACCCGTTACCCAGCTTTGAAGTAATTTAAAGCAAACTTCAGACTGACTTACCTCATAAATTCTTCAGCAGGAATCTCTGATAGGGAGTTTCTTTTTCCTATGACCCCTGCGCCATTATCACACCTGACAGAATCAAGAATCATTACTTATTATCATCTGGATACACATTCTGCAGTCACATGCCCCTGCTTTTCTTTTCTTTTCTTTTTTTCCTGTATCGGCAGGCGGACTCTCAACCACTGCACCACCAGGGAAGCCACCCCTACTCTTCTTAAGGGTGTCCTGTTATACGCGGTTTGTTCAAATCAGGATCCAAACGCAGACCGCACATGGCAGTTGGATGTTATGTCTCTCAAGTCTCTTCAGTACAGGAGGGAGAGCTTTTGAAGCTTTTCTGGGGATGAAAACTTGCTCAGAAAACTGAAGGTCCCGGGGAGAAGATTAAAAGTGAGAGTGTCTCTATGCTGAAACCTAACTCAGAAAAGTAAGGCTGGGTTAGGCAAGGAAAGGGACATTCTTACCTCTTTGCATTGGCTTGTTCAGTGTAGGGACAACCTGCCGGAACACAGCCTCTCTGCAGCTCTCCCCACCCAGGCATAAGGAGGTAGAGACTCAGGCCCCTATAAGCCTCACGTGCTCCTTTCCTGGTTAAACAGGGAGGTAAGGCCAGCAGGGCCCAGGCTCCAGCCAGCAAAAGGAAGAGGCGGAGATGCCACGTACAGAGAGATGCCACTAAGGGAGATGAAGGAGCGAGGCTCAGAGAGACAGTCCTGGGCACGAGAGGAAAGTGGGTGCTCATGTGTCCATGGCTTTCAGTGGAGGATGGGGCTGGAGTAGTGACTCAGATGGAGGTTCGAAAAGTTGCAAACTGTTGGCAGTTTGTAGAGGAGGCCTGATGTTTATTTATTTATGATGTTATTTTATTTTTTTAATAGATCTTTATTGGAGTATAGTTGCTTCACAATACTGTGTTAGTTTGTGTTGCACAACAAAGTGAATCAGCCATATGCATACACATGTCCCCATACCCTCTCCCTCTTGCGTCTCCCTCCCACCCTCCCTATCCCACCCCTCTGGGTCATCGCATAGCACCGAGCCCATCTCCCTGTGCTGTGCCGCTGCTTCCCAGCAGCCAACTATTTTACATTCGGTAACGTCTATATGTCGATGCTACTCTCACTTCGCCCCAGCTTCGCCCTCCCACCCCATGTCCTCAAGTCCATTCTCTGTGTCTACCTCTTTATTCCTGCCCTGCAACTAGGTTCATCAGTACCATTTTTTTTTAGATTCCATATATATGCATTAGCATACGGTATTTGTTTTTCTCTTTCTGACTTACTTCACTCTGTATGACAGACTCTAGGTCCATCCACCTCACTACAAATAACTCAATTTCGTTTCTTTTTATGGAGGCCTGGTATTTAGAGAAAGTCTTTGGAGTGCCTCTTCTGGAAAGCCAGCGTCTGTCTTTATGCCTGGGAGGAGGGCTGCTGCTTCATCTCCCTGCTCTGTGGATGTCGGTGCTGCCTAGCTCTCCCCAATGGACTTTTTCAGAGACACTTGCATCTGCATGAACAAAACCTGACTTGAGCCACAGCGTTCTGTCTTCTTTTCTCCCTTCGCAACATTTTTCTGAGACACCAAACATGCTCCTAGGAGCCTGGTCAAAATCGCCCACACTCTCTGGTATCACTGAAGGACCACAAGGCTGGAAGGTGGGCACTGTTTGTCTGCAGAAAGGGGAGGGTCAGGAGAAGGCGGAACAAGCTCTGTTGCCTCTCACACCCTGAATTTAATCCAAAGTGTTGGTGCCACATTTCCTTCTGGGAACTGATCTCACTGCAGAATTTATGTCTCTCTGCCTTCATGCCTAGATGACCACAGTGTCAGCGCTTGGTGAGCCTCTTAGCAACCAACAAGACCCATTGATTGGGAAAGGCCAGCCTGACAGGTTTATAGCCTCTTCCTCAGAGTTCATGCTGTTTTGTGTAGCATATAGACAGGGCCCTAGAAGTAACTGCATCACCTCCCATGAATGGCCTCTGGGAATGGTCCGATGTGATATTTTAGTTGGGCATCTCTGCTCAGTGGCTGGCACTGCTGGACCAGTTGGAAGGTGGGATTCTCACTAACAGGACTCCCCGAGCCTGCCTGTCAGCCTTCCATACGTGGGGTTTAGCCATCTCTCGCCTCACAAGGGTGTCAATCAGTAAGTAGACAAAAAGAGGTCCCTTCACTCCCAGAGTCTACTAATTCCAGCTCATCAAACTGTCCAAGTGAAGTGCAAGAGTGTCCCTTGCAAGGGTTCGACTTGAAGGTGAATTGCAGACATTTGTGAAGTTAGAGGTAGAAATGTTCTGTGGGCTGGGAAGGCAGGATGCCAGTCACCTTGGGAAGGAGAGACTAGTTGCTGAGAGGTATGGGGAGGTGGAATTAACAACAAATGAATAAATATGGAATAAAATGTCAGGTAGTGACAGGTGCTGTGAAGAACTGGGGCAGAGGCACTGTGAGTTGCATGGGGCAGCTGGGTGCTATTTTATACAGGGTGGTCAAGGAAGGCCTCCTGAGGAGGTGACATTCGAGCAAAGACTAGAACAAGATGACAAAGTAAATACAGTAAGACCCGGAGACCTTGGGTTCCTGGACCAGCAAGCAGACCCATGCCATGAAAGCCACAGGGACAGGAAGGAGATGGGGAGAAAGTCAGGTTACAGAGGGACCCAGATGATACAGGGCTTGGGGTTCTTGGTGAGCCTGTTGGGTTCTATTGAGAGTGCCCAGAAGCTGCTGGAAGGTTTTTTTTTGTTTTTGTTTTTTTTTTGCGGTACGCGGGCCTCTCACTCTTGTGGCCTCTCCCGTTTCGGAGCACAGGCTCCGGACGCACAGGC
This sequence comes from Aethalodelphis obliquidens, assembly GCF_003676395.1. Taxonomy (NCBI): domain Eukaryota; kingdom Metazoa; phylum Chordata; class Mammalia; order Artiodactyla; family Delphinidae; genus Aethalodelphis; species Aethalodelphis obliquidens. The sequence goes on along the minus strand of NW_020837970.1, from coordinate 10,953,480 downwards.
CCAGCGGCCATGGCTCACGGGCCCAGCCACTCCGCGGCATGCGGGATCCTCCCAGACCGGGGCACGAACCCGTGTCCCCTGCATCGGCAGGCGGACTCGCAACCACCGCGCCACCAGGGAAGCCCTGCTGGAAGGTTTTGATGCCAGGAAAAGGCAGGCTCAGCACAGATCAGTTGCCCTGTGTCCTCTTTTGCATCTCTCTTCCAGGTGGGACCTAAAGCCAGGGCTGGGCTTGCGCAGGAGGTGAGAGGCGGTTAAGGAAAGGGCTGGGAGAGCAAGACATGGCCTGATGGGCCCCTCAGAGCCCCCATCCTTTTCTCTTCTCTCTCCTCTCTACCTTCCTCCTTTTCCTCCTCTCTCCCCTCCTGCACTCTTTGGCCCAAACCACCATGTCCCATTTTGGGGGAGTGAATAGCCCCTGGCTCTCTCGTCTCCCCTCCATGTCAAGGTTGCGTGCACTCTCCTCCCTGCTCCCTGACCTCCCCAGGACTCTGCCTCTCACCTCGCTGATTCCCAGGCAGAGCTGTGGGGAGTCATGGTGTCATGACAGCCTCCCGTGGTCTCACGGCTGGGCTGATGCAGGTGCCTGGGCCTCTCGCCGGTGGGGATGAGCAGGTCCTGGGACTTCGTTCTGGTTTGATTCTGCAGCAGCTCAGGGAAACAGTTTATCCGTACAGCTCTTCAGCACCCACTGTCTTATGCTCTGCATCAGGAGTGGGTAGTGAGGAAACATTGACAAAAACATGAAGAAAGTTCTTCCTGTTGTTGTCCACTAGTGGGATGACTCCACGGCAGAGCTGACCGAGAGAGGGGTTAAGTATAATCAAGGAGCACACATGTTTTGGTCATGTTGGGAGAGAGAGAGTGTTTCTTGGAAGTTATCTTGGAAGAGGTCATGTCTGAATTGGGCTTTGAAACACACAGAGGCCGTCCTGGAGGAGGGAGATTGGGTAAACAGGGAAGGGGCCTCCTGCCAGAAGATGTCAGGTCCAGAGCAGTGTGGGCCGGCCATATGCACTGGCTTCCACTGGCACCTGGCGCCATGATGAAAAATAAACAGGCATGGAGGTGTGCTTGCGGTGTGGTTAGGAGACAAGACCAGCATCAGGAATCAATGAGTGACCTCACTCAGCGGTCACTGAGGTGCCCGAGGAGGCACTGCTGTGAGGAGGCTGTCAGAGCAGAGAGAAGAATAGAGCTGGATGGGACCTTATGGATCGCCCCGGGCAGTTCGTTTCCTTGAGTCACGGAGTCCTTTAAGAATCATTGGAAGCTATTGACTCTTCTCAGAGGAAATGTATGTCTGTACCTATACACTAAGGTATTTTTTTTAATTGAGCTATAATTCACATACTATAAAATTCACCGTTTGAAACTGTACAATGCAGTGCTTTTTAGTATATTCACAAGGTTATACAACCATCATTACTATCTAATTCCAGGACATTTTCATCACCCCAGAAAGAAACTTCACACCCTTTCATAGATAGTCATTCCGCATTCTCCCCTCTTTCCAGCCCTGGCAACTGCTAATCTACTTCCTGTCTCTGTGGATTTGCCTATTCTGGACATTTCATGTAATTAGAATCATACACTACGTGGCCTCTTGTGTCTGGCATCTTTCACTTATGATGCTGTTTTCCAGGTTTATCCATGTTGTACTATGTGTTAGTACTTCATTCTTTCCATGAATGGATTTTCCATTCGGTTCTTCCATGGTATGGATATGCCACATTTTGTTTGTCCATTCATCAGCTGATGCACATTTAGGTCCTCTCCACTTTTTGTCTATTATGAATAATGCTGCTATGAACATTTACGTACAAGTTTATGCACTAAAGTTTGCAGAGCATTTCAGGAGGTTCACAGAACCCCTAAAACCCATCTCTTGATTTCTCAATCTAGGAAAACCTTGTTTTACGAAGAGGCAGGAATTCATGAGGGAATGGACTCCTCACATTGGAGTCCATTAAATATGTCCAGTTTTTTTTGTATATCAATTACATCGCAATAAAGCTATTATAAAAATAAAATAATTTATAAAAAGAGGAAATGGAGAAGACAGGAAGGCTATCAATAATATATTACTATTTATTGAGCAACTCTAAGCTAAGCACTTTACATCCCCATTTACTTAATCCTAAACAACCCTGTGACACAATGTTATTTATTATCCCCATATTACAGATGAGAAAACTGAGGTTCAGAGAAGCCATGCCAGGTTTCTTGGAGAAGTCAGGGTTTAAGCTAAGCCTTGACTGCCAAGCAGTGAAAGGCAACTACACATCCCATCTCCTCTCGACCCCCATCAAAGCCCCTATTTCCTTGCATTTATTTTTGAGTGGAGTACTAATGCCCGTCTGCTAACGAGGCATCCATTTTGCTAGGCCCAGAACTGGCCCAGTGCACAGTGGGCATCGTGGGCTGCTGTACGATGACCCTTCCCCAGAGTGACCCATGGTTGAAGGACCTGCCTCCTGCGCTTCCCCTTCGGGGAGGTAGGGGCTGAGCCTCCAGCCCAGCCAGTGTGCACATCTGGCTGTGGTAATAATAGTGCAGGGGTGCCGAGGGCATCTCCGGAACAGCTGGGACTTCTGGAGCCGTTGCCCTCAGCGTGAGGTTCCTCTGCGTGCCCTGCCCAGCAGGGAGGTCCCGGGGTCAGGCTAAGGGTGGCATGAGGTCAGGGGCCCTGCTGCCGTCCGAAGCCCAGCGTCAGCCGCCATGCTCTGCTTTGTCTCCCAGCCTGTGGACAACCAGCAAGCCCTGGTGCGCAGGGAGTCCCTGGTCAACCTGGAGAACTTCAAGAAGCAGTATGTCCGCAGGCGGTGGAAGGTGGGTCAAGGCTTAGGGGTGGGGGCGGGGGCCAGGTGGGCCCCTGGTTCCCTCCGGGGTCTCGGTGCACATCCTCACCTCGCGGTTCCTCTCCTCCCCCTCCCTCAGCTCTCCTTCAGCATCGTCTCCTTGTGTAACCACCTCACCCGCTCCCTGATGAAGAAGGTGCAGCTCAGGCAGAATGAGGACCTGGTGGGTAAATGCAATGCCCTCTGATTGGGTGGAACTCTGGGTGTGGCCTGGAGCTGGGGGGAAGGGGGCGGGGAGAGGAGGTGGGGCTGAACTGTTTCTGGCAGGCTCTGCACAGTGATCTGGTTCGGGGGGACCACTGGGGTAGTGCTGGGAGGGGGCACTCCAAGGGGGCAGCATGAGCCTCTGGAGGACCTCGAATCCTTTCCTGGTGGGCTTTCGAAGGGACTGCTGTTGCCACTCCACAGCCCCAGCCTTCCCCTGAGGACCTGTAGCCTGCCAGGGACCGTGGGAACAGTGGACAATGAGACTGCCGGGGGCAATCCAAAATCAATTCCTGACGATCCAAGGATCTACTTTAGAATGAAAGCTTTACATTCATTTGCCGATTTTTCCCATTTCTGTTTTGCTTTAGATTGCCAATAATAATAAAAACAATAATATTTAGATGATATCTTATATTTGATTAGCTTGTTGCAGTTTTACGTACATCTAAAATGAGAGACTTACAAAATAATATAGTAGTCAAGAGCATGGCCTCTGGATCCAGACTGCTAGGATTCAAATCTTCCACTTACTGTGAGACCTTGAGGAAATTACTTAACCTCTCTGTGCCAAAATGTCATCATTTGTAAAATGGGGTTAACAATAGGTCCTACCTCACAGGGTAGTCATGAGGATTAAATGATGACATATTCTCAGAGCCTGGCATTTTAAGTGCTCAATTCTTATTAGCAGCTATTATTGTTGTTTAAAATCCTCTGGTAGACTGTAAAATGCAGTGCTGGTGCTACGAAATGCAGTGTTAGTATTGCAGCTGGTCGAGGTTCCCTGACAGACCCTCCCCACTGCTCACCGAGTGTGGTGAGGGCCCCAGGAGGGTCTAGGATGACACAGGTCGGGACAGAAGGTGACTGCCTGCTCAGGGAGAGGCTGGAAGGCGGCAGCCTGAGGTGAATGGGCCGTCAGCCCTGGGCAGCCTCAGGGCGCACAGCACTTAGGCTGCATTGCAGGACCTGGCACAGCCCCTGTGCTCCCTGCCACCAGCCTGAGCCCTTCTTGATTCTCACTCTTGTCCGGAACTTGAGGATTTATGGCTCCAGAGACCCAAAACAACCGTGTGGCTTTGGCCAAGCCATGTCCCTTCTCTGGCTGCCTTCCTCATCTGCTGTAAAAGGGGACTGGACTTACTCCCTCTGAAAATCCCTGTTAATCACAGGCAAACTGTTCTCCAGCTGTCTTTTGTATTGTATGGCCCTGACTCATGCTCAAAAGTTTCTATTCAGCAGAGCTCGAGTTATTTTTATTGTTATAGCCGGGCTTGGTCCAGGATGTATTTGGCTAAAGTTGATCTTGACCTTGGATTGCCAGCTGGCTCAGGCCAGGGGAAGGAGAGAGGGCCCTGGGTAGGCACATGGCTGACAGCGGGTATGCCTTTCAGGCTGAGTTGCCCTGGTACAGTGCTGGCCATTGGGAAAGAGGAACAGAGAGTAACTGAAAAGCATATAAAACTCTTTCCTAATTTTTGTCCTTGTGCAGACATTTAAAATAACCCTCTTTTTTACTCAAACAGTCCGCACCTGATATCAGCTCGATGGCTCACCCTACATGTGGAAAAGGAATGAGTCCCAGGGGACTTCCCTGGTGGTCCCGTGGTTAAGACTCTGGGCTTCCGCTGCAGGGGGCCGGGGTTCGATCCCTGGTCAGGGAATTAAGATCCCTGCGTGCTGCATGGCGTGGCCAAAGAATTAAAAAAAAGAAAAAGGAATGGGTTCCAGACATCTATTATTCAGTTTTCCAAAAGGCATTTTCCTTAAAAAAAAAAGAAAAGATACGTCCTTTTGTTTAGGAAGCATTAAAATTGAACATCTGACAATAGATTTTTTTTTTTATGGCTTGCATTGTCTTTCTGAATTAGGACTTTGTTTAATAGTTTTAATAATTTAATTAGATGCATGTGTCGTGAATGAAAAAGGCACGGTGACCACCAGGTTGGCTGCTCCACGCTGGCTTAGCCATGTAGGAGCTGACGGACTGCACTTTACTCTTTTTCTCGTTCATAAAAATGGAGCACGGAAGCCATTTCCCTGGATAGACTACATGGCAGGGCTGGCTAAAGGCGCAGCTTAAGCCAGTCAAAGAAGGGGGGGGAGGTGGCCGTTGGAGTCTGGGGAGATCCCTGTGGCTATCCCTCCCCCGTTCTCTCTAGGCTGAGTTCAGGAGACCCACCAGCCCACAGACCAACTATCCAAGTGGTCTTGATTATGTGGCAGCCACAAAGGACACCGGATATAATTTTCATTATTATTACAATTTGGCCTCTTCTGGTACCTGATTTTCCCTAGATGCTCTGCTCTGCCTGTATTCCTTCCTCCTGGGAAGGTGGCCTCAAGGCAGTTGGTCTGGCCCCATTTCAGAGCAACAGGCTTCCCCTCAATGTCCATCTCCCTGGTTTACAGGCCCATGACCCAGGTGTATCAGCTCAGGTTACCTAGCACAACCCCATTCCTGGCACCTTCTGACCCTCTTGCCCTGGGTCTCTCTTTTTTTCTTTCTTCCAGAGGAATTGTGAGAGTGACACAGAGGAGGACATCGCCAAAAGGAAAGCCCTCCACCCCCGGAGGAGGAGCAGTACCTCCTAACTGGCCAGGCTCAAGGTGGCCACCAGGGAGGCCTGGGCCCCGCAGGGCTCCTTTCTATGCAGACTCTTGGACCCCGCTTGTCGCCAGCACCCAGGCATTCTGCATCCCTGAGCACTTTGCAAGAGAGATGGGCATGCAGGATTCAGAAGCATTTGCAGGGGAGCCAGGAGACCCTGGGAGCTGTGGCTGTCACCTCCTGGGAATGCAGGAGACTCCAGCATTCCCAAAGCTCTTAATTCTCCACAAAATGGGCTTTCACCTGCTGCCAACCTCAGAACCTGGGATGGGGATGTGGACCTAAGAAAATTATGCAAATGACCATCATCATCATGGGTGAAGGTCAGATTCAGGCAGCTTTCCTCACAGGATGAGGGAGTTCAGAACCAGCCTGGTCAAAACTGACACCAGGAAGACAGAGGCCTCCCCCATGGGAACAAGATAAGAAGTGAAATGAATCTTGGGGTGTGAGGGACCAATCCTGTGACCTCCCAGAACCCACATGGAGTCCACGTGTCATGCTGGCCGACATATCAAACCTTCTAAAGCAGCCCATTTTCAGCCCACTGTGTTGTAATTTTTTTCACTTTTATTAAACTTCTGGTTTACCTGATGCTCAGCTTCTTTTAGGACTCTCCCAATCTGATTTTCTTTAGCTCAGGTGCCTATGACTGTCGGGGAGCACCTGGGGTGCTGAGTGGATAGCACCTCCGAGGGTCATACTGAGCCACCCGCTCTGGACTGCAGGGTGCCTACCTTCTACATCCTTCCCTAAAGGAGTACAGCCCAAGAAAACCAGCCCAGGTACCAGCATATAATGCCTGTGCTCCCTCCGCTACGACGACAGTCACCCCTGCTGGTGTGGACTGAGTTGTGTCTCCCAACCCCTGGTACCACTGAGTATTTGGAGACAGGTCTTCAAAGAGGTAATTAAGGTAAAATGAGGTCACTGAGGTAGACCCTAATCCAATAGGACTGGTGTCCTTATAAGAAGAGAGATCAGGACGCACAGGACCATATGCAGAGACAGTGAGAAAGCGACCATCTACAAGCTAAAGAGAGAGGCCTCAGAAGAAGCCAACCCTGCCAAGACTCAATCTCAGACCTCTGGCCTCCAGAACCATGAGAAAATAAATTTCTGTTGTTTAAGCCACCCAGACTGTGCTTCTGTGTTGAGGCCGCTCCAGAGAACTAATACACCTGCCAACGATGGCCAAGATAGGGGCAGGGGGCTTTATGAAGATGTGGTTGGAGAAGGTCAAAGAGGGACCTACAGGGAGAAAGGAGAGGAAGAAAAAGATGGATTACCTGGACCCTTGAGTGAAGATGGCAAGAGAACTTTGACAACATAGAAATCTGAGCCCTGCTTTCCAGGCCAAAGGAATGGTGGTGCTGAGCAGAAACCCAAGAGAAGACCCTTGGAAGCCGGAAGTAAAGAGGGTCAGGGTGAGGCACCAAGGCTGAGAAAGTACATGGGAAGAGGTGGGAAAAAGGGAGAGAAGTTGTGGAAGGTGAGTGAGGGAAAGTGTGCCAGGAAGGAAAGAGGGGAAGAAAATAAGGGTGGAAAGGAAAGGGCATGGGGAGAAGGGGAGGCATCCTTTCCCTTTGTCAGCAGCAAGTTTTAAGCACGTTGTGTGAGAGAGTGGGCCCAGCGGCCCTCATCCAGTGAATGATCTAGGGCAAAATGGCCCCACAGAAACAGAAAGGCAGTCCAGTTTCAGAAAAGCTTCCAGCCAGAAATGGAGCAGCCTGCAAGCTTGTTGAAGAAAGCTCTGCCGTTGCCTTGGACGTCCCAGTTCTCAGGAGGATCCAGCTCTGTGCCTCCCTCCAGCCTCTGGAGGATAGCCGAGGCTGAGAACTGCTAACTGTGTTCAGGGCCCCTGGGTCATGGCTGTGGCTGGTCACATAGATCAGCAGGGAATGTTCTAGAACAAGGGCTCCTGGGCCCTCCTAGGAAGTAAAACGTGGTAGCGAGTAGGCGGCTGCCCTCCTGCTAGGAAAGAGGGCAGTGAATGGCTTTGACAAACCCAGTCTTGAGTTTGCAATCATGACCAAAGGGTAAGCCTTTTGGAACTTGTCTGGCCCAACCACTGCACTGTACTGAAGAGGAAACTGAAGCCAAGAGAGAGGAAGTGACTAGTTGTGCTTCACACAGCAGATTCGTGAACATGTCTGACGAAAGCCCAGACTTCCTGACTCCTAGTACTGTGTTCATTTCTTCAGCTTGATAACTGTGGGAGACCTTTCAGGAAATGGATGGACACTTTGCTTTGCGTCATTTTAAACATGCTCTCATCTGTCCTTTACTGTTGCCTGCCCTGTCATTCATGTCTGGAAACGGGAGACATGGTCACACTTGCTTCTTTCCATCTTTGCGAAGGGCACTGGCCCTGAGTGGGGATAGCTCGGCAGCCAACCTCCATGGGCTGCAAGTCGGTCAGTGAACCGATATTTATTGGGCTCCCACTGCATGCCTAGGACTGTTCCAGATGCCAGGGTTAGAACAATGAACAGGACAGACTTGATAACTTCCCCTACAGGGGTCTACATTCTGTAAAGTCCTGGGAATCCAGGACTCCATCCTACTTACAGGCTGCTCCTCCCCGCTCCTTCTCATCCAGATTACATAAAGCCCTGTTGGCTGGGTCCCCCTCAGCGCAGCTCTCTGGGGTTTGAAGGCACCCGCTGGGGTTCCCAAATCCCTCAGGAAGCACAGGGCCAGGCAGTGGGCAGAGAGGAGCCTTTGAAGATGTGCATCGTTTGAGGATGACTTTGACACCTAGCAGCCCGAAGCCAAGCATCTGTGCCAATCCCATACAGGGCCCCAGTCCCTGTGGCCTCTCGGCTGGCAGAGGGCTGGTGCCCTCCAGGTGTGAGGAAGGGTGGAACAGCTGGCCCAGGGGAACTAGGTGTTCTGGGTTAGTTCTGAAGAAGGCTGTGTTGACCAGCTGACACTTCAGGAGACCACAGTGTGCCCTGAGGCGAATGGAACATTTCCAGTGATGAGCTCAGTTAAAAGGCAGTCTTCAAAGAGTCTGAAGGTGCCCTGCCCCCGAGTGTTTGCCTGTATGTTTGCAGGATGCTGCATTAATATTTCACAAAGGCACATATAAATATTTCAGTGCTCTGCATTTTAATGTCAATCTCACTGGTTTTCCTGACTCCAGATCTTGGATTTCATTTGCCTTTTCCACTAGCCTATTTATTTGCCGAAAACCTTATTTTGGAAGCAGGCGAAGAAGGCCATACCATAAGAGGTGAACCACAAAATCTCTATGAACGGAAAGTAGGTATGTGTGAAAAGAGCTTAATTGAGGACTGGGATATCACAAGGAATTTCATCTGGCACAGGCTTATCGAACTTTCCAGCTGGTTCACAACTTGATGTCATCCTGACATTGTTCTGTTCACCGTTGCTGCACCCCAAAGAATAATTGTTCCTTGGTGGGCTGCTGAGAGAATCCCACTCTAAGCAGACCTTAATAGGCTTAGGGATTGGAGCCATCGAAGAGCTGTAAACAATGGTTAATTCACATTTCAAAAAGCAGAAACACAGTTGCTGACCTCTCATTAATAGTTTCTATTTTTCCCTTTCTCCCACTAGTTCCCTTTTTCTCTCCCCCTCTATCCATTAGCAAGTCATAATATATAGCTGAAGTATATATTTTAGTAATGTCTTTACTCATTGAATAAAATTTGTGTTCCCAGTTCGTAATCGAAAAAATAGTTGGTTATATTATCTAGGGAGGAATAATTTTGTAAGTATTTCCCCCCCTGTGGATCAGTGATCCTACCCCCTCGAGCTAGAAAAAAATGAAAGAAAAAAAAAATAAGCTCTCAATAATTTTTAAAAACCTGTTCTGTAATAGGAACATTTATATACGCTTTATTTAATCCTCTTTGTGAACTTGTAGGGGAAAGGAGAGCCCCATTTCCATAGATGAAGAAGCTGAGACTCAATGGAGTTAAGAAATTTGCATGCAGGGACTTCCCTGGTGGCGCAGTGGTTAAGAATCCACCTGCCAATGCAGGGGACACAGGTTCGAGCCCTGGTCCGGGAAGATCCCACATTCCGCAGAGCAACTAAGCCCGTGCACCATAGCTACTGAGCCTGCACTCTAGAGCCCGTGAGCCGCAAATACTGAGCCCGCGAACCACAACTACTGAAGCCAATGTGCCTAGAGCCTGTGCTCCGCAACAAGAGAAGCCACCGCAATGAGAAGCCCGCGCACTGCAACGAAGAGTAGCCCCCACTCGCCGCAACTAGAGAAAGCCCACACACAGCAACAAAGACCCAACGCAGCCAAAAATAAAATTAATTAATTTAAAAAATTTTGCATGCAATCACACAGCTGGAGCATTTAGAATCTGGATTCCAGCCCAGTTTTGCCCACCCCGAAATCCACATTCTTCTCTACTTTTCCTGGAGAGACAATGTTGCGTGAACAAAGCATCCCAGAGAACTAGAGAGAGCATGATACTGTTTTTATAAAGCTCAAAAACTATACTGTCCTTTGTTTGGAAATACATGTCAATGTGACAAAAGAGTGTTTTCAAAGCAAGGCAATAATTACGCTCAAAATTCAGGGTGACACTTACCTCTGGCGGCTGAGATGGGGAAGAGGACAAGCGTGGGCACCAGGCTGTTGGCAGCGTTCTGGACAACACTAAGTTCCTGAGGGGCTCACGGGAGTTCATTTTATTATTATGCTTTCTCACTTCCATATGAGTTATCTATGGTTGTCATCTATCAAATATTAAAATAATACAGGGAGAAAGTGAGGTGAAAAAAATCAACCCTAATGGTCATGAGATGCCACAGTGGACAGGACTTGGAGGCTGTGGTGACGATCCCCAAGTGTGCCTTTCCCCTCATGACTTAATGCTGGCTTTGCTCTGTGTTTTTTTACCTTAATCAGAGGTCATCATGCCGCTCAGTGAGAATGCCTCTGTTGTATTATTATTCCCATTTTAAAGAGAAGGGGTAGAAAATCCCCCCTGCCTTGCAGCTCACATCCCCAGTCACCACCTCCCCTTGGAATTTTCCTAAGGATGCTGGTCTGAGGACATCTTCCAAGCCCAACTACACTGAGTTTGCCAACTCACTCTCTGGTGCCTTCCTGTCTCTCTGAGTTTAATCCCAGAGGCTGGACAGGGTTTGAAAAGGCATTTGGGGACTTCCTTGGTGGTCCAGTGGTTAAGGTTCCGGCTTCAGCGCAGGGGGCATGGGTTCAATTCCTGGTCGGGGAAGTTCCACATGCCGCATGGTGCGGCCCAAAACAAAACAAAACAAGCCATCTGGGCCATTCCCCTGCTCATTTTGAATGGAGAGGAGGCGGTCCTGTGAATTGAATTCCCTCAATTCCCTTTTCTAGTTCTTAGCAGTCCTTCGTATATTTCACTGCTTCACCAAAAGGCCTGGGCTAATTCCTGGTACTTTTCAGCTGTTGAATCTTGGCCTTGTCATTCATCCTTTCTGGGCCTCGATTTTCTCATCTGTGCAATGGTGATAGTAACATCAATGTTACATATCATGAGTGCCTCGTTGAGACCCATTTTGTAAGGGAGGTTTGTCAACTTTGAAGAACTTGGCAAACATAAGGGATCTGTTATTTACATACCTTAGTTGTACTCTGAGACCACAGGCATAAGGAGCAACTCTGAGAAATGTAAAAGGAGAACAACCATGGCGACAGTGGCACTCAACGCTGGTGCCCTGAACTCTGGTTAGAGGGTTCCTGGGGCCCGGGCACACCTCCTACTCACCTTTTCTGCTCCAACACACCTCTGTGATGCCTGATTCTGCACAGAGCCTCAGCAATGGTTTATTAAACAGAAGAGAAAGCAGGAAGGGCCTTCTTCCCACATGGGTGCCAGAGGCTCTCAGTTGGCCGTCTTCTTCCCACCCCTCCAGAGGGTGCTTGCGGGGGAGGCCGGAACAGAGCCCTGCTGGAGGCAGGGTGCTGAGAGGGAGACACTGCTGCTTTGCCTTTTCGTTCAGAACTTGTGTAGCTCACTTCAAGAGGTGTAACAACTCTCTGAACAAGTAGATGCAGGGACCTCCCTGGTGGTCCAGTGGCTAAGACTCTGTGCTCCCAACACAGGGGGCCCGGGTTCGATCCCTGGTTGGGGAACTAGAGCCCACATGCCGCAACTAAAAAGATCTTGCATGCCGCAACTAAAGCCCAGTGCAGCCAAATAAATATTAAAAAAAGAAGAAGAAGAAGAAGTAAATGCAGGACTCAGACTATTTGGCCCCTACCTTGTTTCCTTGTTTTGTTGTTTTTGATGCTGATTTAGTTTGTTAGGATGGCCATAACAAAATACTACAGACTGGGTGGCTTAAACAACAGAAATTAATTTTCTCACAGCTCTGGAGGCTGGAAGTCCAAGATCAAGGTGCCAGTAGGGTTGGTTTCCTCTGGGACCTCCCTCCTCGGCTTGCAGACAGACGTCCTCTTGCTGCCTCTTCACATGGTTGTTCCTCTGGTCACAAGGATCCCTGGTGTCTCTTTGTGTGTCTGCATTTCCTCTTCTTATAAGGACACCAGTCATACTGGATTAGGGCCCACCCTCCTGGCCTCCTGTTAACATAATCACCTCTTTAAAGGCCATATCTCCAAATAGTCCCATTCTGAGGTACTGAGGGTTAGGACTTCAACATATGAGTTTGCGGGGGAGGTAGAAGATGCAATTCAGCCCGTAACAAATATTTCCTTTAAGAATTATGAGTTTTTCATGTCTGCCTCCTCTTGTGGGCCATAAGCTCTGTGAGAGCGGGACTGGGCCTGTTTGCTGTTTTGTGTACAGTGTCTGTGGGGGTTCAGTAAGCATTTTTGGACTGAATTAATGAATGGCATATTTTCCCCTGTGGATCCAAAACGGCAAGGAAAGCTGCAGACCTCACGCTGGCAAGAAGCCAAAACAGAGCCTTCAGAATCGGGCGCCCGGCAGCCACCCTCTCCCAGCATTCCTGGCCTGCAGGGCGTACTCAGTTTAATACACACTGGTGCCGAATAGGCCTACCGTGGGTCAGACTTTCTTCTGGCCTTAAAGGATGAATGAGTAAGCTTCTGGTAAGAGAAGGGGAAAGAAAGTATGGGTTAGTGTTCTGTTTGCTTGTCCTTATACCTTCCCGTGGCTGAACTTTGGAAAGTCGCCAAATGAAAGAGTAAAACGTCTCCTCTGGCTGTTGAAGTAGTAGTGTGATGAGTTAGGACTTTACCATTTTTCCCCACCCCTAGCCATTGTGACCCTGATTCCAGGTCAGAGACCCAGAGGGCCCTTCCAGAGAGCCAGAGGCCACCTGTTGGGCTTGGAAGAGGTGTTCAAGGTCAGGCATAGATGACAGGGCAGGCTCTGGCTGAGTCCTTTGGAGGAGTGTGTGTGTGTGTGTGTGTGTGTGCGCGCACTTCAAGGTACCTGCATGTGCGCATCTGTCTCTGTGGGTATATTTGGATGTGTGTGTGTGTGTGTGTGTGTGTGTGTGTGTGTGTGTGCAGCCCTGGATGTATCTGAGTTTTCTCTTTGTTTCTGTGTATGTGCATCTGACTGTGTGTCTGGGGGTTCTGGGTGTGTGCGTCTGTCTCTGTGTGGGTGGGTGAATCTGGGTGTCTGGGTGTTGTCCAAAAGGACTCATGGGGAAAGTGCCTCTACCCCAGGCTTTGTAGCATCTGTTCTAACGCTGTCAGACCTCTGAGGCCAGTCTATTTGACGTTCCAGGGGACAGAGTTGAGGACAGCCACATCTGCTGAGTCATAAGGATGTGGGCTCTGTGTGTTCACAGTTGGACATATCTCCTTTCACACACCCGGAGGGGAAATTTCAGACGGACTGGCTGACCCTGCATTCTTTCAGAAGGTTATGACCTCTGCCAGCCCCAGGAAGGAGCAGAAACGAGAATGCTCAGGAGACCTGGAGGTTGGCAGGGGGCAAGATGAGACCTGGGTGTTCCCCAGCTGGGTACCCTGGGTCATAGCTTTCTCAGGCCATTCCAATAATCAAGCTGCCGGCTTTGAAACGGATTGATGGACGCTTCCTGGTGGAGGAGGGAGCCAGGGCAGATGGTCTTGAGTGATATAAAGTGCAGACCTCACCAAACTCTTAGTGCTGACCCTAAGAGGCCCTACCAGGCCATGAGCCTGGAGTCTGGAAAATCCTTCTCTTCCCTCCCCAATTCAACCAACAAATAAACAAAAACCACCGCAATAGTGTGCCTAGCCACAATGCAATCAAGTGAGTCTCTCAAGTTTGTCTGAAATAAACAGTAAACATTTCCCCAGGGTGAGCAGGGGCAGGAAGCCTCAGTCATGGGCTCCTTGATTGGAATGGATTTCATAGGTTCTTTTCCAAGGGCAGATAAAGAAGGGCAAGAGGGCATTTGTGGTGTGTACCTGGCAGGGCATGGGAAGTAAACGCCCCTTCCGAGAATTTACACGTGCCTGGCGTGGAAATGGGCACTGTTCCCAAGGAGCCCAGGCTGGGGGCAAACCCGCAGATACTCAGCTTACCCAGAGATGAGCTACTTCCTGTAGCCCATGAGGCTGGGGGCACAGGTGTGGATGAGGTGAGGCAAGGGGTGCATCCAGGAGGGGTTGGTCCTTCTGAGAAGGCAGTATTCAAAGGAGGGAGGGGGCTGGCCCGGAGCAGGGGCCTCACCACCGGTCACTTCCTGTATTCAGGCAGTGAAGGCCACTGACAAAAATTCATGCCAGTCTACCATCACTCGCCTTTGGCAAGGTCCAGCCAGCCCTTGGGGCTCTGTGGGTCTGGACAGCAGGGCAATAGGTTTGGTGGGGATCAGGTTCTCCTGGGGAGACAGGGGCCTGAGAAGGAGGTTGGGTGCTCAGTGCCTGCCTAACCAGGGGCTTCAGCGACTTTGTAGATGCCCATGCAACCCCACTGGAGTTGCCCAGAGGTGACAGGGAGTTCATGATCTCCTGGCAGGACCCTCAAGAGTTGGTGTCAAACTGTTCACGTTGTTCCAAGTTTTTCTCAGGTTGAGTTCAAATCTGCCTCCCTGAAGATCCGGCTGTTGTCCCGGTTCTGTCACATCCATTTAACAAATATGTAGACAGAGATGAAAAAGACAATCTGTGTCCTCAAGGAATCCACAGACTAGTGACAAGGACAGCTGTTACACAGGGCAGGATGAAATAGGGGCTCAGCTGCGAGCTGAGGGAGGGGTTCTTCATCCTGACTGATGGGGGCCCCAGGAGGCGTCCAGAGGAGGTGGCATTTGAAACAGGCTTAAAGGATAAGGGGATTGGTGTATGCGGAGGAGCTGCGGAGTCCAGGCCAGGAAAAGCTTGAGCGAAGACACAGGGGCAGGAGAGAGCAGAGCAGTTCCTGAGGATGCGGAGTTGCTTGGCAGGGTGGTGACCTGGTGTGGAGGCGGGGGCCGTGGGGGAGATGGGGGCTGCATCACAGAGGGGCTTGAACCCACGCCTGGGCCTTTGTTCAGTGGGCCACAGGAAGGCTCAGAGGTTTTGGGAGACTTTTATCAGAGCTGCGGTTTGCATCACACAAAGCGTGTTCCCCGTCCAGCAGTGTCGGCATCACCTAGGACGCGTTAGAAATGCAGATTCTCAAGCCCCACCCCAGACCTGCTGAATCAGAAACTCTGGGGGAGGGGCCTAACTAACTGCTCAAACAAGGCCTCCAGGTGATTCTGATGCACTGCTTTAGAAAAACAACCCTGACAGCCTAGGGAGAGACAGGTGAGGTGGGCGGAGTCTGGAGGAGGGAGAGCAATTTGGGGCTATTAGTATCACCTGGGGGAGGCAGGAAGCCGCCTGCCCCGGGGAGGGGGCAGGAAGAGTTAGACAGATTTGGGTTGCAGTGCCAGCCCCTCACCTTCTAGCTTCATGAACGTGGGCAAGGGACTTCCCTTTCCTGGGCCTCAGTTTCTGCATCTTCAGAGAGGAGTCACAGCTGGAGAAGGTAGGAGATGGTCAACGACCGTTTCAGCTTGCCCAGGACTGAGGGGTTTCACGGGACTCAGGATTTTCAGTGCTAAAACGGGAGCGACCAGGACAAACGGGGATGGCTGGTCACTCAAGCCCCCGAATGGTACCAGAAAGAAGCACTGCTCAGGATGTCTACAGAGTGAATGCCGAGAGCAGGGTTGCTGAGGGGCCCAAAGCCCATTCTTGAGCACTTTTGGTGACAGCTAAAGTTGCCAATCCCTCTTGCTGCTGTTTCTGGTGCCTGTTTGGCAGGAGCCTGTCCCCCAGGCCTCTGCTCCTCTCTGGCTCTGAAGACCAGCAGAAAGGGAGACAGGGCCCAGGCCAGGCAAGGGCACGAGGCCGGCACCCCATGGCCGTATTGCTGGCCTGGTGCCGGGGTCACATGAAATACAATATGGCTGAGGCCTCCCAGCCCCTGCTGATACTGCTGGAGGCTGAAAATACCCAGTGTCCTGGCCTGGGCGCCTGGCTGACTCTTCTGGGTCAGGAGTCAGGGGAGCGACTGTGGTGTCTGTTACTCCACGAGTCTGGCCTCAACTGTGTTCTCACCGCTTCGGCCAGGGCCCTCTGGGTAGGGGTGGGGACTTGCAAGCCCTGTGGCCTTCTAACTTTCCTACAGTTGGGTTTGTTTTTTTTAATTGAAGAATAGTTGATTTACAATGTTGTGTTAATTTCCCTTGTACAGCAAAGTGATTCAGTTATACATATATACGTTCTTTTTTTAATATTCTTTTCCATTATGGCTTATCATAGGATATTGAATATAGTTCCCTGTGCTATACAGTAGGACCTGTTGTTTATCCATTCTCTGTATAATAGCTTTCATCTGCTAATCCCAAACGCCCAATCCTTCCCTCCCCCATCCCCCCTTCCCCTTGGCAACCACAAGTCTGTTCTCTATGTCTGCGAGTCTGTTTCTGTTTTATAGATAGGTTTGCTTGTGTCATATTTTAGATTCCACATACAAGCAATATCATATGGTATTTTTCTCTTTCTGACTTACTGCACTTAGTTTAATAATCTCTAAGGCCATCCATGTTGCTGCAAATGGCATTATTTCATTCTTTTTTATGGCTGAGTAATATTCCATTGTATATATGTACCACATTCGTTATCCATTCCTCTGTCGATGGACATTGAAGTTGCTTCTATGTCTTGGCTATTGTAAATAGTGCTGCAATGAACATTGGGGTGCATGCATCTTTTCGAATTATGGTTTTCTCCAGATATGTGGCCAGGAGTGGGATTGCTGGATCATATGATAGTTCTATTTTTAGTTCTCTGAGGATACTCCATACTGTTTCCCATAGTGGCTTCACCAATTTACATTCCCACCAACAGTGCAAGAGAGTTCCCTTTTCTCCACACCCTCTCCAGCATTTGTTATTTGTAGACTTTTTAATGATGGCAATTCTGAACAGTGTGAGGCGGTACCTCATTGTAGTTTTGATTTGCATTTCCCTAATAATTAGTGATGTTGAGCATCTTTTCATGTGTCTCTTGGCCATCTGCATGCCTTTCTTTGAAGAAATGTCTATTTGGGTCTTCTGCCCATTTTTCAGTTGGGTTGTTTGTTTTTTTGTTGTTGAGTTGTATGAGCTGTTTGCATTTTTTGAAAATTAAGCCCTTGTCAGTGGCATCATTTGCAAATATTTTCTCCCAGCCCATAGGTTGTCTTTTCATTTCGTTTATGGTTTCCTTTGCTATGCAAAAGCTTGTAAATTTGATTAGGTTCCATTTGTTTATTTTTGCTTTTATTTCTAGTGCCTTGGGAGATTGACCTAAGAAAAACTTTGTATGTCAGAGAATGTTTTACCTATGTTCTCTTCTAGGAGTTTTATGGTGTCACATCTTATTTTTAAGTCTTTAAGCCATTTTGAGTTTATTTTTGTATATGGTATGAGGGTGTGTTCCAACTTCACTGATTTACATGCAGCTGTCCAGCTTTCCCAACTTGCTGAAGAGACTTTTTTCCCATTGTATTTTCTTGCCTCCTTTGTCAAAGCTTAATTGATGGTAGGTGTGTGGGTTTATTTCTGGGCTCTCTATTCTGTTCCATTGATCCATATGTTTATTTTTGTGCCAATACCATGCTGTTTTAATTACTATAGCTTTGTTGTATTGTCTGAAGTCTAGGAGGGTTATGCCTCCTGCTTTGTTCTTTTTCCTCAGGATTGCTTTAGCAATTCCGGGTCTTTTATGGCTCCATATAAATTTTAGCATCATTTGCTCTATTTCTCTGAAAAATGGGATGGGTAATTTGATAAGGGATTGCATTAAATCCCTACAGTTGAGTTTTTAAAAACAGTGACCTGAGGTGGAAACACCAGATAGAAAGGTTACCCATGGAAGCTTGCTCAGAAAAGTGGGGCAGCTTCTTTCTGAAGATCCCAAGGAATTTCCCCAAATGTCTTGCTGGTCCATGTGCTCATCCATGGACCAATAATGGGGACTGGCAGGGATTAGAGGATTTCTTTAGGCCTGAGAGCCAGGGCCTCAGAGCTTGGGGCAGAGACAGCTTCCTTCAAAACTGGTTGGGGGAACTGAGGCCATTGCCAAGAGAAGGAAAACAGATATTGGGAGGGACCAAACGTCTCCCTCATTCTCTTCCCGTTTGCTGCTGGGTGGTGCTCTTCACCTAGTTCTGCTGCCGGGATGCCCTCCATGAATTCAGGGTTGCCTCATGAGCAAGCTCTCTGGGGTTTAAATGGGGCTTCCACTCCCAACATGCACCCACACCTGCCCAGGAGCCAGGCCTGCTGCAGCCTCCAAAATCTGCAGACCCTACTCATATCTACCCCTCTTCCCTGGAAAGAACTTCAAGCCCAGGCAGGAGGTACTAGTCTCAGGTGCGGAGATACTGGATTTGAAGTCAGGCAAGGCTCTCTGGGTTTGAATCCCTGTTCTGGCACCTTCTTGGCCAAGTGACTTCCAGCAAGAAATTGAGCCTCAGTTTTGCCTCTTGTAAAATGGGGATGACGTCATGTTCCATGCAGCGCTGTTGTGAGGATAAAATTGAATGAACTGTGCATTTAAGCTAATAGGATAGAGCACAGTACATCACGCTCAGAAAGAGTTGTTGACGTCATATAGTAAAAGAATAAAAACAAATACATAAATGAGGAAACTGGAGCAAAAGGGAGAGAAAGAGAGAGACTCTTTGTAGTATATCTGTCCAAGGTGCCTGCTCTGGTGACTGCAAAGCACGCGGCTGGCAGGTGCCTTAATGTGAATGAGGGGCCACACCTCTTATTACTAAGAGGCCACGCCTCCTGGGCCTCTCTCCAGGCTGTGAGCTAGGGGTGGCCCCCAGGGCCTGCACCCTCTGCAAGCCAGGGTTAGTTAGAAAAAACCTCTCTGCCCCTCCATGGGGCACATTCTACTTTCCATGCATCTGGCCCCACCAACGGGAACTTAACGCCCTCATATAGCCATCACCAAGCACAGAGAAATCTTCTGCCGCAGCCGGCCCTCTACCTACCTGTCCGTGCCAGGGGCAGTTTGGGTGGGAGAAGTAATGACAGTAGTGGTCCTGATTGTCATATGCCTGCTATGTGCCAGGTGATTTGCATATATTATCTTCGGTTTTCACAACAATCCTGAAAAAGGGCTATTGTCTCCATTTCACAGCTGAGGAAAACCGAGGCTCAGAGAGGCAAATGACTTTTCTAAGACCACATAGCTAGCCATAAACTAAAGGGAGAGTTTAGGTTCAAATCAAGTTCTATCTGGCTCCAAAGTCTGAGGGCTTTCCACCACACCGCGGTGGGGGGGGGGGGGCGGGGGGGAGAAGACGGCTCAAGCTCCAGGTCATTAACTCCCGTGGGATGGGGCCACCCCCCCCCCCCTCCCCTTACTGGTCCACAGTTTCCTCACCTGTGAATCAGGTGATTCCTAAGGTCAGGATTCTGTTCTCCTGGCATCTGACTCCTTGGAGGCCCTCTGCTGCCATGTACAGAGCACAACCCCTCCAGACTGCTTTGCCCTGTTCTCTGGACATTGCTGCCCACAGCCTTAAACAGGACATTTTCAGTCTAGTGTCTCCTCTCCGCTGGGTTCTGCCATCTTTGAGAAGACGAGCAGGGAAGCTAAGATGCGTATCTGAATTACTGGGTGAGGGGTCAATGGGCTCTTCAGTTGCCTTTTACCAGGAGCTTCTGGAAAGTGTCATAACCCAAAAGAGCAAGCGGCCAACTTAGTAACTTCATCAGTACCTGCCTGAGTCCCCTCAACCCCCTGCACGTTCACTGCGGCTTTCGTTGTAGTTAGCTCTCCTCCTAGCCTATGCACTCCCTGAGGGCAGGGGCTGGGCCTTGCTGCCTGGCTAGAGGAAGTGCTTGATGGAGCACCCAGGTCAACACACCCCCGGGGGTGACTGGACCTGGATCTGACCCTGCCTGCGGAAACAGTATCCACTTCCTGAGCTCCCTCCCCACCTCAGCCCCGCCTGCAATTTATTCCTTAGTAGCTAAAGAAGAAGCAAGAAGGTCAAAGGAGGGAGGGAGAATGTTTAGAAATACTAGAAGCACACAGATTTTTCAGTCATTCCAGTGCTGCGCCCTCCCAGCCTTGTGGCCACAGGAAGTTCCCAGGAGCCAGGCTGCTCTCTTTTGGGCAGGGAAGTAAAGTTATCAAGAAGTAACTGAAGGGGGACTTCCCTGGTGGCACAGTGGTTAAGAACCCGCCTGCCAATGCAGGGGACATGGGTTCGAGCCCTGATCCAGGAAGATCCCACATGCCAGAGCAACTAAGCCCGTGAGCCACAACTACTGAGCCTGCGCTCTAGAGCCCACGAGCCACAACTACTGAGCCCACGTGCCACAACTACTGAAGCCTGTGCGCCCAGAGCCTGTGGTCCGCAACAAGAGAAGCCACCACAATGAGAAGACTACGCACGGCAAGGAAGGATAACCCCGCTAGCTGCAACTAGAGAAAGCCCGCATGCAGCAACAAAGACCCAACACAGCCAAAAATAAATAATAAATAAATTTATTTTTTTTAAAAGTAACTGAAGGGAAGAGAATTAACATTTATCAAGTTCCTGCTATGCACAGGCATTGTTCTAGATTTGTGTGCAGACTTTATCTGACTTCTGCCTGTACCCATTTGGTAGATGAGAACACTGAGGACCTGAGAGGTTAAGCCATATGAGATAACAAGGCTAGTGGAACTCCCTGGCGGTCCAGTGGTTATGACTCTGTGCTTCCACTGCAGGGGGCATGGCTTCCATTCCTGTTCAGGAAACTGAGATCCTGCATACCACACTACGTGACTAAAAAAAAAAGAGAGAGAGAGAGAGATAACAAGGCTAGTAGATGGTGGAGCCGGCGTTTGAACCCAGGTCTAACTTTAAAGTCCATGTGCTCTGTGCTCCTGCAGGCTGCCTGTGGGTGGCTCCCTGGGAACCGGAGGCTGTGGAGCTCTGGAAGCTGTGCCTCGTTCCAGTCAGGACCCAGACAAGCATCCCTGGAGGCAGACCGTGTGCCCACTGGAGCCACCCCCACCCAGCCTGTGGGCACAGGGCCTCTGCTATCCCCACAAATTTTTCCGAGGGATGCTTGGAATCATGTCTGACTAAGACCACTAGGTGGCGCAGTGTAGGCCATGGGACCTTGACTCCTGGATGTAAAGCTCAGTCGGTTCTTGGGGATCTTCTGTGACAGACCAGGGTTCCCCTAAAAGGTTCCTAGGGAACTCTAAAAATACAGGCCCAATCCCTGAGAGTATGGTTTGATATTCTGGATTGGGTTTCTGGAATCTGCCATTACTTTAAAATTGTGTTTTTTTGATTTTCTGAATTGGTAAATTTGAATTCTCATGGTTCAAAAATTGTAAAGTATAAAAAGATGTACAGAGAAAAATCCTCTACTCCCCAGCAAGTGTTCACTATTATTAGTTACTTGTGAATCCATCTAGAGAGTATACATTTGTATATAATATTATGTATGTAATCATCTATATATAAGATTATATGTGAGAGCACACACAGATCATAAGAAATAAGGATATACATTCTTTCCCCTTTTTACACAAAGGTTGCATATCTTTTTACTAAATGATTTTTATTTTGTCATATTCAACTTCAGAATTATGTGTGTAATTATAAATTTTGGAAGAAAAAAAGATATTGTGGTCTTCTTTAAATAAGACTAGTTGCCATTTAAAGCAATAAAATGACTGATCTGAGCCATGTTTTATTTGATCACCTACAGATAATGTATACAGATGCCATATATACATTCAACAAAAGAAGCAGAATGAATAGATTTTAATTACAGTAACAAACTAAACCATATATTCTTTTGCTGTCTAGCAAAACACAGTAATCACATAGTAACAATATTAACAAGCAATAGCTGTTGATTTGATCGGAATATGAGTATTTCAACCATGAACCTTATTGTAAAAATTCACTTGATTTTTGATCGCCAATCTCCAATTGTGTTTTCATGACTGTTTCGTAGTCTGGGTCAGCAGGTCTGTGAGCGTTACTTATTTTGTCTTTCTTCAGTGTTAATGAAGGATGCATGGCATCCTTAGTTCTTGTTTGCACAAGTCTGTTGAAAAACTTTGGGTCATTATGGCCAGTCTCAATCAACTTTCAAGTGATTTTGCTCATTTGACTTAACGGAAGCTAAAATAACATGATGCTTCTGACGGCTGTGTTGGATTCTTTCCAGTTGTTGCTCAGCCTCTTGGCTTTGGGGAGCCTCATAATCTCCGTTTTGGGAGTTGGGTCCTTAACCTCCCGCCGTATGATGATGCCAACCACTGGCTGTACATTTTCAAGTACCCTTGGGGTGGGGTGGCCCGTGCCCAGGCGCCCAGCCACAGCAACCTGTGGGATATGCTTTCGTCACGTGGAGGTTTGGTTGCCTCTTGGGGTGAGAGTGTTGCTTATTATATATGCTGTCCTGCACCTTGCTTTTCTCACATAACAGTATAGAGATGTTTTCCCGTATCAGTTCATAAAAAGCTTTCGTATTCTTTGTTACGGGTGTATAGGGGTCTACTGTACGAATGAAACATATATATATATATTTTTTTTTGCGGTACATGGGCCTCTCACTGCTGTGGCCTCTCCCGTTGCGGAGCACAGGCTCCAGACGCGCAGGCTCAGCGGCCATGGCTCACGGGCCCAGCCGCTCCGCGGCATGTGGTATCTTCCCGAACCGGGGCACGAACCCGTGTCCCCTGCATCGGCAGGCGGACTCCCAACCACTGCGCCACCAGGGAAGCCCAATGAAACATATTTTTATCAGTTCCCTAATGATGGATATTTAGGTTGTTCCTTTGCTGTTGCAAACAAGGCTATAACGAATAATCTTGTGCCTATGTCACTTCATACACGTGTACTATCTGAGAATAAAAGTCTAGAAGTAGAATCGTGAGATCAAATGGTATGCACATTTAAAATTTTCACAAATACTGCAAAATTGCCCTCGATAAGGATTGTACCAAGTTATACTTCTCCCAGGAAAGTATAAGAGTACTTGTTCCTCATCAGATTCCCTAAAGCAATGTATTATCTAGCTTTAGGATTTTTGCTAATCTGATAATGTAAAAAATGGCATCTCAGCATTTCTTTTATTCTGAGAGAATTTGTGGGATTTTTTTCCTATTTTAAGGTCTATTCATATTTCCTTTTCTGTGATTTGTCTGGGGAATCTGTTTTATGAAATGTTTCTCGCTTATAACCTTAGGCAAGACCCCGGATCACAAAACCTTAGAGGAAAAGATGGACATATTTAACTACATTCAAATTACAAACTTCTATATAATAAACAAGATCATAAAAAAGTTAAAAGATATAAGAGGTAAAAAATATTTGCAACATGTATTCCCAATATAACTTGCAGAGGAAATGTCAAAGGAGAGGAAAAGGCCAGAGTTCCAACTGGCCACCACTCCTCACCATCTTTACAGCTTTCGAAGGAAGTTCTCATACCACGACTCCTCAAAAAAAACAAAAAAACAAACCCACCGAAGCGGGTATTATCATTTCAGAGATGAAGACTCTAGGCTCAGAGAGGTCACATGACCCGCCCAAGGTCACTCAGCTGGCGAGGAGATGAGGTATTGTTTCTCTACCACTCACAGCTGCCTGGACCACAAGGACACCTGAGCTCTGCTTTGGCTTGGCCACTATACCGAGGGACCCCGAGCAGGTCTCTCTTCTCTCCACCTTAGTCTTTCTGTCTGTAAAATGGCTGGATTTTTTAAGGTCCTTGCTAGCTCCAGACTTACGTGTGTGGTGGGGATGGTGGAGGAGAGTAGGAGTAAGCGTGGGGATGCACTATGGAAGTGGGGGAGGAGAGAGAGAAAGAGAGGGAGGAAGCAGGAGTGGGGGAGGGAGGAAAAGGGAGACAGAGAGGAAGAGAAGGAAAACAGCAGTGGCTTACCGAACTTTCGAAGTGAAAATCTAAAACAAACATGATAACAAATTCGGATGATGTCTATAAATACAACATAATATTCCAGAGTTTTAAGCAGGCTTAGAAGGTCTCTGCTGTTGGCATCAGTCGTGTATGTGTGCTGGGGGAGGGCTCTATCTCCTGGGGCCTCTTGTGGACCAGGGAAGGGTCAGAGCAAGGCCTGCGGAGACCTGCCCCAGATTCGGATTCATTTCTGGATGACAAGAGCTGAGCCTAGAACAGGACCTGACACTGCATCTGCCCGGAGGCCTTATCCCCTCAACCCTGTGCTCAAACCAACCTCAAAGCACAATGCACAGGCTGGCCCCAGAGTCATAGAAAACAGCTGGGGGCAGCTTTCCCAGGCCCCCTGCCCAGGGCCTGGCCCTCAGAGGAGGTGCTCACAGAGGGTCAGCAAGACCTGGCCAGAAGGGGAGGAAGTCCTCCAAAGGCAGGCAGTGGAGCAGGGGTCAAAAAGGGAGAGCAAAGGGGGAATGCATCCTTTGGGAAACCACAGTGGCTGGGGGAGGTGGGATAGGGGGCTGCCATACCATTGAATAAAGACTTGTTTTTCTCAGCATGGGGTTGGGGCCCAGAAAAAATCACAGGCAATCTTGGACCTCCTGCCTTCTCTGTCCACTTAATCTTAGGAGTGGCACTGAGAGTCACAAGGGAATTAAGGTTCCCCCCCTGCCTCTGGGAGCCCACAGGACAGACTGTGTCACACATCGAACAGAGGCTTAGAAACGTGTCCTGGGAGCTGGAGATGGGGGAGGCTCCTGAAAAGTGAGGGTAACGTGGTGTAAGAGTGCATTTATGTAAAGCAGACAGACCTCATCTGTGGTGTCAGGACAGAGGAAAGGGAGGAGGTGGTGGTGACTGGAAAGGACACGAGGGGACTTTGGGGGCTTGATCTGGGGCTGGTTACACAGGTGTGTTCTGGTTCTGAAAATGAAATCAAACCATGTACTTATGATTTGGGTACCTTTATGCATGTAAATTTCAATAAAAGGATTTTTTTTTTTTTTTTTTAAAATAAGGGCAGCTTAGATGTTTGCTCAGAGAAGCTCACATTTGACAGGGGAAGAATTGAAACCGCTGAATACCTACCAGTTTGAGCACTTTGCATATGTCAGCTCCAATGCTTTGTGCAACCCCTGTGAAGAAGCTACTGGTAGCTCCACTTAACAGATGAGGATGCTGAGATGCAGAGAAAACTTGAAAACTTGTCTGAGGTTTCAGGCACTAAACGACTGAGTCAGGAATCAAACCTAGGCCTTCACACTCTCTGCTGGGCCAAGCTTCCTCCCTGTCTGGTAGGTCTCCAATAAGCCACAGGGAGAGAGAGGGAAGGGCACTTTAGGCAGAGGAGCAGTCTGAGCAAAGGCTCCTTGAGCAAAGGGGAAAAGCTCCCGTGACTGAAAGGTGGTGTTAGCCCTGATACAAAGCTAGGACTGCCTGAGGACTCCCTCCCTCCTGGAAAGTTTTAAAGCCAGGCCAAGAATTGGAGGTCAATCCTGCAGTCAACAATGAGCCATTAAAGGTCGCGGGGCAGGAGGTGACTAGCATCTTGGACATTGAAGACCCTATTCCTGGCAAATCCTGTGTGGGTTTGAACTGTCCCCCTGGCCATTCGCTGTCATGGCCCACAGAGGACAACAAAAGCAAATCTATATAGCAATTCCCCCAAAATCCCAGAGGAGAAACGATGCGGGTTTGAGTGCTTAGCACTGTCCTGGGCACCAGGTTGGGGGTGGGAGAAAAGCAACACAAAAGGTGGTCCTGACCTCAAGGTGCTTATAGCGCAGCCGGAGAAAGAAGACACGTTCACCTGCATGAAAGAGATTCTCAGAACAGGGGTGAACTTGGAAACAAGATGCTAAGTGAAAAAAGCCAGACACAAAAGACCACATACTGTGATTCCATTTACATGAAATGTCCAGAATATATAAATCTACAGAGACAGAAAAGTGATTGCTTAGGGTCTGTGGGGAGTGATAGCTGAAGCGTGCAGTGTTTCTCTTTGTGGTGGCAAAAGTGTTGTAAAATTGACTGCGGTGATGCTTACATATATCACTAAATACACTAAAACCCATTGAGGGCTTCCCTGGTGGCACAGTGGTTGGGAGTCTGCCTGCCGATGCAGGGGACACGGGTTTGAACCCTGGTCCAGGAAGATCCCACAGGCTGCGGAGCGGCTGAGCCCGTGCACCACAACTACTGAGCCTGTGCTCCACAGCCCGCGGGCCACAGCTGCTGAGGCCCGCGCGACTGGAGCCTGAGCCCTGCAACGAAAGAGGCCACCACAGTGAGAGGCCTGCGCACTGCGGCGGGGAATGGCCCCCACTCGCCGCAACTAGAGCAAGCCGCGTGCAGCAACGAAGACCCAATGCAGCCAAAAATAAATAAATTTATTTTTTTAAAAAACAAAATAAACCCATTGAATTGCACACGTTAAATGAATGAATTGTGGGGTATGTGAATTGCATTTCATAAAGCTGTTACAGAAAGGGAGATTTCTGTGGAGAGTAAGGGTCATTAGGAGCAGCTGGTCCAAGGCCTACTGGGGGGATGGGGGAGAGGTAGGAAAGTCTAGCAGGGGCAGGGAAGGCTGAAGAAAGGAAGGGGACTTGAATTGGGTCTAGAGGATGGGCAGGATGTCCAATGCCTTCCCAAGAGGAAGCAGAAGCCTCCTTCTTTCCCCTGCTCCCCCCAAGCAATGGGTACACTGCCAGAAGAGCCATACATTCAGATCTTAGAGAAGAGCCCAGGAGCCCATGTCAGAGGATGACTCTGGCAAGGGAGGGAATCTGGATGTGATTGGCAGCTCTCTAGCTGGTGGCTCATAGGCACGTCCTCATGAGCCCAAGTGGTTGACAACAGACTCTCATCCAGTGTTCACATGTAATACTTCTGCAGGTATTGGGAGTTTGCCACCATCCTCTGCCTGTCAGACACGAGATACAGGAAGACACAGGCCATAGTCACAAGGAACTTCAATGTTGCGAGGCCTGAAATTTACCGCAAAGCACTTCTTTTGGAGAGGTCAAGGCTGCTGATAGAATCGTAGAATCTTACATGTTGAGTACAATCTCTACTTTTTTTTATATATATAAATTTATTTATTTTATTTATTTATTTTTGGCTGCGTTGTGTCTTCGTTGCTGCGCGCGGGCTTTCTCTAGTTGCGGTGAGTGGGGGCTACTCTTCGTTGTGGTGTGCGGACTTCTCATCGCGGTGGCTTCTTCTTGTTGTGGAGCATGGGCTCTAGGCACGTGGACTTCTGTAGTTGTGGCTTGTGGGCTCTAGAGCGCAGGCTCAGTAGTTGCGGTGCACGGGCTTAGTTGCTCCGTGGCATGTGGGATCTTCCTGGACCAGGGCTCGAACCCATGTGCCTTGCATTGGCAGGCAGATTCTTAACCACTGCACCACCAGGGAAGTCCCCAGCCTCTATTTTTATACGAGAATTAAATTCAAGTTCTACCAGCTGACCTTGAGCCAGTCATGTGACCTGTCTGACCCTCAATAAAATGTGATAAGGAAATCTACTCTGCCTTCATCAAATTATCTCATGTAAGTAAATATGCTTTGTAAATTGGAAAGTGTTATGCACACATTGGTTATAAAACTAATGGCTACACAGCCTTATTCACAGTAGCCAAAATGTGGAACAGCCCAAATGTCCATCAACGAATGAATGGATAAACAAAATGTGATATATACATACAATGGAATAGGATTCAGCCTAAAAATGGAATGGAATTCTGATGCATGAATGAACTTGAAGATGTTATGCTAAGTGAACTAAGCCAGACACCAAAAGACAAATATATGCGTCCACCTATTTGAGGTTCCTAGAATAGTCAAATTCACAGAGACAAAGTGAAATAGTGGTTACCAGGGGGAATGGGAGTACTGTTTAACGGGTACAGAGTTTCAGACAGGGGACCTTGGCACTGCTTGACCATTCCACCCGCCTCCCCCGACCACGGGGGGCAGAACAGCAGCCTAGTAGCCCTTCGTTTCCATTTTCCATTTCAGTGAGGAAAAGTCGTGGAGATGGATAATGGTGACGGTTGCACAACAATATGAATGTACTTAATGCCACTGAACTGTACACTCAAAAATGGTTAAGATGGTAAATGTTATGTATATTTTACCACAGTTTTAAAAAGATAATGAGCTAAGACCTCAAAGAGATTAGGATGATATATCCTAGTCTGTGCCTGGGTAGGATCAGAGGAATAATAGCAAATGTTGATTTATCCCTACTGTGTGCTACACATTTTGCATTAGGTTATTTCATTTAATCCCCAACAAACCTAGAGAGTAGGCTTCATTACTATTTCCACTTTACAAATGATCAAACTGAGGCTCGGTGAGTTTAGATGTCTGTATCCTTTAGGCCTTGCTTTGGGCAGCAAGTAAGAGAAGATTTCATTCAAAAGATCTGAGACAATAAGAGGACTTGTTATCTGTCTTAAGAAGTTAAGTTAAAATGGGGCACGGAATTCCCTGGCGGTCCAGGGGTTAGGACTCAGCACTTTCACTGCCGAGGGCGCAGGTTCAGTCTCTGGTCGGGGAACTAAGATGCCGCAAGCTGTGCGGCACAGTTCATGGTGGGTTAATTCTGCATCTCTCAATGAGGACTCAGTTTCTTCCCTTTTATAAATTAAATTAATTTTTTTATTATTAAATATGCTTAACAGTCACATAAGGAAGGGAAATAGAACAGAGTTATATACTCAGCACACAATCCAATCACATCTTTTTTTTTTTCTGTGCAGACTCTACACTAGCATTCGCCAACCGTTTATTTTTTTTTATTTATTTATTTATTACATCTTTATTGGAGTATAATTGCTTTACAATGGTGTGTTAGTTTCTACTTTATAACAAAGTGAATCAGTTATACATATACATATGTTCCCATATCTCTTTCCTCTAGAGTCTCCCTCCGTCCCATCCTCCCTATCCCACCCCTCTAGGTGGTCACAAAGCACTGAGCTGATCTCCCTGTGCTATACGGCTGCTTCCCACTAGCTATCTATTTTACGTTTGGTAGTGTATATATGTCCATGCCTCTCTCTCGCTTTGTCACAGCTTACCCTTCCCCCTCCCCGTATCCTCAAGTCCATTCTCTAGTAGGTCTGTGTCTTTATTCCTATCTTACCCCTAGGTTCTTCATGACATTTTTTTTTCTTAAATTCCATATATATGTATTACCATATGGTATTTGTCTTTCTCTTTCTGACTTACTTCACTCTGTATGACAGACTCTAGGTCCATCTACCTCACTACAAATAGCTCAATTTCGTTTCTTTTTATGGCTGAGTAATATTCCATTGTATATATGTGCCACATCTTCTTTATCCATTCATCCAATGATGCACACTTAGGTTGTTTCCATCTCCTGGCTATTGTAAATACAGCTGCAATGAACATTTTGGTACATGACTCTTTTTGAATTATGGTTTTCTCAGGGTATATGCTCAGTAGTGGGATTGCTGGGTCATATGGTAGTTCTACTTGTAGTTTTTTAAGGAAACTCTGTACTGTTCTCCATAGTGACTGTACCAATTCACATTCCCACCAGCAGTGCAAGAGAGTTCCCTTTTCTCCACACCCTCTCCAGCATTTATTGTTTCTAGATTTTTTGATGATGGCCATTCTGACTGGTGTGAGATGATACCTCACTGTAGTTTTGATTTGCATTTCTCTAATGATTAGTGATGTTGAGCATTCTTTCATGTGTTTGTTGGCCATCTGTATATCTTCTTTGGAGAAATGTCTATTTAGGTCTTCTGCCCATTTTTGGATTGGGTTGTTTGCTTTTTTGTTATTGAGCTGCATGAGCTGCTTATAAATTTTGGAGATTAATCCTTTGTCAGTTGCTTCATTTGCAAATATTTTCTCCCATTCTGAGGGTTGCCTTTTCATCTTGTTTATGGTTTCCTTTGCTGTGCAAAAGCTTTGAAGTTTCATTAGGTTCCATTTGTTTATTTTTGTTTTTATTTCCATTTCTCTAGGAGGTGGGTCAAAAAGGATCTTGCTATGATTTATGTCATAGAGTGTTCTGCCTATGTTTTCCTCTAAGAGTTTGATAGTTTCTGGCCTTACATTTAGGTCCTTAATCCATTTTGAGCTTATTTTTGTGTATGGTGTTAGGGAGTGATCTAATCTCATACTTTTACAGGTACTTGTCCAGTTTTCCCAGCACCACTTATTGAAGAGGCTGTCCTTTCTCCACTGTACATTCCTGCCTCCTTTATCAGAGATAAGGTGACTATATGTGCATGGGTTTATCTCTGGGCTTTCTATCCTGTTCCATTGATCTATATTTCTGTTTCTGTGCCAGTACCATATTGTCTTGATTACTGTAGCTTTGTAGTATAGTCTGAATTCAGGGAGCCTGATTCCTCCAGCTCCGTTTTTCGTTCTCAAGATTGCTTTGGCTATTCGGGGTCTTTTGTGTTTCCATACAAATTGTGAAATTTTTTGTTCTAGTTCTGTGAAAAATGCCATTGGTAGTTTGATAGGGATTGCATTGAATCGGTAGATTGCTTTGGGTAGTGTAGTCATTTTCACAATGTTGATTCTTCCAATCCAAGAACATGGTATATCTCTCCATCTATTTGTATCATCTTTAATTTCTTTCATCAGTGTCTTATAATTTTCTGCATAAAGGTCTTTTGTCTCCTTAGGTTGATTTATTCCTAGATATTTTATTGTTTTTGTTACAATGGTAAATGGGAGTGTTTTCTTGATTTCACTTTCAGATTTTTCATCCTTAGTGTATAGGAATGCCAGAGATTTCTGTGCATTAATTTTGTATCCTGCTACTTTACCAAATTCATTGATTAGCTCTAGTAGTTTTCTGGTAGCATCTTTAGGATTCTCTATGTATAGTATCATGTCATCTGCAAACAGTGACATCTTTACTTCTTCTTTTCTGATTTGGATTCCTTTTATTCTGCTATTCCTTTTCTTCTCTGATTGCTGTGGCTAAAACTTCCAAAACTATGTT
This sequence comes from Aethalodelphis obliquidens, assembly GCF_003676395.1. Lineage (NCBI taxonomy): Eukaryota > Metazoa > Chordata > Mammalia > Artiodactyla > Delphinidae > Aethalodelphis > Aethalodelphis obliquidens. Next base: position 10,922,411 of record NW_020837970.1, on the reverse strand, counting down.
GAATAAGAGTGGTGAGAGTGGGCCACCTTGTCTTGTTCCTGATCTTAGTGGAAATACTTTCAGTTTTTCACCATTGAGGACGATGTTGGCTGTGGGTTTGTCATATATGGCCTTTATTATGTTGAGGAAACTTCCCTCTATGCCTCCTTTCTGGAGGGTTTTTATCATAAATGGGTGTTGAATTTTGTCGAAAGCTTTCTCTGCATCTATTGAGATTATCATATGGTTTTTCTCCTTCAATTTGTTAATATGGTGTATCACTTTGATTGATTTGCATATATTGAAGAATCCTTGCATTCCTGGAAGAAACCCCACTTGATCATGGTGTATGATCCTTTTAATGTGCTGTTGGATTCTGTTTGCTAGTAGTTTGTTGAGGATTTTTGCATCTATGTTCATCAATGATATTGGCCTGTAGTTTTCTTTCTTTGTGACATCGTTGTCTGATTTTGGTATCACGGTGATGGTGGCCTCGTAGAATGCGTTTGGGAGTGTTCCTCCCTCTGCTATAGTTTGGAAGAGTTTGAGAAGGATAGGTGTTAGCTCTTCTCTAAATGTTTGATAGAATTTGCCTGTGAAGCCATCTGGTCCTAGGCTTTTGTTTGTTGGAAGATTTTAAATCACAGTTTCAATTTCAGTGCTTGTGATTGGTCTGTTCTTATTTTCTATTTCTTCCTGATTCAGTCTTGGCAGGTTGTGCATTTCTAAGAATTTGGCCATTTCTTCCAGGTTGTCCATTTTATTGGCATAGAGTTGCTTGTAGTAATCTCTCATGGTCTTTTGTATTTCTGCAGTGTCAGTTGTTACTTCTCCTTTTTCATTTCTAATTCTATTGATTTGAGTCTTCTCCCTTTTTTTCTTGATGAGTCTGGCTAATGGTTTATCAATTTTGTTTATCTTCTCAAAGAGCCAGCTTTTAGTTTTATTGATCTTTGCTATTGTTTCCTTCATTTCTTTTTCATTTATTTCTGATCTGATTTTTATGATTTCTTTCCTTCTGCTAACTTTGGGGGGTTTTTGTTCTTCTTTCTCTAATTGCTTTGGGTCAAGGTTAGGTTGTTTATTCGAGATGTTTCCTGTTTCTTAAGGTAGGATTGTATTGCTATAAACTTCCCTCTTAGACCTGCTTTTGCTGCATCCCATAGGTTTTGGGTCGTCGTGTCTCCATTGTCATTTGTTTCTAGGTATTTTTTTATTTCCTCTTTGATTTCTTCAGTGATCACTTTGTTATTAAGTAGTGCATTGTTTAGCCTCCATGTGTTTGTATTTTTTACAGATCTTTTCCTACAATCACATCTTAATATTATCACATTTCCTCCAAATGCTTTCCTCCATTAAAAAAAAAATTACAGGGAATTCCCTGGCAGTCCAGTGATTCGGATTATACGCTTTCAGTGCCAAGGGCCCAGGTTCGATCCCTGGTCGGTGAACTAAGATCCCACAAGCCATGCGGCACGGCCAAAAAATGAATGAATGAATGAATGAATGAATGAATGAATAATTACAGATACAGTAAGGCCTCCTGTGGACCCTACCACAACCCCCTCCTCACCCTCCCACCCTCCCACTAGGAACCACTGTCATGAATATAGTGTATATCACCCCATACATAGTTGTATGCTTTTGCCAATATATTTATGTAACCATAAGGGTTATATAATATTGTTTTGCAGATTTCTAAACTTTTCGGTCCCTGTCATATTGTACATTTCCTTTTGCAATTTTTTTAAAATTCAATCTTATATTTGGGGTTAATTCTTTTGGATACATGTGGCTCTAGTTCATTGATATTAATTGCTATATAGTGTTCCATTACCTGAACTTAACCACAATGCAGCCCTTCTCCTGTTGATGGATGTTTTTTATTATTACAAACACTGCCACACTGTACGTTCTGGGCCATGTTTCCCTTTGCCCATGTATGAATATGTCTCTAGTGTGTATTCTCAGACGTGGAATTTGTAGACCCAAGGATGTGAACATCTTCAACTTCCTAGACATTGCTACATTGCTCTCCCAACCAGTTCTGTCACTTTAAGCTCGTAGCAAGCAGTCCTGAACACGTCATTAACATCCTAGTGTGAATTAGTGCATCCAGTCACTTTCCTTTGGTCGGTCAACTGGGAGCTGAGCAATTTTATTTGCCTCTAAAATACTTTTCTCCTGTAGCATTTTGTGGGACCAAAGTTCTGAGCAATGCACTGGGGACCTTGGCACTGCTCCCTATCACATCAAGAGCAAAACAGCAGTACAGTAGCCCTTCATTCCCAGTTTCCATTTTAATTCAACAGACATTTACTGCTGTTTATTGCACCTGCTGTGAGCAAGCACTGGGAAAACGCAATGCCAAACAAGACTCATTTCTGATTCTCTAGTGAGCCAGAGGGATCCAACTATGTAAACCATTATCCAAACCACATGCAATCGACCACGAGTTACAAACAAGGCTCTGTGGGTGCTTCACAGCAGAAGTGAGTACTTTCTTATAAATGAAGATTTTTGTTTTGATCCTAAAAGTAAAGAGTCTTTTGAAAATAGAGAAAACTGGCCATCTTAACACCCAGAGGCAATAGATACATTTGGTGTCAATGCTGGGGTGACTTGTCGTAAAGGAGGTGGCACACGGCTGTGAGGAGGAGAAAGTCTAGGCCCCGTCGCCTAAATCTGGGATAACAGCCCCTTCCTTCCTGGAGTGGAAACTACAGTGCATGGCGTGCGGAGACACCTGTGGTTAAGCCCTGGTCCAGCAAGTCGAGTCAGTCCTATCACCTCTGCGGGCCTCAGTTTCTCCATCTTTAGAATGAGAACCTCAAGGGTTTATTTTTGATTTCGCATTTGGTCGGTCTGGCCTACAGCTGGCACACTGCATTTGTTTGTTCAAAGTCAGATTATTCTGTGATGTTTTCTTTAATAACAAATGGAGGGAAACAAAACCCAACCCCCACCTCTCTCTGACAACAAACCCTATTCTCTCCACCCTCAGGCTCTGGGGCCGCTCTGGGTGCTGGGGATTTCCACCCTGACATTTTCTCCCACAGTTCTGGTCCTGATGACTCTGAAACCAGAGGTGCGTCTGCCTCTGGGGACCCACAGAACATGCTGGGAAGTGGGAAGTGGTGAACAAGGCTGGCACACAACAGGGTTCAGTAGAGGGTAGGAGTTATTGTGACAGCCCTACCAACCCTCCTGGTCCTGGTGGGAAATTCCCTGAAGGCCAGGTTACCTTCTGGAGGCCTGGCGGCTCTGGTCACTACTGTCCTCTTCTCATTCCCAGGGACCCCAGAAGGGTATGTAGTAGCCCCAGAGGGGAGTAACTTATCCAAGGGGAGCAAAGCTGGAGCAAAATCCCCAGATCCCTAGATCCCTGGCTGTCCCTTCATCCCACCCTGCCCTGCCTTCTCCTCACCTTGGCCAGAGTACAGGCCTCACAGGGTCAGGCCTCACACCTCAGGATTCACTCCATGGTCAAGACTCTTGTCTTGACCCCTCAGGGCGGAGTGCTGTGAGGAAGTCTGTGCAGGGTGATTTCAGGGGTACCTCTGTACTCTAAACAGCCCCTGGCCTGCTTATGGACACCCACCATCCAGACTTAGAAATTCTTCTCTTTGATACTTCCCTGTACAGAAAAACTTTGTTTTCTCAGTCACAGGGGCTAAGATGGGAATGAATTCAGGAAGGCCCTTTCCCAAGAGCAAGCTTCTGGGTGGGGGAAGGGAAGAAGGGCCTGTACTGGGAAGTGCCTAGAGCAGGTGGGCAGGGGGCTTGGAGGGAACAAAAGGCACAGGAAGGGCTTCCCAGGCCCCTTCTGCCTCACAGAGTGTGCTCTTCAGACTTTGAGAGAGAAAGATAGCTTACACTTCAATGCTTCTCCTTTGTCAATTGAAAGAGTGAACAGCGTGCCACAGGAAGATGCCTCAGCATGGACTTTGTGATGAGACAGACTTGTGTCTGACCCTGGTTCTGTCACCAACTCGATATGTGACTCTGGGCAAGTGACTTCCTCTAAGCCTCAGTTTCCCCCTCTGTTAGAATGGGCCTGATAACACCCACCTCCAAAGGCTGTCATCAGAGTAAAATGAAAGAACGTATCAGAGCCCAGGGCTGCACTAAAAGCAGGCTTCCATTCTTCCTTCCCTCTTCCCTGTTCCCCAGTCTGTTTGGATGGTAAACCAGATGGTTCTCTGGCTGAAAGCAACAGAAGCTGACTGGGGATAACTTAAAGGGGAAAATGCATTGGGAGTTTATTGGGTTATTAACTAAAGTAAAAAAAAATGATGAAATCAGGGACTTCCCTGGTGGTGCAGTGGTTAAGAATTCACCTGCCCATGCAGGGGACACGGGTTTGAGCTGGTCTGGGAAGATCCCACATGCCGCGGAGCAACTAAGCCCTTGTGCCACTACTACTGAGCTTGTGTTCTAGAGCCTGCAAGCCACAACTACAGAAGCCCACGTGCCTAGAACCCGTGCTCCACAACAAGAGAAGCCACCACAACGACAAGCCCGTGCACCGCAACAAAGAGTGGCCTCCACTCGCTGCAACTAGAGAAAGCCCGCGCGCAGCAACGAAGACCCAATGCAGCCAAAAAAAATAAATAAATAAATAAATAAATTTTTTAAAAAAGAAAAGAAAATGATGAAATCAGCCTCAAGAAGGATAGGAACCAGAGAGCCCAGGGATGAGTCTGAAGCTCAGTGGTTTGGGGTGCTGCCATTGAAATGGTCATCGGCTTCCCATTAGTTGGTCCCTCTGCACAAGATTCCCAGGAGAGAGCATCTGATTGGCCAAGCTTGGGTCAGATACCCATCCTTGGCTGTGGGGCACTGAGATAGACAGTTTCTCCTGGACGCTTGGAATGGGGAATAAGCAGTTCCCCAAAGGAAAGCGGAGAGAAGAGAGGCTGGCTGTGAAAAACAGCAGGCATAACACTCTATAGATGGAATTTCTGACACAGATGAAGACCAACTGTAGAATGTTCTTTGAATTTAAAGCAGAGGCAGGACTTAAACATTGGAAAGGCCAAGGGAAAGCCACAGCTTACATTTGCTATAGTCGTGTATCCCAAGGCATGGGTGGAGTAGGGAGAGAGCAAAGCAACTAGAGGGGTGCTGAATGTGGAGTCAGGAAGTTTAGGTTCAAATCCTAGCTCTGTTACTTACTAAATGAGGATTGGGCAGGTCAGTTTACCTCTCTGGACCTCACTTTTTTCATCTGTAAAATGGGACTGATCCTCACCGGGATGAGGCTTAAATGAAAACGTGTGTAAAATGTGCTTTTGAAACTGTATCCAGCACAATAGGTGTAGTGGTAAAGGTTTATTATATGTTTAAAAAACACAAAAACAAAAAACTCTGACTCTGAAACCTGGAACCTGACCTGCATTTGTAGCCTCTTGAATTACATCCTTATTGCTGACTTCACTTGCTGTTGAGAATGCAGTCATCTGGGAAGCAGGGATACTCACCTTCAGTCTGGGCTATTTGGGAAAGTATTTTATTAGGGGTTCAAGGAGAATCAGTAGCAGATCACAGTGTTCTTTCGGAACAATTAGAAGCCCGGCTGCCCTTGTGAGACAGTCAGGGGAGCAGGAAGAATCAGTCTATCTAAAAAAGTCTCCCTTCCCTCTGTCTCAAAGCCCTGGGCTTACAGCAGGGCTTCTTCATGATTTTTTGTGGCATGGCCCCTTTGGGAGTCTAGTGAAGATTATGGTCCCTTCTCAGAATGATGTTTTTAAATAGATAAAACAGAGGATTATAAAGGAAATCAATTATACCAAGATTTGGTTATAAAAATAATTTTTAATGAGTGTGTAATATAATCAATGTGTTTCCTTATTCACATTTTCAATAACAAAGTCTAGCATAATAACTGCCAGAATTTTGAAATGATGATGAGTATAAATCACATATATATATATATATATATATATATATATATAT